>NC_038244.2:11648561-12248561 GCF_000004515.6 Glycine max
ACCATCTTTTACAATAGTTCTGCCCATTCATAGTTTTATTTTATTTTTCTGTGGTGTGAACAGAAAAGATTTGGGATCATAGCACCGGTGACATGGGAGCTGATTTTTATCATCGATACAAGGTACATTCACCCTCAAATTTCAAAAAACAAAAATAAAAAAGTAAAAATTAAAAGTCATAGTGCTGAAGTAATATGATTCGTGGACTAATGGAATTAGAACACTCTTTTTAATAAAACTTGTTGTTTTGTTCTACTTCTAAAGCATACATTACATATAAAATAGGATTTATAATTTTGTCCTGTTATAACGCGTTTTTTCAGAACGCACTTTACTAATTAATGAAATTAACTAACGGTGTAATGTTGCAGGGTGACATAAAAATAGCGAAAGAAATTGGGCTGGACTCTTTCAGATTCTCTATCTCATGGTCAAGAATATTCCCAAGTAAGATTAAATCCTAAATCAAAACCTATTGTTGAAATTCTGTTTCATATTAAATTCTACACAATGTATACAAGAGGAATACTTCTTTTTGGTGTCCATAAATTTTACAATTTTATGATTTATCAATTTTTAAACCACTATTATTGTCTCCTAACAATAATTATGCATTACTCTCATATTATTAGTTACTTATATATTTTTATTTTATATTTTATTGAAAATATGTAAAAATACACGGAGTTAAATATTAAATTACTGCCTGCAGAGGGCAAGGGAGCAGTTAACCCCCTTGGGGTTAAATTCTACAACAATGTCATCGATGAGATCCTAGCAAATGGTAAACCTCTCCTAATACTTGATTTTATTTTTTCTTTACTATTTCTCAAAATTCGGCCTGCTAACTCGTTTTGGGACAGGTTTAAAACCTTTTGTCACTCTTTTTCATTGGGACTTTCCACAAGCTCTTGAAGATGAGTATGGAGGATTCCGTAGTCCTAAAGTAGTGTAAGTTACACTCTTGAATAGAGTTAACAATATGATTTTTAATACATTAACCTTTTTAATTAATTGAAATATATTAAGAATTACAAAATTATAAATAATATTTAAAACCAACGCTATTTATTTGGTGGGTCTTAGTAGCTATATATTATCTAAGGCTTATCTTGTTTAGTATGTGGTGCTAATTTAAGCACGTGCGCTTAACATTATTAATGGGCCCAATAAACATCTTTTAATAATAAATAATATTTTTTTTTATATAAAAATGAGTTGAATACATTCTTATCAATAAAATTTAAAGCCGACGCTATTTATTTGGTGGGTCTTGCTAGATATTAACTAAGACTTATGTTTGTTAAGTATGTCATGCTTATTTAAGCACGTGCACTTAACATTATTAATGGGCCCAATAAACAGCTTTTAATAATAAACAATATTTATACAAGAAAATGAATTTAACAATCTGTATAATTAGTATGACTTTTAAGTTATTATTGTAAAAAATTTTGTGGGATAAAATAACTAAATATAAGAATACGAGATTATTAGTGAGACTCATTTAGTAAAGTGTTTAAGGTTGTTAGATGGAGAGAAGAATTACTTAAATTATACAAAGCTAGATATAAGTGACGTGTAGCAATAAAATTCATTTAAGAACCAAAAAGTACAGAAATGAATTCCTAGAAAATAGATGGCCTAATAACAAAATTATTTAAAAGAGGAGCATTTTTTTAGCCATTTAACCATCAATTTTCAATGAACTTTCCTTATTATTGATAATTAGGGCGGATTTTCGTGGCTACGCAAACTTCTGCTTCAAGACCTTTGGAGACAGAGTCAAATATTGGGTCACTTTGAATGAACCCTTATCATTTAGTCTCAATGGCTACAATGGTGGCACCTTTGCACCAGGTAGATGTTCTAAATACGTTGCCAATTGTAGTGCTGGCGATTCATCCACTGAACCCTATATCGTTGGACACTACTTATTACTTGCTCATGAATCTGCTGCCACATTATACAAGACAAAATATCAGGTAAACATCGAAAACATTAATTTTATAGAAAAAAAAAGCTAAAGGAAAATTATATTATAGTAATTACGTACATTGAAGAATATTAATCATGTCTATTTAGGCTTGTTTATTAGCTATCATATCCGTCGTGTTATTTTATATTTTTTTTTTAGTTTTAGTATAATATAAATTTATTTTCCAGAAATTTGGTTAATTCTCAGTCTCCTTGATAATATAAACTTTTTATAAAATAATTTTCACCTCATATTATATATACTTTCCATTTTAAAAATTAATTTTACTATAGGTCTGCATCCTATCGATCATGGCTGCATGCTTATCTTTCGTATGTACCAATATTTTTTTAAAGAAAAATATTTGGCTGATGAACATATTTGAAATGATTGGAGAATAGTATGTCTATTTTAGCTTGTGATACTTATACCCCTACATCCTATCGACATGGCTCCGTGCTGGTCTTCCGTACTAATATAGTTGTCTTTTTTATTTTTAAATTTTGTTGTTATAAAGTTAACATAATATCAATAGTGACTTTTTGATATTTCTAATATATTTTTGAATGACGTGGAATATGAAAAGAAAAATTATTTTGATGATGAACATATTTGAAACGAAAACATATTTGAATGACGTGGGGTTTGAAACCTCGGTAAAAACAATTGAAAGATTTAATATATATATATTTTTTACAATTCTCAGTCAAAAACACTACAATTTTAACTAGAAAGGAATTTTGAATACACAAAAATAATTATTATTGTCTTAAGATAAATTAAGCCAACCACATATAGTTATTGATTGATATTAAAAACAGTTTTAATAATTAGAGATTGGGAATGAATCATAAAATCTTACATAGTGTAAGTCTTGCTCATCGGACAAAACATATCGTGGTTGTGTAGGCTCGTCAAAAAGGACAAATTGGGATCACTAATCCAACACACTACTTTTTGCCAAAATCTCAAAGTGCTGCAGATTACAAGGCAGCAAGTAGAGCTCTGGACTTCTTCTTTGGTTGGTATGTATTTCTCATAAATAAACACAAAGGGGGAAAATCTATATATGGAAATTGAACTTTGATATAGTAGTTTATAAAAATTAATAATATTAAGTATAAACATTGTAATGGTAGAAATTAATTTTTTTCAGGTATTCTGATCCGGTTTTCTATGGTGACTATCCGGAGAGTATGAAATCTTCAGTAGGTTCTAGGCTCCCAAAATTCACAAAAGCTGAATCTGAAGGTCTAAAAAATTCCATAGATTTTCTTGGTGTGAATTACTACACCACTTATTATGCGGAACATGCTGAACCTGTCAGTGCCAACCGAACCTTCTACACAGACATACTAGCCAGTCTCAGTAGTAAGTACTTATGGCAAAACCAAGTAAATTTTGGTACAGTAAATTATTATTATTATTTTTTTACAATTTTTTAACAGTGAACTGACAAACACAAGTTACAATTTTCTCATGATCACAGCGGAAAGGAATGGTCTACATGTTGGAACCCCGGTATAATAAATTTTCTGCCAAACTAATTAAACTTATGCTATTTAATTTTTGTTGGTTGATATATATATATACCATTTCCTTCATGCCATACAAGTAGTTTTTTCTGTATCTATGAAACAAATTATCTAAAATTATTTCAACTCAATTAATTTTGATCTTATAATCAATTATGTCTAATTAAATATGTGAATATTTTAACGGAATTTTAAATAATCAAACGTGGAACTGGACCCAAACATATATTTATAATGTGTTTGGGTTTTAACCTCCAAAATCATGGTGAAAAATTGAAAAAGTTAAATTAACTATTTGTTTGTTTGCTTTGACCATTAATTTGATTTTGAAATTGATTTTGTTAGGATTGAAAGTTAATCCAAACACACTTAGTGAAGTAAAACCATACAATAGCAGTGAACATGCATTTCTATTTTAATTTCTGCCACTAATGAAACAAAATTTTATTGTTGTGCAGACTGATTTGAATTGGCTCTTTATCTTTCCAAAGGGAATTCATCTTCTTATGGCACACATAAAGGATAAATACAAGAATCTTCCTATTTACATCACTGAAAATGGTAAATATACCATACAATATTCAACTTCATTTTGGTTAGTAATTAGACTCAGTAAGATTAATTCCTATCATTATTTTTTATCACCCGATTAATTCCTTATTTAAGAACCTAATTGTTTCTGTACTGATCTAGTTTCTTTGTCCATAATAGCTGATGCAATAAGTGACATGAAGCATAGTTTTATGAAACACTAGCTTAACTGCAAGTAATTGATTAGTTAATTAGAAATTAATTATTTTTGGTTCTTAATTTTTTTAGGCATGGCTGAATCAAGGAATGACTCAATACCAGTCAATGAAGCCCGCAAGGATAGTATAAGGATTAGATACCATGATGGCCATCTTAAATTCCTTCTTCAAGCGATCAAGTGAGAAAGTGAAATGGATTTCTCTATCTATACATATATTTGGTTCATAATAAATTGTTAATTTCTGGCAATATTTTTTTTCCTTTCTCTTTCAGGGAAGGTGTTAATTTGAAGGGCTATTATGCATGGTCATTTTCGGACAGTTTTGAATGGGATGCTGGTTACACAGTTCGATTCGGGCTCATATATGTGGATTACAAGAACAACTTGAAAAGATACCCCAAGTTCTCTGCTTTTTGGTTGCAAAAGTTCCTTCTCAAGTGATCTGAATTTAGTGTTCCTTTGACATGTCTAGTGTTTTTCTTGTTTATTTCCCTAGATTTCATCGTATATCACTTGTGTTGGATGTAATCAAGAGATCATTTTATCAAATAAATAATGCCAAATGGCATGTCGAAGTAAAATACCACCGGTTCATTATAGTGGCCATGAGTTCTAGAGGTTCATTTTGAGGAAGAATGCTAATTAATAATAATCTTATCACTCTTTTTACGTTCTCGCCTATCGGGTGAAATTCACAAGTCTGACTAGATATGTTAATTGCATTCCCTATTTGATGAGTAATCCTTCCTAAACTAGCAAGACTCACTTGAATTTCAATCAATACGAATAAGTATGTTGAAAAGAATATTAGAGATTAAGGGTTGTTGTAATTTATTTTTTTTGAAATGCTATAATTTATTGTTGCTTCCAATGGGAAAAGTACATTCGGTGCTTCTATAACTAGCTTAATTAACTTCAAGTTATGAAACAACATTGTTTTCTCTCGAAATAGATATGCCAAATGATATCAACCCCTTTATTGGTTTATGCTAAATCACTTTAAAATTCCTTTTCCTCCCTTTTTTTCCATGTGTTATCGTTAGGGTGACTAAAGATCAAAAGCTAAAACTAAGAAAGAGAAAAAACAAACAGGACAATTAGAGTTACAGGAAGGATGAGGCCAGATTTGAGGCAGGGAAGAAAAAGGGTGGGACTCGTCGGTTGTGACAAGAAAATAACGAATTTCATGATGAACAAAGTAGGACCAGAGATGTATATTATGCACGGTTTTGAAATTGCAATTGTGGTCGTAGAAACCTCTAAAACTTTAACACTATGGAAAGCTTGCAAATAAATGCAGCTAAAGTTTGAACAATTATGATGTTTGACCGGACGATCTATTATCACAGTTGGAGGATTTATTCTAATCCATAATTTTAATGATTATAAAAATATAAATTATTGATGATATTTAAGTGAATATGATTGTTTACATATGAGTACACTTAGATTTATTTCATATCCCACAACTCTTATGAGTGCAGATGTTGAATCATACGTAGAAACTGTTTTATTAAAGAATAATATCTAAAGTATAACGTGTTGTTATGAACTAGTTCTATTTTTTGTGAAAATTAATATTTATACATTGTATTCCTTTTATACAAGTTGATAGTACTTATTTACTTACACAATCTATTTTTATATTAAGTATATGTGACGTCCAATGCTGTATTAAAATCTATGTTAACTATAAAGAAAAGTGCACAAACACAATTTTTGTAATTTTATTTTTGTTTCTCTTATTTTGAATTGTTAATATTTGAATAAGGATTGAGGATTCAAATGTTAATGATACTTTAGTTGATATGTGGAAAGTGAAACTTCCTCCTAAGGTGAATATTTTCTTATGGAGGATGTTGTGAAACAAATTACCTAGTAGGGATAACTTGATGAGAAGAAACATAATTGGAGAAGATGGAGATTTGAGCTGCCTATTCTGTCAAAATTCCAATGAATCTGTAATACATTCGTTGTTTAGGTGTTTGCGGGTAGATGAAATTTGGAAAACTTGTTATGCATGGCTGGGTGTTAAAATTGCTTTCCGGTACTCTGTGGATGAGCATTACTGGCAATATCGTATTCCTCTGGAGAACACTGCATGGGTGTTATGGAACAACAGGAACAGCATTGTTTTTAATGGTGGTCACTTTGATAAGCAGAAAATAGTACAGGAAATAATGTTCCAATCATGGACGTGGATTAAAGAATTTGATAAGTCTTTCTCCTACTCTTTTGTCCAGTGGAGCATGAATTCGGGTCTCTGCTTGTTGGGGCAATAAATCACTATAAAGGGAGAATGATTGAAAAGCAAGGAAAATGCAGGTATGATAGGAAACAAAAATCCTGGTATTGCCGGAATTCAGCCATGTGCAAAAGGAGTAACAGGGGATATCGGGTGGTGAAGTTAGAGAAAGGTGCAAGGCTAGTTGATTTTGTCAATATGCTGATATATAAAACAACAATGAATGGTTGGTGAATATCATAATGGCTACAATGTGATTGGTTGGCACAAAGGCACCATGGGCTGATAGTGGCTACGTGTCGGGGCTGGAGGTTTTGTTGTTTTGACTCTAACTAGTAGATTGGATGATTTTTTGGGATAGTTTTAGTTGGGCTGAAAGGGATATGCCATGCATGGTTCTTATGCAGGATTCTGATGTTGGCGTCTGGTTAACCAATACTTACATAACTTATGTTAATATTGAGTAACCAAGGGTTTTTTAGACTTGATACAAGGATTAGTACCTTATTCTGTACATGGTTTTGGACGCCCATCTATGAAAGGACAAAAATATAATGGAATAGAAGGATTTAAGAGAATATTCTTCCAAGTTTATTTTTGTTAAAGAAAAGAAACATATCCTGTTGTGTGTGTACTTTATTTCTTTCCTCTCCAACTAGAGCGCAACATGTTATATCACATCCAGTTATAAGACAATGGTCATATCAAGACAAACATAAATCCTATAATGAATATCTTCATTGAAGTTTATAAAAGGCAATTCAAACTATCTTATTCAAGTTAACGAAAAAGATGAAAAATGAATTAAGAATTAAGCAAGAGCAGTTCAAAGTGTGATTCAATAAAGTAATTGAACAATACAAAATAATGTTTAATTATTTCATCATTTGTCTAGCAAAGTTACTAATTATATTTGAGTTTATCCACTCTATTAAATGATTTGAATTTGTCTATTCATCCAAATATATTCCTCGGTAAAAGTTATAAGTGACTTAGTATTAAATAATATTTGAGTGTCTTAAATTCAAAGAAAGTCTAAAGACATGTCAAAAATAACTTAAAATTATTGTTATAACTAGAAGTGACATGACATGCATAATATTTGTTTGTAACGAAGCTTTGATAAAATATTTCATAAGTTTATAAAAGAGAACTAGAAGTACTTTTATTTGAATAAATTAATATAAATTAAGTGTTTTTATTTTTCTTTAAAGCTATTTGATTAATATTTTCTTAAATTTATTTGACACACTTAGCTATAGAAACAGAAGTCAAGGTACAGAGAGTATTTTGTTTTTGTGAAAACTTACACTTTTTTAATTTTTTAATTTTAAAAAATAATTTCAATTTTGCAGAAACTAAATTCGAACATTTCCATATTTACAATGACGAAAAACATATTTTAACCTAACTTAAATTTTATCAAATATAATAATATCTATATAAAATAAATAAGATTGTTATTAATTTTATTTTTTAGAAAAAAAAAGTCAAGACATAAAACAATTATATAATAACTAAAATCAATAAAATATAATCTTCATATAAGATCTTTTAAAAAAATAAAATTATTTTATAATTTAAAAAAATTAGAGATAAAAACAATTTTATAGTAACTAAAATGTGATAAAATATAATACTTAATAATATTTTCTTTAAAAAATAAAATTACTATTGATTTGATAGTTTAGAAGAAAAAAGAAGTCATGAGATAGAAATAGATTGTATATATAATAATTAAAATTCAATCAAATATAATTTTTAGATAAGATTTCTTAAAAGAAAATAATTTATTTTTTATAGAGAAATTGTATGCCACCTTCAATATTGATCCCATGCTGCGGCTGCTCCACTGTACGTGATTCTATAAATAATAATTAAACTTTTTATTGATATAACATAGGTAGTATACTGTGCACAGAATAAAACAAGACCAATCTAGAATGAGATGCTTACAACTACGTGTGGAGTGCCAGCCTTTGTTGATATTTGAAGTTGACATATTTGACGCGGGCATTGGAAGAACGCTTGTTGCAACTTGCGTATAAACATAAATTAAATCAAATTAAATTATTTAATTTGTTGATTAAAGAATATATAGATATTATAAGTGACATTATTCTGTAATAAGATATAGATAGAGTAAAAACCAATAACAGTGACAATGGTAATACATATATAATAGTAATAGTGGGTGACACTAGTAACCACAGTGGTGATTATAAAACAATGCAAAAAAAAAAAATACAATAAAAAAATAAAATTAACTCATTTTATTGAAACCAAAAACATATATTTAAGTGATGATAATAATAACCCAAAAATTTCCTTCAAAAAAAATAATAAGAAAAATATCCTCCTATATGTGTCATATTCCCCTAAAAAGATGAAACAAATTATCCAACTCATTCTTCTATATATTGAAAGCATTCTTGACGATAGTTTTGGACATAAAGTAGAAATGAGAACTAAAATTGTTTCTCTCCTCTGTCTTCTATCTCTTGCTACCCTTTTGGCTAGTGGCACTGAAAGTGCATCTCCAATCAGCCTGAAGCCAAGCCACAAGGCTTCATCATTCAACAGAAGCCTTTTTCCTTCCACTTTTCTCTTTGGAATAGGTTCTTCCGCATACCAGGTTCTGATATGATAGTGATAGTGATGATAACCACACAACAATTCATGCATTTGTTTCATTAAGACCATGTAGCTGCGTTTAAATTTTCCAACAAACTTTTAAGACCTGTGGTCTTTAAACTTATCGAACAGGAAGTAAGCATGATTCATTAATGTTTTTGTTGTTTTGTTATTGTTTCAGGTAGAAGGAGCAGCAAATGAAGATGGAAGAGGACCAAGCATATGGGACAACTTCACTAAAGAGCATCCTGGTTACCCTCTTTCTTTGACTTTATTTAGAATCTTTTCGGATAAACTTATGCAAAAACTCTTCTAAGAAAAAAAATAAACGAATTTTGAGGATCTCACTAGTCATGCAAAACTCACGTACGTGTGTCTTTCTGCTGCGGTGTTAAACCTTCCAATTGCGGTATAAGAGTCTTTTTTTTTTTTAATAATGTTTCTCTGTTACATAAATTGTTGGACGAGCTGATATGGACACTCAATTACTGATTGTGAAAGATTAGAACTTAGAAGGGGAAGAAACATTATTGCACGTAAAGTTGAAAGGTAGAAATCGTGAACATTGAGAATCGGAAAAACATGGTCAATTGAAAAACGGTTAAGGTACGTTTACGTCACGTTCACTATTGGGAGATAAGAAGATAACAACACCCGACTTACTTAAAAGAGATTTTAATCTCAACTGTTGATTAACTTAAATTGTAATCCAATTACTATTATTATAATTAGTTCTCATTTTTTTCTTTTTAAGATGTGTTTCCATTTCAAATATATATGTCTGTATTCACTTTTACCTATTTGAGATGGTGGTGTGTCACGATAAAAATAAAGAGATGAAAACAAAATGGTAAGAAAAAGGAAATGAAAAACAAAATGAGTGTAGCCATATATTTATTGTAAAAAGTATTAAAAGTTATGATAAGTTTATTTATCAAATATTTTTATTTTAACCTCAGACACACATATATTATAATTTTCATTTTTATTACTTTACATATAAATATGCATAACTTGCAAATGTGTATAATTAAAATAAAAATATTTCATAATTAAATTTATGATCTTAATTTTAATATTTTTTCATACAATAAACAGCAACACACACACCCATTTTCTCCTTCATTTTTATTTCTTTTCCATTTTCGTCCCATCTCTTTATTCTTTTTTCATCAAAATATTTATTTTAATATTGAATGTTTGTGTTTTTATTTTATAAATTAAAATAATAAAGATTTAATATGAAAGAAAATCATTTTTAATATGAAAAAAAAAACATTTTTTCACAATTGTGATACTTGAAAACAAAAATTGCAATCAACATGTGTTCAGAAGTAAGGTAATAGTTGTTTATATTATAAACCAAATAAGCTAATGTCTTAATAGCGTTGGTGTCCATCTCAGCACTACATCACCAATTCACGTCACATCAACCACATTATGTTAACAACCTTCAGCCAATCAATGGACGAAAGCTACTTAGTTTAAAAAATGGGACAATGATAAAGTCATGTATATACAAAAGACGACCAAAATCACAAATTAACAATTAGATTTAATTATCAATTTCATCGTCAAGCATCGGAAGATTCAAAATGTTCTGCTGCTTTGGAGTTACCATGATGGCAAGAAGACCAGCAAGGTGGCGCCTAAGCATTCCCCCGCCCTCAACGGTGGCGCCACCGCCAAATTAATTGGTTGGCTTTTTCACTAACGCCAATGGGCTTGCTTGAAATTTACAACCATTTTCAAGCTAGAAAAATTAATTAAAGTGGATCACATGCTTTCTTTTGGTAATTTCTCCTTAATTTGGTTATCATCGTAGTTTATTATAGAGTTAGTGAGTTTAGTTGAGATTGGAATTGGATGTATGTTTATAAGTGGAGTTTTAAAACAATAACAAATATAGTGGTGGTTAAAAATTGTTATTATTTCAAACCAAAACTGCCAGAATTTATACTTATAATGAGATCAATTTAATTGGACGAAAATGATTAAATTTTTATATTTTTTTTAAAAAATAAGTTTAAATTGAATCTTTTAAATATTTGGAGAAAAAAATGAATCTTTTAAAATGATTTGGATAATTAAGCCTAAAATTATAAAGAAATAAAAATTGCAATTGAGTTAAAGAAAATGATTTTTTTTTATAAGAATGTAGAGTACTGTAAATGAGTATAAATTTGATCTATACTTGTGCGTTATCGTCATCCTAACAAGAGTTCAGCCCATTGATAATTTTAAATTTTCTGTGGTGCGAACAGAAAAGATTTGGGATCAAAGCACCGGCGATGTAGGAGCTGATTTTTATCATCGGTACAAGGTACATTAACCCTCAAATTTCACCATTTTTAGGCATAGTGTTATAGTAACAGGACTTGTACGTGGACTAATGGATATTTTAAGTGGTTCCATTCGTCTTGGTTACTTAATTGCTAATAGAACTTTTAGTTCAACTTCTAAAACATATTAAGTATAAAATACAATTTATAATTTAACCCGTTTATTCAACGCTACCTTACTATGTATAATGTATATTAATGAATTAGAGAACAGTAATGCTGTATGAGTATATAATACGAACCTTTTTTTGGAGAGTATATGGAAAGTACAAACTTATTTTTTATCCCACTAAAAATAATAATAAATCTTTATTAGAGATTGTGAACACACTTAAAGTAAGCTAATATTTAACTTTTAACCTGATTTATTTTATAATTAAATTTTAAATTATTTAGTTAAAAAATATAAATTAATATCACTTTGTATCAATTATTATTGATTGGTACATGATATAAACCTAGTTTATACAAATTCACATGTTTACGATAAATGTTAAATTTTTTTATAGATCGATAAATGTTAAATTTAAAGAATTAAAAAAAACGAGAAGTTTGACAGAAATCATAGATCTTATGTACAGTTAAGAAAATTAATTGATATGATATTCGTACTGTATAATATTTACTACAATTTTCCTATATAGAGAGAATTAATTATCTGCCAGTGCAATGTTGCAGAGTGACATAAAATTGGTGAAAGACATTGGGTTGGACTCCTTCAGATTCTCCATCTCTTGGACAAGAATATTTCCCAGTAAGATATAATCCTAAGTAAAAACTATTGTTGGCATTCCGTTTCGTAAATTATACATTATAAGTACTAGAAAAATACAAAGAAAGATTCATGTTATGTCACATAGTGTGGAAACAAGAAAGTGTTTTTTTTTATTTTTTATTTCAAAAACAACAAAAAAGTGATTTCAAAATATTGAATTACTTCCTGCAGAGGGGAAAGGAGCCGTTAATGGCTTGGGGGTTGAATTCTACAACAATCTCATCGATGAGGTTCTATCAAATGGTATTTTTTTTCCTTTCTTTATTTAAAGTACAATGCATGGTAAATTAAAATTTCTGATATCATACATATTACTAGATCTTCTAGCCCTAATACTTGACTTGTTCATTTTTACTCCAAATTCCGCTTGCTAATTCGTTTTATCTTATTTTGGGGCAGATTTAAAACCTTTTGTTACTCTTTTCCACTGGGACTTCCCACAAGCTCTTGAAGATGAGTATGGAGGATTTCGTAGTTCTAATGTAGTGTAGGTTATACTCTTCATGAAAGTTAACAACTTATTCTCATTACACTCTTCATTATTAACTGAAATTTATTTAAAAAAATTCTTTAAATAAAAGTAAGACTAGCACTACTATTGGAAGATCTCAACGAATTTCAATTTATAATGATAAAAAATACTGTTTAAAAGAGGTTGATATAAATAATGTTGCTAATGTTTCTCTTTCACTCAATTAGCTGATTAACTATATCAATTTCCAATAAACATTTTTTTCCTTGTTATGGATAATTAGGGAGGATTTTCGTAAATATGCTGACTTTTGCTACAAGACCTTTGGAGACAGAGTGAAACATTGGGTCACTATAAATGAACCCTTATCATATAGCATCAATGGCTATAATGGTGGCACCTTTGCACCAAGTAGATGTTCTAAGTACGTTGCCAATTGCAGTGCTGGTGACTCATCCATTGAACCCTACATTGTTGGTCACTACTTATTACTTGCTCACGAGGCTGCTGCCACATTGTACAAGAAAAAATATCAGGTTTACTTCAAACACATTTTCTAGAAAAAATACAAGACGTAAAATTATAAATAGTATTTACAATGGAGAAAAATAAAACGTTCTATTTTGGCTTGCTTAACAGTTATCTTATGTATGTAATATGACGTTTAAATTGGTGAGTTTTGAGCAGAAAAAAAAAATAGATAGATAGCATAATTTGTAGATCTTTTATATTAAATAAAAATTGAAGAATTATATTTGAATAAAAAAAATAGAAAATCAAATTCATTTATAGTTTTTTTTCTTCTTAAAAGCAAATTATAAAAAAAAATTAATAATACTCAACTTTAGCATCGTTTATAGTTATGAATATTAATAAACACATATTTAATTAATACAGTATATATAGTTATTTTATAATTGTATTTTAAATTAATATAAAATATTTTCAAAAATGTATAGGCCATATGTGTGCGTAATTTTGTGACTTTTAATGTATTAGAGTCCCATACTTATTTTTTTTGAAAAAATAATAAATAAATAAAATATAATAAATCATATTAAAATCATAAGTTATTTACTAACTTTGCGTTGGTCAAAATGAAACTTAATTTAGATTTATAAAGATTGTAAGTTAAATTTCTCGAAAGAGATTAAATATCGAAAATAGTGAATTAGTAGTGATGATAGTTACATCCCACATATAGTACAATAATAAATAAAATCCTAAGGTATTTTATAACTAAAAAAACTGTTATAAATAGCATCACCTAATTTTTGTTTTTGTTAAAGTATATTTTATTTTTCTCATTTATCTTTTTCACACTTTTAGGTAGACAATATATAATGTGAAAGTTTTAAAAAAGTCTAATACAATAATAGACCCTTGCAAACTCTTTGGAACATTTTAATTAGGTCCATACATTATTAAAAACAAAGTTAAGGATTAGAGATTGGGAATAAATCATAAAACTTATACATGTGCAAGTCTCATAGAATCATAAAATAATTGCAGAACTGATGAAACGTATTAATATTGTGGTTTCGTACGTAGGCTCGTCAAAAAGGACAAATTGGGATCACCCTTCCGACTCACTTCTTTTTGCCAAAATCAAATAGTGTTGCCGATAAACAAGCAGCAAATCGAGCTCTGGACTTTTTCTTTGGCTGGTATGTAATTCTCATAATAAAAAGAAGAGAAAAAATCTATGCAAATTGAACTTTTTGATCAGTTTATAAGAAATAGGCTAAATGGTATTTTATTTATTTTTTTTCAAAGTGAAAATTTTCCTTTCATCCATTATCTTATTTAAAAGGTTTGTAATGATATTTTATCGATCCTTTAAAAAGATAATTTTGATACTTATCTTATTTAATAGATTAAAAAATAATCCTTCAACTATTAAAATATATTCAACCTTATCCTTTAAATAACACTTTGATAATTAAAAGATGAATTTGAATGTATTTAAATAAATGAGAAATTATTTTAAAATTTTTAAATAAGATAAATGAATAAAGTGATTTTTTTAAAAAAATAAATGATAATTTTAAACAAAATAAATAAGATAAAGAATAAAATTGAACTTAAAAAAAAAAAAAACAAAGTGATCATTTAGCTTTAAACTTTGTAATCGTACAAATTCAATTTTTTCAGGCATGCTCGTCCAGTTATATTTGGTGACTATCCTGAGAGTATGAAATCTTCAGTGGGTTCTAGACTACCTAAATTCACAAAAGCTCAATCTGAAGGTCTCAAAAGTTCCATTGATTTTCTTGGTGTAAATTATTACACCACATATTATGCAGAAAATGCTGCACCTGTAAGAGCCAACAGGACCTTCAACACAGATATGCTAGTCACTCTCAGTAGTACGTACATATTGCAAAACTAAGTAAAATTGACTACAATAAATTATTATTATTTTTACTATTTTATAATTTGTGAACTGACAAACACAAGCAACAATTTTCTCTTGATCACAGCGGAAAAGAATGGTGTGGCTATTGGGACCCCGGTATAGTAAATATTCTGTCAAACTATTTAACCCAATTAATGTTAATTACTTAATTTGAGTTGGTTGATAATACACCACTTTTCTTCATGCCATGCAAGTAGTATTTCCTGTATAAATGTGATTTTGATCATCATGATCTAACGTACGTGAATCCAAATAGCTAGTGAACAATATGCATTTCTTCTACTAATGAAACTAAATTTTATTGTTGCACAGACTGATTTGGATTGGCTCTATATCTATCCGAAGGGAATTCATCTTCTTATGGTACACATAAAGGATAAATACAAGAATCCAAATATTTACGTCAATGAAAATGGTAAATACTACACAATTAAAATTCGTTTTGGTTAGTAAATAGGCACAGTAATTAAGATTGCAATGATCCTATCATAAAATTCGTTTTGGTTCCTAATTTTGTTCTGTAGTGATCTTGTTTCTTTGTCCATGATAGTTTGATGCAATAAGTGATGTGAACCATATTTTATGTGAAACACTAGCTTAACTGAAAGCTAGCAATTGATACGTTAATTAGAAATTAATTTCATTTGGTTCTTCTTTTAGGCATTGCTGAAGCAAGGAATGACTCAATACCAGTCGATGAAGCCCTTAATGATGGTATCAGGATTAGATACCTTAAGAGCCACCTTAGACTCCTTCTTCAAGCGATCAAGTGAGAAAGTGCAATATGGGATTATTTATTTTTAACTAGAAGTTATTCATATATATTTTGTTCATAATGAATTATTAGATGTGGTAATTTTTGTTTTTCCTATCCCTTATTGCAGGGAAGGTGTTAATGTGAAGGGCTACTATGCATGGTCATTTTCGGACAGCTTTGAATGGGATGCTGGTTACACAGTTCGATTTGGTCACGTATATGTTGATTACAACAACAATTTGAAAAGATACCTCAAGTCCTCTGCGTTTTGGCTGAAAAAGTTCCTTCTCAACGACAATAATAAAGTCTTATCCTATTAGATAAAGTCAACTTAATAAATTATATGATGTCATCTGATATAGTTAAAAATTAAAATTTCAAAAATATTATTAAATTTAAGATTTCTTTTGATAATTTGTTTCAGCGTCTTGTTTGATTTCTCTTCTTCATTTCTCAGGATTAAAAATAATATAATTTAGTTTTCTAATTAATAGAAGTGGTTTTCTTTGTACATGTGTGCACTGTTTGGTGTTTGGTGGCAGCAAAAGGCAAAGAATAGTGTTGAGAAAATATGATACTGTTCATTTCGTCGCTACAGTGAGCGGATTTGCACGGAAAGGCACTGGCTGGCCTATTGCTTGCCTTTTTTTCCAACATTTTGTACTTTTTTTATAACAAAAGACATGAGTTTTTGGTAGTAATACTTTTAAGGTTAAAATATAATTTTTATTTCTTTAAAATATCTAAAATTTATTTTTAGTCTTTGTAAAGAATTTTATCCTTTTTTTATTCTGATAAATTTATAATGTGATTTTTTTTCAGAATTAAGTTTGGACTAATCTAAATCTAAGTAATATTTGCTTATCTACTTAAAATTTGATAGATATATCAACTTTTTAATATATTTGGATTGAAATTTGTTATTATTATAAAACTTTTTTTAAAATTATCGTTAACTCCCCTACCACCACCGGTGCCCACTGGTTCACCACCATTCTACTAGTTGTTTCCTTCATTTCAATTTCTCAATTCATTACAAATTTTAAATTCAGACAACTCCAAATTTAAGAATTATGATTTCATTAACATAAAATAAATAAATCTCTCACTAAGTAAATGATACGTTTCTGATTTCAAATCCTCAAATCAAATTATGCAACTAAAAGACCTTCGTGTACTGTATCGGCAATTATCGGCCACCATTTTTCTCCACAGAAGTTCTCGTGTCTGAAAATGATGGATATGGGCAACTCCAAATATCTTATAGACACTCCAGATTTTTCTAGGGTCCCAAAACTTGAGCTGCTAGATCTTTCAGGATGCACAAATTTATTAGATGTCCATCCATCAATTGGACTTCTTGAAAAACGATTGCTTTCTTGAGTTTACGAAATTGTACCAATCTAGTCAACATTAGTTTTGGTGGTGAATCTAATCTAAGTTCTCTAAGAGTTCTTCATTTCTCTGGTTGCACTAAACTTGAAAAAATGCCAGATTTTACAAGTGCAATAAATCTTGAGTACCTTGACATTGATGGATGTACAAGTTTATCCTCTATTCATGAATCCATCGGATCCCTTGTGAAGCTTACATATTCTTGATTTTGAGACTGCAAAAATCTTGTTAGTATACCTAACAACATTAATACCATGATATCTCTTCAAACTTTAGATTTATGGGGTTGTTCGAAACTTAGGAATCTGCGACTAGGGCAAGCTTCAATTCTTTATCCCATCGGGAATCTTTGGTTTTTCTTGACATGAGCTTTTGCAATCTAATTGAAGTACCTGATGCTATTGAAAACTTGAGTTTAGAAAGACTGAACCTGCAGGGAAACAACTTTGATTTAATACCTAAGTCGATCAAGGAGCAACATTGTCTATCGTATTTGAACTAGTCTAATTGCCATGACCTCATAGTTTTGCCTGACCTTCCATCAGATAGGGCTACATCATGGTGGGGAAGGTATTTTAAAACGGTATCTGGATCTCGTGATCATAGGTAAGGCTTATATATCTTTTTGATTGTCCCGAGTTGGCTCATATGTTATCCGAACATCAGAATTATCAAATGTCCTCGTCCAAGATGTTGAACTTGAATGGCTAGTGAAATTAATTGAGGTTCGCACTCTACAACATTGGATGAAATATTTGCCTAATCTATCATGCATTGGGAGTGTCTTTAGAGATTAATTGTAAAATTTAGTTTTAATTAATAATAAGATTATTTCTTATTCAGTAAAGCTTTTCTTATAACAGATTATTGTTATAACTAATTATAATGAAATTTCATAGGATCTTAATAATTAATTATAAAAAAAATTTTAAAAAAAAGATATTTATTGTGAAAATGATGTGAGATCATAAAAAAAGTTACAAATCTTAATAAAAATATTTTTTTTACTTAATAAATATCCTAAAGACTCTAACTATCATTTGTTAATTTCATGTTGTGATTTTCCTTGTGGTGATAGCAACCCTATTTTTTTCGGTGTGGCTTTGACATTGTTGTTGCTTGAGGTTTGGAAGATTTACTTCCACGGTGGATAAATAAAAGATTTAAAGGGGATTCAATTATAAGGATAAAGAAATTTGATATAGATGACAATTGGATTGGCTTTGTCTTTTGTGTTATATTTGACATGCCACTTAATTTGGAGTGGGATTTATATCTCTAGGCAACACTTTCATTTTGTGAAAACAGAAGCACACATCACATTTAAAGCCCAACCAGGTATTAAAACCATCAAGTAGGGGATGTGCAGTATATTCTGGCAAGATATATTGACGTTGATTATGTCAGAAAAAGCAACAACAGCTTTGTGTCTAAAATCCAGCTTCCTTACAATTGGTTGCTGACAGAGGAAGATGAAGTTGAGAATATTAATACAAAAACAAAAGAAAATAATCTCTCATATGCGGGGCTTTAAATACGCTAGCTAGTCAAGCATATTTTTCGGACCCAAGGTAATCATCTTTTCTAAAGTTAATTATTGATTAAAAAATTTTATTTACTAATAATAATCATTAAAACTAAAATTGCAATGCATTCTAAAAGGTAATAATATTTTCTAAAGTTAATTATTGATAAATACGTAGTCAACTAAATCCACTTAATTAAAACTAATTTGAGACTTTGACTAATAAATTAGTTCGATAAACTTAATTCATAATTTAAATGAGTTGATAATTAAATTTGTTGATTAAATGGTTTGAACATGAACATGATAGATTTCAATTCTCTTAACTTATAGATATAGATGTGTAGTTGCTATGCTTGGCTGGTTATTTATTGTTAATGCCAACTCAAATTACGTTTATAATTGTGCATTAATTGAAATCTACCATATGCATCTTATCCACGGCCTTAGTAAACTTTGTTACTTGTTGATCATATTGATGGTGTTGGGGATCTAATGGATTTGATCTTATTTAAAAGGTTAAATTAGTTTTTTAATTCTTTAATTTAGTTTTTAATTTAATTTTATCATCTAATTTTTTTAAATTTGATTTTTTATTTTTTTAATCTATTCAATTTGGTTATTTAGTCTAAATGGTTAGAAGTCACCTTTTTCTGGTGTTTCAAAATAGGTACTAAGTAACTGTAGATCATCACAAAATATTTTTTTTAAAAAAAATAAATTGATTTTAAAAATTAGAGAATCAAATTGAAAAAAAAATTATAAAACTAAATTAAACCTAAATAATAAATTAGGGGACAAAAACCTAATTTAACCTATTTAAAATGGTTTTGTGATTCTTAATTTAATCAATATATTTTCATAATTTTTCTTTGGCAGGTTCTATCTGTATGGAGTTCATTCTCAAATCCCTTCGGCATCACTAAAAATGCAGTTTTGTGCTGCTCTTTAAAGGTGATTTATTTTGGTATCATTATTCTGATAAGAACAAGAATTTTCATTCCCGCTCGGCTGATGCCAACTAATATCATTTGTTATTTACAAAAATACATTTGTATGAATTTTATTTTCTTAAAAAAAGGATTTTATTTTTTATGTATCAGCTTTATACAAGATGTAAAAAATGGTGACTTAGAAAAGATGTGCTATGAATGTCTCTAGCTAAATGTGAGTGCGTTTAACTACAAATATCCAGATTTTGTATAAGACAATAAACTATGATAGGCAAAACAACTTAAGTTGTATTTTTAAGAATCAAATTGTATAACTTAAAAAAAAAGCAAATTGTATATTAGTTCTTTTACTATTTTTTTGTTAGTACATAACAGGGGTTTAACTACAAATTAATTATCTACTAACTATTAATTAAAAATACTTTCCGGAACATGTTTTTGTTTGGTAAATCCCAGAAAATACTTTCTAGAATGTTATAAAAACAAAAGCAAATTTTGGAAAATACTTTCAAGAATATTAAAATAAAATAAATTCAAAAAATACTTTTTGAAATATTAATGATTATATTGTGTTCCATACCGTGCGCCTCAAAATTGAAAAGGAAAGAAAAAAAACTGTTAGAATTTTATTTTTTAATAATTAATGTGCATTAATATTTAAGACCATTATAATAATTATTTATTATTAGTGTGGTTTATTTTATGTAGTTAAATTAAATGAATTTGTTAGACTACTAAATAAGATTATATGAGCTTCAATGAACAAATGTCAATATTGACTCAATCAGGAATAATAAAAAATCCTATTAGAAAACAACATATCGATTTTGTTATTTTACTTTAATCATTAATAATCAGGCATGTTGTATACGGATTAAGGATATTCCACTACACGGTAGCAAAGAAAGTCTACATTGTTATTATTAGCATTCAAGTTTTCTAATTGTTTGATGCCCGGATGAGACTTTATTGAATGATTGTCATGTTTGTTCTTTATCTTAAAATTCTTCATTAAGTAATTGAACTCGGTAAAGTTCAAATTGTAGTTAATTCATGGTGCTTAAGAATTTGTAATATTGTGTTGGCGTGTGTATTAATATGTATAAAATTATTCATGTGAGTTGTGTTTAATCCTAAAGAAGATATAGTTTGATCCGATAATCACATGTTTACGATGGTAGATGTGTGATGATTAAAAAGATTGATTTTCTATGTAAATATGGAATGTCCAAAGATAATCATTTTTTGACATGAAACATAATTATCAGATTAATTTTTTCATAAGAGCCATAAAATATTCAAAGATAACTATTATTTGACAGGATAAAAAATTTACTTGTTATTTTGGTAAGAAGGTGAGACATATAAAACAAAAGTGTCCTAGGTACATTTTCTGGTGTTGCAAAAAAGGATAAACTTCTTATTTTATTTGTTCTCAATTTAATTTATTTTCGTACCCTAAGACATTCGGTGGGTAGATTATAGCATTATTACTCACATAAGTATGTTTTTCGTACCCTAAGACATTCTATGAAGTCATTTGTCAAGTGATGCTAAAATAATCATCTATATGAGACAATGAAAATAAAGTTACACTTGAGGTTATATGAACTTTTTAAGTTGCTTTTAAAGACTTAGGAGATATATTCAATTAAGATTTCAAAAGATTTTAAAATATATTTTTGTGAAAAAGTCTTAAAGTATTCAATCAAGATTTTTAAATAATAGAAATAAGTCTCCTGATATGCAATCAAGACTATTAGGAATTTTTAAGAAATTTAATAAAATTCAATGTTATTCAATTAAATTTTTTTATAACATTAAAAAAGTCTTATGGTATTCATAAGACTTTTTAGTAGAAAATACACATTAAATAATCTCACCCAAACACTTTAGATTTTATAAGACTTTCTTTCTTTATTTTTTTGTTAATTGACATGTTTTCCTTTTCCGATCACACATAATTTCTTATTTCTTTATTGAAAGCGATAGACATTCATAATTTTTTTACTCTTTCGATCAATAGTTAACACTCCCTAGAATGTCTGATATGAGATATCTTTTTAATTCTTTGAATTTGAGGGATTTTGATTACGTGTGTATATATATAAATGAACGTAAATATATATATATATACACACACACACACACACACACACACATATATATATATATATATATATATGAACATGAAAAATATATAATTTAAATGAATATAAGAAGTTGACTCATGTATAAATAGATAAATATATAAATGGAGTTTGAAATAATTTTTGAACATATTTTTTGTTTGGTGAGGTCGTTATTGTGAGAATGACTATCCATGCTATTGACAAACATTGTGGTATATAATTTTTAAACAATTAACATGATTTTTTATTGGAGGGAAATGAGTCTATTGTTCTTGTAAATATATTAGGGAGAATTGATTTTTATGTAACAACTTTAGGGTTCTTCATATAAGATGAGTTTTATTTAAAGTGTTAGGTGGACAAAATTCGTAAATCTTTATCAATAATTTTAAACATTTTTTAAAAAATAATTCAAGGAGTGCTTTAAAATCTTAAAAATTCATAATGTTCTTTCATATTTTATAAATCATTAAAATCTAAATTACAAAATCTTAATCACAAAAATCTTTTAAAAAATATTAAAAGTTATTACATTCTTACAAAGTCTTTTAAAATTCACAAGATTTTTTTATGTCAGAATAATATTTTAAAATCCTAATCTAATATACTTCTTTATTTGAATTTGGTTTCCAAAATAAGTTATCAAGGAAAAATAACCAATCGAAATTCTTACAATTTGGTTTAATAAACTTATCCCATAACAAGAATTAAAAATTTGGAACATTTAATTTTGAGAAAATAAAACTAGGGATTTTCCCATCATTATTCATAGAACTTAAATTGAAAGACTATTATAATAATATGGGCCACACTAAGTTGGGTTTAGAGGCCCAAAATATTTTTATAAACAAGTGGAAAATTGTTATTCTCACCACACCTGTGCTATATACAGCCCCCATGTGCTTTAAAAACATTATTCCAAAAATGCTCTTTCACGGAAGCATGATTATATTGACAAAATATACATGAAAATGTGATTCTGCTGTATATTTTGTCAACAAAATCAATTTTCCATGAAAAAAGTATACAATAGAAATATGTTTTGATTGTGTATTTTTTGAAACTCTGTCTTACACAATGGAAACATATTTCCGTTGTATAAACATGATTCCCTTAAAAGGATATTTTCAGAATAATTCTTTAAATGCATATGGAGATTTGAGTAGCAAATTTGAGGGTGAGAATAGAAATTCCCTACAAGTAATCTTATGCTGCTTTATAAAAGCAGTTCTCATGCTTTGATAGTGGGTCATTCACTAGTTGGGGTCTGATTATGTTTATGGATAAAAAAAAATCTTTTATCGTCTTTCATATTTTATAATTAAAATAAAAAAAAATATTTATTCATAGGACATATTCAATTATCTTAATATTTTCAGATCCATTTCAATTGAAAAGGTGTTTTAGAAAAACACAAAAAAATGAGTCGATGCATCTTCTTTAAAATTAAAATAAGGATAATTGTCTAAATTTTATTCGCATAAACTCTTGATGACTTGTAATGTAGATTGACTAGATTCATCTTTGGCATTCAAAAGTTGTAATTTTGGAGGTTCACCTGATCAAAGTTTATTTGACTTCGTTAAAAATTTGGTTCCCCAGATCAATTGTCTGATTATGGATCAAATTGTTGAATTGAAAATTTCCAGCAAAGATAGATTAAAGAAAAAATCATATGAAATGTATTTTATATATATTAAAAAAACAATTTAGTTGTAATATTTAAAGGATAAATAAACTATATATTTTGTTAAAATAAGAACCAGGTTGTCTAGGTTTGACTTGGCTAAAAATATTAGCTCTCCTTAATCCAGCAAGCCTATTAGTGTATGTTCCAAAGCAATTAAATATGAACAATTACTCAGTTGTTTTTGAAGTGAACATTCATTTGGGTACTTATAACGTTAAAACAAACATGCTACGAGTTGTGAATTTTTCAATCAGACTAGTTTAATAAGTTAGGATCATGCAAATATTTAACTAAAGTATTACCCTCATGACCCACGTGATAGTTGATACTGTGTGAATAGAAACTTAGTTCAAGTATCATTCTTCAGCTTCTTACGGCTTTTTTTTAAGAAAGCTTCTTAAGGCTTAATAATAATATTTCACTACTTTTAAGATTATTAAAATAATTATAAATCTTAAAGTTGACAATAAATTACATTCCACCCTTTGAACAAATATTTTTGGCCTTTGTTAAGGTGATACGATCGGGAGAAACCTTGCAACCTACATACATCGCATCTTTTTAATGCATTGAGCAGTACAATTATGCTATTATTGGTAATCTACTCACATAAAGAAAAAGAATCCCATGTTTGGTTGAAATTATTTGTGAGGAAATAGCTAGTTTATTTTTCAAATCTAAAAGTTGAAAAAAAAATATAAGCACGATTATATATTTTTGTAAAATAAGTTAAATCAGACACATCTAAATATACTAAATACAATATATACGAATCTGCAAAATTGAAATCATTCTCTTTCTTTTTTTTTCTTACAATAAATTGAAATCATTCTCAAAATATTCTAACAAGTTGAATGCTTTAGGTCCAAAACAAGATAAATTGTCTATATAAGTGAACTTAATTATATCGTTTATACATTTTATAATACTTTTTATAATAAGACTTTTCTTGGTTTATAATACTTCCTCTTACTTAATTTTCTTCTTATCTTTCTCCTTTTTATATAAAATGCAGTTGAAATTTATTGTAGAAGTAGCATTTCTCATGTGAATGAACGTCTAAAAAGAATCAATAAATGCACATGACAGAGGGACAATCCTCACATGTTACAAACATGGTCCTTCATTGTTGTGCTTGCTGAATTCGAAGCATTCCCACTTTGGTTTCTTATAATGCATTCGATCAACTCTTCTCCTTATCCTCTTTGCCAAGCCAATTGTCCATCGTTATTCCCCCCATGACTAGTTCCATGGCCTCAAATGGGCCACCCTTTGCAGAACCCCATTGTGTATATGTTTTGTTTGTCCTCATAAAAGCTACTATGGCCATTCAATTACTTGCAAAAGAGCCCTTAATAGGAATATATTCATATACAAAGACTCATACAAATATACTTTCTAACACATTGCTTCAAATATGTTATCTCTGACTCCTTAAAACTTATTAAAAATTATAAATTTGGGAGAGAAAAATATTAAATATGATATATTACCTACAAAGTTTTCATTTTTCACCAATTTTAACCAATAGGATATTGTGTTGTTAAAAAAAATGTGTCTAAAAGTGTGTTCCTAACATTTCTCACATGAGTTATTTGGTAATTTCTCACATAACGGACTTATATGGTGTGGAAAAGTACTTGATCCGTGACCCACTTTGTTATTTCTCTAGCTATCCCAATAATGCAGGCAACTCCATGATTAGCATTTCCTCATGAACACAACTTAATTGTACGATCAGGAGCATGCAATTGATTGATTGTCCTCCAAGCTGGGCATACAATCACACATGGGTTCTGTTTTGGATAAGTTTAACTTCTTGCTGATGTAATACCCAATTAATGAGAAACCAACACGACATATTTTCCTCACATTAATGTAGAGTGCCTTGGATTCCCATGATTCTATCCCTACCCAAATGAACATTATTTAATTTAACCTAACTTCCAAGGGAATCTCGAAAGGTACAAACCTTTGCAAGATTATTCTGATCAAGAGCAGAACGGACTAATATCCATTCACATGGCTGACTTCCCAATATTTTCAACAAATTCGCGTAGATCTCTATGGAAAAGAAAAAAAAAAAAAAAAAAGATCCTCTTACTTTACCTCTTTATTATAATTTGCAAACCATGTGAGCAAGTGCAATATATTTTAATTCTTCCTTTTGCTATTATCGGTTAGGGGCTTGAAGTTTGTGATATCGTTTGGGGATTGAGTTTCTCCTGCAGAACATATGACACATTATTTTCTTCAATTATACTTAAAGAAAATATTATGACAATAATGTACAGCATATTAGTTCAAAGCCAACGACATGTATATTATGTTATCTTGGGATAAGGGTAAATATTTTTACCATAGTGCTATAACCATTTTTTTTTTTTTGGTTCAGCATAGTGATATAACCATTACAATTATATGTTTTTTATTTATTTTTTATCATTAAAAAAATAAAAAACCTGAGTTGTTTTGTTGTATTTCAACAATGTCCTCCAACACTTCCTACCTAAGCAAATTTGAGCGTGAACTTATCTTCAACCACAACTTCAGTACCCCATTGTTATTATTATTAATTAAATTAGACTCATTCCCCTTTTCATTGATATAGTTCTCAAATTTGCTCTCGTGATTTTGACCAATTAACTACCTCTTCGTATTTTCAACCCATTTTTCGCTTCAATTGTTTTTTAAGTTTCCCAAAATAAAAACCATATCACCTAATATCTTCCAACTTCAAAATGAAGATAACTATAATAATGATGATTAACTAAACAACTCTCTTCTCTGGCAATTTGATTTTGATTATGTAAGTTTCTAGCATATTGCTAAAGTCATTCGTATATTCTACCCATTTTTTGCTTCAACTATTTTTTATGTTTCCCAAATTAAAAAACCATATCACCTAATATCTTCCAACTTCGAAATGAAGATAGCTATAATAATGATGATTAACTAAACGACTCTCTTCTCTGGTCATTTGATTTTGATTATGTAAGTTTCTGGCATATTGCTAAAGTCAGGTCCACTATAAAATTTAATTTCTTCGTATATAAGCGAAAGGAAACACTTTATTTCATGCACCTTATTGTGAAAAAGAATTTACTCACCAATTAATTATCAAATTACAGAGTTGTTTTTCCATTTGGACGTGCGACTAAAGGATGAGGAGTTTTTCGTTGGAGTAAAGTACATGAACAATAGGTACTTTTTAATATAATGAGTATCGCGTTGGTAGTTAGAACCATAAACCAAATGTATAAAGTTGTGAACATATAGACAACTAATAATACTCCCACTTTCGACTAAAAATGACAATATCATGGAGTTGTTAATGTTAAGTGGTTAGAAGCGACACACAACCACCCAATAATCACATATAATCAAACAAAAAAAGTCACTAATATAATTTCATTCTTGAGGTCCAAACCATTAGTCCAATTGCTGTAGTTAAGCAGTAACAATCAATTCTTGATTTATAAATTATGTTTGACACATTTTTATTTGTCATTTCTAGCTAGTATATTTAATTTGATGAATTAGAAAAATTAAAAATTTCATGAAAAAAAAAACTTCTTTGACAAAACGATATCACATGGATTAGAATTTTGAACGTGTCAAAGTAGTTGCTAACCAACGGGAAAAATAGGAAAAACTAGAGTAACAGGAAAAATAAATAATAAATAAATAAAGTGTGACCAACTTTTCGCCCCTATTTTGTAGAACTGTTAAATTCATCACAAATACCTGATCCTTGACTATATATAATTATTTTTTGCTGATAAGAAAAAAAATAATGTATACCCTAACTTTTTTTATACTGTTTTTTGTACTGAATTAATACCATAACTAATCCTAACTATTGATAATGAAATTATTTCTTTTTGATCAGTTGTACTCTTTTTTTTTATCAGTATAATGAAATGATTGAAGTAAATGTAGTAAGAAGATTCAGGCCTCAATAAAATAAGGCCGGGTTTCTTGTGATAATATAAACAAATATTTGTGACCGTTTATGAATTATTGTTATAAGCTTAATATTTTTTATAAAAAAATGTTATAAGCTTAATGAGGTCATGCGCGAGACGAGGTATAATGTGATATAGTGCTATAATATTTTTTAAATTTAGGAGTAAGAGATATAATTGATGCATGTATGTGATGCTTCCGTGTCAACTGTATAGCTTGTTCATGCATTTGATAATTGGAATCAAATTTTATGCGTACATATGCACGCACGCACACAATTTCTTTAAATTGAAGCTAGAATTAGTGTAGGAAAAATAGTATTTTTTATTAATGAAAACGTAAATAATACGTAAATAAGTCATGAAGTATTTTAATATCGTAAGGGGAGTGAAGCAAGTGTCACGGGCTCAATATTCTTGTAAAGTACACATTACTCCAAGTATTTCTTAAAATTATTGTATTTTATATATTCTGATGGGATTAAGATGGTATATTTTTTAATAAATTAATATAGTTAAACAATTTTTAACCAAAACTACTCTAGTAAATCGATTCGGATTAAATTTATATTTTATAAACAACTATAGAACGATACTATAAAAAAAAAAAAAATGATTAATTGAATTCTTTAACATTTAAAATTGTAATTCCGGTCTAAAAAGACCATCGACGGTACCTGTTGTCACGCTCACGTCTTAAAAGAAAATATGAATACAAAAAAACAATAAAAAGTTAATAGAGTGACAAATGCTTGCCTAATGTTTAGAAATAATACGCATAGACTCAGTTAATCAAACTCAAAAGTTATTGGAAGTTACTTTTAGATTAAATGTTAAATTTAGGTTTCGGTATAGTATAATAGGTATGATCCAAGGGATGATAGTATACCACTCACCTACTGGTAGGATACAGACACAAGATGTATAATATAACAAATCTTTATATTATTGTAATTGTAATATAATGTAATTTATAATAAAATGAAATTTCAAATCTTTTTAACCTGAAAAAATCAGTTTACATTTATTTGAAAACTAACTTATTTAAAGTTTATAAAGTCAAAAGGTTAATAGCGTTGTCTTTAAAAAAACAGGAATAACCAATAGTTGAGAATCGGTAGTCAAACACAAGCTAGGGAATTAAACATGACTTGATTTGAATGTCTAAAATTGGACCATATCTTTAATACGTTTAACAGTGATTTTTGAATACTTAATGTCTCCTAATCCTTACGTTCCTTATTTTTACTACATCAAAATTATAAATACAAAGATAAATTTTACTTTTATTAATAGATGTTCGAATAATTGAATTACATTATTTTATTTTAAAATTTAAATAATTATGTATATATAAGTGAAAATATTTGTTATGTGTTTAGTTAATTTATTTAATATAACTAATTTTATGAGTGATATTATAAATTTATGAATAAAAATATATATACATATTTACAAAGTTTATATTGGATAAAAAAAAAATCAAATTCTTAATCCGTTAGTTAATTTTTCTGTTGATTCAGTTTTCAATATTTTGGACCGATTTTTTCAGTTTACATTTGGATTGGATTGTTTTTGAACACCGAAAATAGATACCCTAAAGCAAACATGACAAGTCAACATGTGAAATTAAATGTGCATGGTGTGGACTGTGGATTCTGGGGAAATTCTTGTGTAGAATTGATGAATATTTTGACTTGAAAATAAGAACCATCAAATTGGTCATTCTCACAATCCAAATCCACACGAAAACGAGAATGGCCGAACTTTCTACAGTTGGGGTGTGTGTGTTTGATTGAGTGTGTCGTAAATGAGACGATATTAGATAGAAGCAATAAAAAAATTGAAAGGAAGAAAGAAAAAAAGGGGTCTTTATCAGTGTCATTATGATATCATTGTTTGATCTTTCCTCTTTTGAAGCCACTAACAAGTAACAAAGATTGAATGTGATGTCCTTGTTTCATTGGCTTGATAAACTTTCTCTTCATTTGGCTATGCTTTGTTCACTTCGATCACTTAATAATTAATCATCCATTCATCATTCTTCTTATTATTCCCTCATCCCCACTTAAATCATTTTCTACTTCTCCACTTCTCTCATAAGTATAACATCAGGATCAATTAATCTTTTTGGTTTTCTTTCTTTTCCTTTTTCCCCTTTCTCTCATTGAGTCTTAACTACTAAGTTATTATTATTTTGGATTTAATATAATATTTATGTGATAATAAATTAGTAATTACGAATGTAAAGGAAAATAATTTTATTTAATCAAATAATGATATAAATTTTTTTATTTAACTTTTATGGTTGTGTCATTGTAAAAAAAAAAAAAAAAGGTCTTTTAAACATCAAAAGTCTTGATTCTAAATCTTAGAATGAACTTCATTCAACCAATCCCTTGAGTGAATCACTACTATTGAAACCAATAAAATTTAAATTTGGATCAACATAATCGATTTGGTTTTCCTTACTAATTGTGCCAACAATAGCTGACTCATGATTTAAAAACTAATTGGTACTAGTAAAATTGTGAATTAAAGATTATACCTAATAATTAATTAACATTATCGTGCAATGCTTTTTTTTATACCCATTCAAATTGATTAGTACCTGAAATTTATAGCAAATTACGAACATTATTTAATTAGGTGAATTAAACTTTCTTAGTAAATCATGCAATGTGAAAGTAAGTATGAATAATAGCGCTTATTTATTTTAAGTCTTAGTATAGTATAATTCATTTTGAAATATTGAATATAATTAAATATGTATCTAAATTAATCTTAGTTTATGTTACATCAAACGTATATTATTGCATGTAAAATTGATTTTGCTTCTAAACTATATGAGCATATATGAGTTGGAAAGAAGAATAGGGATGTTTATTTTAATTTATTGTAGAATTGTTTTAAAAACTCTGAATGTAATTGAGATGTGTGTCTAAAATAATCTTCACCGTATATTTTACATTGGAATGTATATATATGTGAAATTGATTTTGTTGGTAAACCATATGACACATACACATAGTTGTAAAGAAGAAGAATGATGATTTGTAGAGTTATGAACACGCAACTTCTTTAAAAGGATTGATTTAAAAAAAAAAATCAATTTTAAGATCTTTTAAATTGTTTAGATAACATTTTCTTAAAAAAATTAAAAATAGTTTTTAAAAAAATTTAATTGGAGTAATTCTTCAAAATAGCCACTTGTAATGAGTAAAAAAATGGATAAGATAAACAATTTTTACACAATTTTTTATTTGTAAAAAATAGTACTTTTCAATTTTTGTTCTTTCAAAATATAAGTGATTTTTAATATTCATCGTAATGCTCTAAGAAAAATGTTATTTTATTCAAACAACTTAAAATTAATTTTTTAATAATAAATAATTTTTATACTTATAGTAGATAAAAACAGACTTAATTAAAATTTACCATGTTATTATTTTTGAATAATAAATATTATTATTTTTTAATATCATCATTCAATTTTTTCGCACATTATATCACCATGTTTTTAGTTTTTATAATTTTATCACTCAAGTTTTTTTCATATATTTTTTTTTTCACACATTTTAGATACAATTTTAATTGATTGATAAAATATATAAATTTTTTAAAAAATATGATGATAAAATACAGAAAAGACTAGGTGATAAAAAATTTATAAAATTATAATAGTTGGATGATAAAATATGCAATTAATCCTAAATATAAAACAATTTTTAAAGATGTAAATTTTTTTTATAAATTATATAAATTTTCAAATTAAAATTTTTACACAATTTCAACTACCTTTTTTAAAACTTAAACTAATAGTCTTTATTTACTACCTTTTTAGAACTTTAACTAACTAAACTACCTTTATTATTTATTTACTTCAGCTTATTTACCAAAAATCTTTTTGATATTTCATGCTTGGTTATTTGTTTACTACAGCTTATTTACTTTCATGCTTTTTGTACTATTTTCTCTAGGGTACATTTTAATTTTAATTTTATGTTGTGTTGTGTGCATATGTATACTTTCCAAAAACTTTGGTCCTATCTACCTCGGAGCATGGAGCCCACATAAGGGAGGGCCGAAATCCCATGTGGAATGCTGGATGCGTCGCTTTCCCCCACGTGGCAGCTTTTTACAGCAAGGTTTTGATCAGACTCCAGCTGGCAAGTTCGTACTTGCACCCCCCACTCACTTAACACTTTCAGACAACAACACAACACTCATATATCAATCAAAGATTGGAATTATGTTATCAACTATATGCATTATATATATTTAGGATGCATTTTGCATTTTAATTCATTACATCAGATATTAATATTTTTTTTATATGAAATATGTTAACTGTTAAGACTCTCCTAATATGACATTGGAGTCTGTCTGTGATGCTATATATTTTATAAATCAAATTAGCTTTTAAATACTTAATTGTAATATAATTAAAATAATGATTGCCATAAGAAAACAATGTTTGTAAGTACAAGACGTTTGAGTTTGAGTGCCCAGCGCACGAGGCCCCATCATCATTATCAACACATATATAAAGAGAAATTTTGCTATACAAAGTTTTTAATTCAATAAGTTTTACAAATAAGACAGAAAAAATAGTGTAAAATAAGATAACTAATAAATAAAAAGAAATATTATTGAATGATTAAGTTTTCTCTTATCCAAAATGGGGATGTATAGTCGCTGGCCGGATGCATGATCGATCTGGCAAACAGAAGAGGAATATCCTGAGACGCCAAACCCTCTCTTAACATATTGTTGAATGTTGACAAATAAATTTAAGAAATTTTATTAAAAGATGAAGTTACATATATTATCATCTATAGAAATAATTTAAATTTTACAAGAATTATATAAATTCAAATCTTTTTCATAACAAGCCATATATTATTAATCGTATGATAATAGAATTCATATGAAAGATGCATTGGTATTAGATGATGTTTTGTTGACATGTGAAAGAATGATTTTTTTAACGAAAAATATGTGTTCGATTTTTTCTGTCTAAATTTTTTTATGGACCCATAATAGTCATATATTACAAATAAAATTAATCTCTTGGCTAATATATTAGAGGACTCCCGTAATTTTATACTCAGGGAAAAAAATGATAATATAAAAACAAAAGTATACTAACAATACACCTTAACCAATTGAAGTGTTTATAAAAAAGGTAAAAATAATTGCTTATGAATATGAATTGAAATAAAAAAACTGGAGTGAAATGAAAGCAGAGTCACATGACAAAATCCTTTTTGTTTCTTGCTAACATTCGTTGAGTAGCGGTAATTCATTGTTTGTTGTCATGGCAGCTGGATTCTATCATAAAACGACATAGCATTCCTCTCGAGATACAAGTTGAGCTTATCTAAACGCATGATTATTAGTAGTAAAACAAATATCTAATATATATGGCTACCAGATTTTTATCTTCTAGATGTAAAATGTATCTGTCTCAAAATTTCATCTTTCTTCCTTTGCATTAGCTTTCATAATTCAATTTATATTCTTCAAACAATTGTTCCATCCTTTATAAAATATTTTACTCTCAATAAGGTCACATTAATTGATAATAATGTAAGGTTGATTTCAGTTCACTCTTTAAAAGAGACGTAATCCTCTTTCAATCGATACTTATTTCTTTTTAATCGTTAATAGTTCAACACATTTTTTTCTAAAGAAATTAAATTCTTTACCTCTTAAATAAACTGATATTGATTACAATTATTTATTTTATATGATTACAAGATGTTTGGTTGTGGACGATATCTAGGTTAAGTAATTATATATTTTTTATCAGTCAGAAAACAGAAAGAAAAAAAAAAAAAAAAAAGCAACCTAAGGCCTAACAAATATAATGGCCAAGGAATCTTTTCAACAGCGCGTCAAGTTAAGCTGGGGAGGACAAACATCAAACAACATCAATTGATTATCAGCATTGGCACCAGCTTTTGCCAAACAACATCAATTGAATAGGATTAGTCTTAGCTCAGTTTTTTTTATTGATGTAATTCCCAATTCTAACTTAGACTTAGCTAAGCTAAAATTGCACCAACTTAATTTCATTATTGATCTAGATGAGCTCAAAAAACTAATAAGTCTATTGGATATCATTTTCCTATAAGGTGAAGAAAAGTTTGTCAGTCAAATTGTTGAGAATGAAAATGAGAGACATTTCAACACTATTTAAAAGAGTAGAGTCGTGATATTGGAAGGATGTGCTTATTTGATATTTCTACATGTGATCGGTTTATGGGACTCAAATGTGATTGAGTCATTGCTTGGATATAGGTTTATTGCTAGGATACTCAAACATGGTTGTGAGATTATTTTGTACTCTGAAAGTGAAAATCTCAAACTTCAAAATATTTTAGTTTCTAATATAAATGGTGTGAATAGGTGATAATGATCATCTATGTTGAGTGTAAGGAGTAACATATGATGCTAGTTGACCAAGGAAAGTATATTTTTTTATTGATAAAAGTTAGTTATTAATTTTTGTTAGTAAATAAATTCGAACCAATGGTCTCTCTTTCTTGGTGATCTTTTTTTATGATTGAGTCAACCTTATAATTTCTAACCTAACAAAGTATGATGATTTCCTCTTGCCAACACTCTATTTAATTAGTTAAACTTGATAATATAGACATAAAATAAATATACAAAATATATTTCTAATATGGAATCATCTTTTTAGGTAATCTATTGTACACCACTATTAATTACCAACTCTCAAATTAATCAAGTTCAACAGTTTCGTTGTATACATTCTCCTATCAAAACTTTCCTCTCCTTCCCAGGGGTTATAACTTATATGTTCTCATCAACAAAAACTAATAATTAAAATTTACCAATAAAACAAAAACTTTCGTATCCTTCCTCTATGTACTTTCCCTCTCTTTCCTGCAAGCTTGACAACGCTTCCAGCATGCACTATATATTGTTAAGGTGATTAATGGTGACAACACCACTTTTCCCCCTCTTTTTTTTACTTCTTCTCCTTCTCCTTCTCTATGCACTCACTTTGCAAACGTGAGCAATAAAAATTATGTCCAAAATGAGTGACTTTCGCAAAAGCAATAGTTCTTTGCTTCTAATGGAAATACATCAAGTTTGGAAAGATACAAAAACAAGCACAAGATTAATCTCGATTCAAAATTTTTATTGGATTATTATTTAGGCTTAAATATATTTTTTGTCCTTAATATATATCCGACTCTTGCATCTAGTCCTTCATAAAAAAAATTCTTCAAATTGAATCCCTAATATTTGAAAAGTTTTGTCCGAGATCCTTACCGTTAATCAAGATCCGTTAATTGTTTACATAAAAGTTAACTAGACACGTTGACATGCGATGAGTGATGCCACATGTACTTGTTGCTGGGTGAAATTACACGCAAGAATTTTTTTTTTCTAATTTTTAAAAATTAATTACAAAGAAAAAAAAAAGAGGCACAAGATGAGTGGTAGGGATTCTGGGAAGGTGAAGTGGTTCAATGATCAGAAGGGGTTTGGATTCATAAACCCTGATGAAGCCAATGAGGATCTCTTCGTTCACCAATCTCAGATCAAATTTGACCGTTAAGTTCGCCATTAAATTTGAATCTGATGGACACGTTAGGACTATTGATGTCACTAGCCCCGACAACGCCAACATTCAGGGAACTAGACACAGTGGTGATGGTGGCCGAAGCTATGGCGGGGGACGAGGAGGGGGTGGAGGTGGATATAGCGACGATGACGGCTACGGTGGTGGTGATGGCTATGGTGGAGGTGGTGGCTACGATGGTGACAGGCTTGTTACAACTGTGGTGAATCGGGACATCTGGCTAGGGACTACAGCCAAGGAGGAAGTAGAGACAGGTACAACAGAGGCAATGGGTGGTGGTGGCAAGTATGGAGGCAGCAATGGTAGGAGGTACGATGGTGGTGGAGGAGGCGGTGGTGGAGGAGGAGGTGGTGGCGGCGGAGGAAGCTGCTACAGCTGTGGAGAGTCTGGGCATTTTGCCAGAGATTGCCCATCAAGTGCTCGTTGAATTTATTGTTAGGGTGGTTTATGTTTTGCGGATTGTTTTAAGTTTTTACTTTAATATGTTTTAGGGATTTTAATGGTTTTTATCAAAGCTATGACTTCTTATAAGTAGATGTATGAGATTTTTCTTCTTTGGTTATATAAATGAAAATTTTTGTGTAAGAGGAGGCCTCAGGTCGAGGAGGAAAAGGACGAAAAAGAGGTCGAGGAACAAGATGATGTTTGCTTCTTTTTTTTAAGTCTTTTTTAACCTAAATCCAAACGACGTCGAAATAACTTTTTTAATTTTTTATTTTAAATTTCCTATGTGTAATCTCACTCAACAATGAGTACATGTGGCATCACATGACGTATGTCAACATATTTAGTTAACGATCACGTAAGCAGTTAACAAATCTTGGTTAACGATAAAGACCTTGGACAAAACTTTTCAAATAGGGACTCAATTTGAAAGAAAAAATTATCAAGGAACAAATACAAAAATTGAATATATATCATATACCAAAAACATATTTAAACCTATTATTTATGATATATTCTCAAACTATATTAAAATTTAGAATTAATGAACCTAAAATTGAACCAACTTAATTCAATGTATAAAATATTTTTTATAACATTGTTTGTACCCTTTACTTTTCATTCTTATTTTGACCAAATTCAGTAAACAACCTAAAAATAAGTAAAGGATGATGTTGCTCTTATATTTTGGGTAACTTAAAAACCATTGTTTTAGAATCGGATTGCTTTTGCAGACTTGATTTACAAACTTAAGTTTATAGATTTTAATCCAAATAACATCCAAATCTTGTTGAAAAACCAAAACTGAATTCAATAATGAAAATGGGGCTTAAGGGTCATTCTCCAACAAACATACCACATACACCCATCCATCAAAAGTTGAGATGGATAATGCCACTATAATTACGATAATATAATGAAGAATGTCAAATGCCAACAACCATAAATTCCCCACTTTAAAAACGATGTGCACCAGAACTAAGCTTGTCCAAATTCTCAAACCTCAGTTTCTACCTTTGATTACACGTTGAAACTTTGGTCTAATTTCGCGTTCCCGCCGACCCACTTCTCTCTCTATCTCTATCTCTCCCTCTCTTTCTCTAGAAAAAGAGGAAAAAAAAAAGAAGAAAAAAAGACTTTGAATGAAAACTTACTTGATTGAGGCTCTTTTAAAACCAAACCAAACTCATAATCTCTCATTATCTTTCATTATGGTCTTCTTCTTCTGAAGGAAGAGAAGAAGTTCAGAACAAAAACACAACAAAAAAGAAGTAACTCTCTTTCTTTCTTTCTTTCTTTCTTTCTCTCGTTGTGAAGTTGTTCTCTTTAATGGCGAAGTCAAAGAACAATGCTAAGAAGTTGTCCTACATATCAGTTCCATCTCAGATCATCAACTCCATATCATCATCTTCTCTGCAATCTCTTCTTGACTCTCCCAAGAAGTCTTCAAGGAACACCAACAACAACAGGTTCTTTATCTTCTTCACCAACAGCACCAGCACCATCATCTTCAGAAAACAAAGACTCTGGTTTTTCACACTCTTTCTCTTTGGTTTCCTTGGCATGCTCAAGTTTGGCCTCACCCTTCACACCCCTTTCCCCCCCTACCCATGTGCCACCACAACCCTTCTGCCACAGAACATGATCTCAACCACCCCACATTCAAAGTCAAACCTTGGTGCTGTTTTGAGAGAGAACAATGACCAAAAAAAAGATGAGGTCTTGTTGTCTCATGTGGAGCTGAGAGCACAGGGATTGGAGAAGGTGGAAGGTGATGAGGGTGTTGAGAAGAGTGAGTTTTGGGAGAAGCCAGATGGGTTGGGATACAAACCTTGCTTGAGTTTTAGCAGGGATTATAGAAGAGCAAGCGAAGGGGTTCTGAAGGATAGGAGAAAGTACCTCATGGTGGTGGTTTCTGGAGGGTTGAATCAGCAGAGGAATCAGATTGTTGATGCAGTTGTCATTGCTAGGATTCTTGGAGCTGCTTTGGTTGTTCCTATATTGCAAGTCAATGTCATTTGGGGTGATGAAAGGTACTACATATTATTCTTGTCCCTAATCTATGTTGAATCATATTTCCAAATACATAGTTGGTTTCGCTTGTTAATGAATTCAAATTCTTATAATTTGGACAAGATATTTAGTTATGTTTAGGCTTTAAAAACATGATTTTCTTTCCTTATACTGATCCAGTTGCTTTATTTGTATCATTTAGGTTTCTTTCCTTTTTTGTGTGTGTGATAGAAGAGAGTGTGGTGTGACTTTGATGTTTTTTCCTTGTTTGTGATTTTTTCATTGGCTTGGTTTTGTTGCAGTGAGTTTGGTGATATATTTGATTTGGAGCACTTCAAGAGAGTTCTTGCCAATGATGTGCGAGTGGTTTCAGCATTGCCATCAACTCACCTAATGACAAAGCCAGTGGAGGGTAGTCCTCCACTTCATGTCACTCCTAGTTGGATCCGTTCAAGATATCTCAGAAGAGTAAGGCTTTTGATTCTCTTCTCACTTTTTTTTAAACCGTTTCCTAAAACAATTGCATACTACTCAACAGTCAATTTCTCATCGAAAATCTTTTAAAGTTGTGAAAATTATTTCCAAAAAGGAGTTTTAAAGACCAAAAACCAAAAACAGTTAGGAGATGTTTTCTCATCCTCGTCTGTTTTCTTCTAGTGTTCTGTTCATTGCTTTTTCAGTAGTGCTTAATGGGGTTTAGCTTCTCCAAAAATTTGAGTCCTCCTAAAGTGTTGACCCAATAATTTCAATAGTTCATAGAGGCTGTTTTACTGATTACACCGACATTAATATAATCAGAGCAGCAATGCTGCAGATAAGTAATTATTAGAGGCCTCCATAGTCCCTACCAATGTGTTAAATTTGCATTGTTTAACTGAGGAAAGCTTTTTATCTTGTTTGGGGAAACTAGTGTGTTCATGTTGTTTGGAAAAGTACTGTTTTCTAATTGTAGTCCTGGTTGTCTGTGCAGTTCAACAGAGAAGGTGTTTTGCTCTTGCGTAGTTTGGATTCAAGGCTGTCAAAGGATCTCCCTTCTGATCTTCAAAAGCTTAGATGCAAGGTATTTGAAATTCAAATTCTCTTCCTTTTTATATTTATGGGAAAGAGGGAAAATCAAAATGAGGAAAAGAAAAAGAAAACAGCTAAAACTCCCCCTTTTGAAATTTACTTGTATGACAAGTGATTGCAGATTCTGAAAGTTAGTTCTCATCTTATGTTTCAGGTTGCTTTCAACGCACTACGGTTTGCTCAGCCGATTCAGGAACTCGGTGACGGCATTGCAGAGAGAATGCAAAGCAAGGGACCTTACCTTGTTCTTCATCTAAGAATGGAGAAGGATGTGTGGGTGAGGACCGGATGCCTCCCCGGTTTGAGTCCCGAATTTGATGAGATTGTTAACAATGAGAGGATACAACGGCCGGAGCTCTTGACTGCAAGATCAAGCATGACTTACCATGAAAGGAAGATGGCTGGTCTATGCCCCTTGAATGCTGTGGAGGTTACTAGGTGAATATAATAACATCTTGTGTTTAACTGGTTGTTTTAAAAAATTTGAGTGTAATAAAATTTGCTAATAGTTTTGATTCAATTTATAGGCTTTTGAAAGGTCTAGGAGCTCCAAAGAATGCAAGAATTTACTGGGCTGGAGGACAACCATTGGGTGGAAAAAAAGCCTTGCTTCCATTGATCCAAGAGTTTCCTCATTTTTATAGCAAGGAAGATCTTGCCTTGCCAGGAGAACTACAACCATTTGCAAATAAGGCTTCTATAATGGCTGCCATAGATTACATAGTCTCTGAGAAGAGTGATGTTTTCATGCCATCTCATGGGGGAAATATGGGCCATGCAATTCAGGTATGTTTCTTAAGTTGTTATAGTGATTCTTCTATTAATTGAACAAGACAGTAGGAAATACTTTGCACTTAAATTTAAACTTCCCAAATTATTACACAAATGTCAAGTTATTTTCACCTGAATAGGTGAAAACAACATTTTACTATTTTCACCATCTTTTGTACAATTCTAAGAAAATAGGATACAAAGTGAAAACAACTTGGTAGTTTTGTAGTTAATTCTGAAAACAGGAAATGAAAATAGAAAAATAGAAAGCATTATATCAAACTAAATCAGCCAATGTGACAATTTCTAATTTCTCATACTTAAAATGTTTCATTTTCAGGGTCATCGAGCATTTGCCGGGCACAAGAAATATATAACCCCAAACAAGAGACACATGCTCCCTTATTTTCACAATTCTTCCCTCCCTGAAGAAGAGTTCAACAGGATTATGAAAGAGTTGCACCAAGACTCATTGGGGCAGCCAGAACTTAGAACTATCAAAGCTGGGAGGGATGTTACCAAGTTTCCTATTCCTGAGTGCATGTGCAATGACTCCAATGCTCAATCCTGATTTACAAATTAACACCGAAGTTTGTGACATGAAGACTACTAGGCAACTTAACAAGGAAGTGAGTGCTATTTTCAACAGGATGTGCAATTTTGATCCCTTTGGAACCATTTCAGGTGCCTTTCAGGGTAACCATAACAGTTCTGAGCACAAATTTCTACTACATATGATTTCAAGCACTCCTCACCTTGCAGGTGTATCATGATTCCTTAAATACGTTTTCTATGTGCCAGTGTACATTTGCATCATCAGTCAAATGATAGATTCAAAATAATACCACAACAGAAGATCATTCTTTGATTCTTTATACAAGGAGCTTGTATAGAATACATGTTCTCTTTAGCTGTGTAATTCTTATCACAATATGAAGTCTTGTTGATATTTGTATATATTATCGTTAATTTTTGGATTCTTGTCATCTGATCTTGAAGATCACCTTCTGCTGTTGTTTCTATTTGCTGTCATTTTATTCAACAGTACCAAGGTAAGACAAGTTAAAAACTAGAAGAAACAAAACGTGTGATTGGACTGGTATTCAAATACCGGGAAAGACCAGTTTAATTTTGTTTTCTAAAACAAAAAAGTGTTTTTAAAGTGATTTATTTATTGATGATATAAAAGATTTTTATATTGTTCTTTAATTATAAATTGTCATATATAACTTTATTGATTTTTATAATAATTATCTTAAATATCATATTAAAAATGAGTTCTGATTACTATGTAAAATTTGTTACACTTGACTATGCATATAAATTAAGGCTCATTGTTTTTTGTTAAGAAAAAGTGACAACTTATGAAAAGGTTTAAAACAAAATTATATCACAAAGACATTTATTTATTCTTCAAAATTTCAACAAAAGTGGCCTGTAGGTGAATCAGCAAAAGTTAGTTAAGTAGGACCACTCCGATTGGCAGAACATAGCATTATTGTAAGTTTGGCATTATTCTGGTTTTGAATTGATGTTCCCTTCAGGGTATAGTGACTATTACTGATTACACAATTCAAACATTGTCTAACCAGTATTTGAAAATCACCCAGTTACATCACACATTCAGTGGATGTTACTCGTCAGAAGAAAGCAGCTAGCAACCTATCGTATTCTTACCCTTACCCTTTCTAGTAATGATGTATTCTTTTCCCGTGAATAATATGACAAGGTCTAATTTAAATTTTGGATCTATCTTTTTCAATTATTCACTAAAATATTGCTATATATAATAAAACTGTTGATTTTCTTAAAAGATATTTAGAACTTTTATTTGGCATCCAAAACTAATCCCTTTCTCATGAAGTCGGCCCACTTTTTAGTTAAATGATACATTTAATAGTGATTTCATGTCCAAACTGCGAATCGAATCTGAGACTCTGATTTTAGTTATAAAATCTAAGTGTTAAACCACCTATATCAATACAATGCTGGCTCTGATTTAGCACGTAATTAGTGACAACAAACACGCTATTATTTAATAAATTTAATTAAAATACATCCGAAGTTTATAGGTTTTGTATACAGTAATTTAATAGTAGTAAATTTGTTATATAATTAAAGATTCTTAAATTTGATTATAATTATTTTAAAATTCATATTTGGAGTAATTTTTCATTAGTTGATAATGTAAAATCTTTCCACTAATAATATATTAAAATTAAACTCTTATAATATCTATTAGGTATGAGAGATGAAAATTTGAACATGACCTGTCATGTACATGAGAAGAAGATCCATTCTTCTATCTTCCAACATCTGATATATTCACATGACAACTACTTTTGACATATACATGTATCTCCTGAAGCATGAAATAAAACCCCCCTTTTTCCTAGAATGAACTTGACCAGAATTTAGCAACAAAACGACTAGAATTAAAATTTATTCACAAAATCCACTTGATCCAAGGCAGAAGGCTTGGACTGCTATTTTGAACAAAAACATACCATGTTATTGGTGGACTAAGATTTAGACACTCTTTGTAAACATGTTCCCATGTACCAGGGTATATGAGAATGACTTCAAATGTTAATGGCAATTAAACAAGTCAAACAACATTAGGACCTACTCAAAGTTGGTTTTATCTTCTTGTCAATGTTATCCACAAGCATCATCTGTACCTGAAAAGTTTGAAAGCGATGGACCTGCCAAGTTTAATAATGGTACCTTCTAAAATAAAATTGTAACAGTTCTGACTAGCCACTTTTTCAGTTTTTGCTGCATCTGCCTGCTAGTCTTCAACTTGAACATTTGCACTGTTCACTGCTTTGCTTCTCTGCAGAACACCAGCATTCACCAATCAGCATTTGCATGCAATACTAGTTTTAGTTCTAGCAGTTTTTGGTATGATTTCACATAATATCATATTCATCTATCAAAAAAATCTGTAGAGTAGTGTGTCAGCAAATTGTATGATTTTTAGTCTGATAAAAAAGTAACGAGAGGCAATAACAAGGACTTTGGAGGAAGTCATCGGCTTAATAATAAGTCTGAAACATTGGTTTTTAATCGTGTAAAATAATATCATGTCATTCATAATGAGATAAGACTTTGTTATTGTAGTGCGTCAGCAGATTCAGGATCATCTCTCTCAATAAAAGGGTATGTCCTCCACCCTGTTATCTTTGCACAATGTCCTAGCAAAAAGCTCTAAGATTCCTTGATCACCACTCACTGGTCCCCATGAGACAAGGTATCAGTAACACTGTAACAAGGTTGTTGCCTTGTGCATGTCCTGCAGTGTAATTGAGCATCAGAGTAGTGTGTGTGACATGGTGTTATTGGGACCCCACATGGCCCAGAAATCTAAAGTTTGGTTGGAAATTTATGGGATCATTAAAAGAAAAAAGAAAAAGAAAATCTAAGAAGGCATCATTCAGATGTGCACCCTTTAAGAAGCTAAAAATAATCTCAATTATGGGAAAATTCCTAACATCAAAGGTTCCAAAGGGCTATAAAGGTTATGTAGGGAGACAATAATTGAAGGGAGACAATAATTGAACTGAATACTTGTTTTTGTCAGTCCTGGTAATGCAATTACAACGAATCAATTTCCTTTAAACCACACATGTGAAGGAATAACATGTATGCAGGACTCGTCTTTTGTCAATTACAGGAGACAAAGGTTTGGGTAACACAGAAAAGATGGGTGTCAGACTAGGTAAATAGACCAGACCACACAGATAATCACTGTTTTTGTTGCTAACTTGCTATTGATAAATATTGAAATGTTTTAATCAAATTAAAGATATAATGGAAAAAATAAAGAGCTGAGGTTAAACTTTAACTTAATTGCATTTTTAGATCATTTGACATAATTAACGTGGAATCTTCGTCCCTTATTTTTTTTTTACTTGAATTTATTCCTTCAAATTTTAAATTGTTACAATCAAGTCTTGTAATTTCTTATTTTTCTTTTACATAAAGCCCTTGAGTGTTTATATTCTTCTTAAATAATTAGAAGTTTAGGATGAAGTTGAGATGAAATGATTTAAAAGTTTTATACAGTAGAAAAAATTGATGAAATTTGCAAGATTTTGTTCAGTGTGTGACGCTAAAATTTTGGAAGGGAAAATTTTGGATATTTTATTTTTGATAAAAAAAAAATATATTTTGATTAGTAGATTTTGAGTTAAAGAGAGTTTAAAATGGTTTATTGGGTTCAATTTATAGAGATTTTGAGAGAGAGAAATGAAAATTTAAGAGTTTTAGGGAGAAGATAACTTATAGAATGATTTAGTTGCAGTGATAAAAATAATTAAAGAATTTAATTGTAATAAGTAAAAAATCGAGGAATTAAGTTCAACAAAGGATACAAGAAAAATGTTAGAAACACTTTATCTGACATCATATTTAATGGATTTTTATTTTTATTTTTATAATTTTTAATAAATTTAAACCATTTAGAGAGAGTATGTTTGTATAAGTGTGTAAATGTGTAAGAATGTGTGTCCCTATAACTCATAAAAAATACAATTAAGTCTTAAAAATTTGAGGAATTAAATTTTTTTCCAACAAGAGGATGCATTCCAATTAATCATTCATATATCTATTTAAACATTAATTCAAAGTACTAAAATACATGAACATTACCCATGCAAGACAAATGTAAGCGATTGGGCCTTGGCTTCCTGCATCTTCAAGAAGCTTCTTGCATTCTTTATTTGGTGGTAAGAATGACTAATCCAGAATATAAAATTATATTCCAGATTAATTACAGATTTTGGCTTTTGAAATAATCAATTCAAAATGTAAAAAGAAAACATTCCAGAAGGATGCAGGAAGCAACAGCCAAGTGATTGACGTTATTATTCTGTCAACCCGTTCTGGCCCAAAGGTAAATATTGTTGGTTTAGATCAATTTTGATTTGGTTTGGTTTTATGGATTTTCTTCCTGCACCTAGTACCATTTCTTCTACACTCACCATTTTGAGTGAAAAACCAATTTTACCCCTGTATTCATTGATGCTTAAATGTGAAATACAGATTAGGAATCCATCCATTTGCACCATTCATTCACGCGTTTTCATTTCTCCTCTCAAATCCTCTCATCTTCTTCTCTTCAATCCGTGCATGATTTTCATCCATCCATGGTTCATCTTCATCAATTCGTGTGTGCTCGTTGTTGGCGTCCGTCTTCATTCAGCTATCGTCGTCGTGAGTTTTGTTGTCACCCTCAGCCTCTGTGTTTCTTTTTCCTATGTATTGAACATATACCGATTGACAATCTGTATTATCCACATGAATTACCAATCTATATTTTTATTAATTTTATATATTTTTTTATTTAATAAAATATTTATTTAATATTTTTAAAAAATTTAATGTTTAAATTTTGTTGTTATTTAAATAATTTATAAATAACTATTGTTGTTAATTTTATACAATTATTTAATTTAATAAATTATTTTTTATATTTTAATTTAATAAATAAATAATTTATTTAATAAATTTGTTTATTTAAAAATCGATGTATAAATCGTTTTGTTATTTAATTATTTTGTAAATAACTATTCTAATACTTTTATATATTTAAAATAGTTAAATAAAAAAAATTGCAAATTTTATAATGTATGTATTTGTTTGTTTTTTAGGTACTATCTATAAGAAATATCAAATTATAGGTTAATTTCACGACATCAAGATAACTCCAAAATATATCACGTACAACATCATTATTCAGTCTATATCAATGAATACATTGATCATGTTCAATAAGTTTCATTAGTTGTTATAGAATAACGATATGCATATCTTTCATTGTATACTTGTTTCATTGTTGTATAACTGTTGGCATTATGTTTCTTCAAAATGAGAAGAATATCCTTTAGTTTCATCATTGACTTTGTCACACCACCAATAATAATTTTTTCATCTTTAGTTAGTTGATCAACATATGAATTTTCAACGAATGACTTAGGCAATGCATGATTATGACTCCCACATATTAACTTCACCATCCACCCTTCACCTTCCAACATTGATTTTGCTCGCGGCGTAAAGGGACACTCACATTTTCTACTTCCCGTCACTGTTCTTATTAAACTTTTTTTGTATGTCCTATATTTTCCACTCATCTTACAACAATTAAAACATATGAGGTCATTCCTCTCTTTCTTGTATCTGTCTGACCTCATTATCATCGCCATAAAACCAATATCATACGCAACAAAGCGAGCCTAATGCAAAACGTCATTACAGGTAACAAACACCCACAAAAGGGATAACACATATTTAGTTTTAAAGGGATATTCATTTACTTACTTTAACAAAATACAAAATCATATCAATACCTGAGAAGTAGTGAAGACATCAAAACAATCAATATTTTCAAATACATCAGGTTCCTCTGTATTGGCTTCATTCATATTAACTTCTTCAAACATTATGTGGTAATATATCCACTGATCTTCGTCCATCTTAACAAAGCATTAAAAAAATTTCAATGACAAACTAACGATCTGTAACGACACCATACATAATTATAATTATTTATAAGTAAATCTATTTATTTTAAAAAGCTTTCATGTGGAATTTTTTTGAAAATCTTCTACACTGCATAAGTATGTCGGTATATCAATAAATATGTTTTTAAACGTATATTAATACACAATTTTTTTATTTTTTTACTACATATACTAATATATTACATTGAAATTGATAAGCATATATATGAAAAATTATATCTAAATTTTCATATTTTATACACTTACATAAACTAGTTAATATAATAATATTTACACAAATATTATAAAAAGTATAACTAAATTTGTAAAAAAAATATTAATTTTTTTTAAATTTTTTAAAAATATTTAGATTATATGGATTGTCAATCCATATAATTTATATGGATTGATAATCCGTATAAATCATATGGATTGTCAATCCGTATTATTCTTTCATATGAATTGTCATTACGTATGATAAACATATATATGAAAATTTATATCTAAATTTTTATATTTTATACACTTGCATAAACTAGTTAATATAATAATATTTACACAAAATTATAAAAAGTATAACTAAATTTGTAAAATAAAAATTATTTTTTTATTTTTTTAAAAAAAAATATTTAGGTTATATGCATTGACAATCCATATAACTTATACAAATTGATAATTCATATGAATTATATGGATTGTCAATCCGTATGATTCTTACATATTGCAAATTCGCATGTTTATTACAGATTTGCACAGATTGAAGTAGCAGGAAAAAAAACTAACTCCTCTATCGTTACACCGCAACACTCACCACAACAACCACAAATTGCCAACGAACCACAACGACAATGCACCTCGACCAAACTAGCCACAACATGAAAGGAGGAGCCCAGCCAAAATGAAACGAACATGAATGGTGTATAAAGAAAATAAAGAACGAACAAAGGAAGAAAAAGAAGTTAATAGGGGTAACTTTGTAATTTTTTTTAAAAAATAGGTGTAGAAGAAGTATGTATGGGGTAGGAATAGAAACCGCAATCAACGTTGGGCCTGGTTCTTTGTTAAATAAATTTCAACCCAAACACCGTGGCTTGATAGTTGATACATGATTTCTTCAAATAAAAAACATGTTTCCAAATTATTTCAATAAATTACATTTAGGGATAAGCAAACAAAAAACAAATAGTTATGGTTATGTTTGGCAAGATATTTTAACTAGTTTCTGACTTTTTTTACTAGTTGAAAAATTTATTTTGTTATTCGACAAACAAGTTTTTTTAATAGCTTCTATTTTTAGCATTTTTTGAAACTTTACTTGAAGTAGTATTTTTTAAAATGTTAGTTTTTAGCTTTTTATTTTTTTTTACCTTTTATCCTTAATATATTTATCAAATTTCTATCTTACCTTTTTTAAATAAATTATGATTTCATTTTTTTTAGCTATTTACACTTTTTAGTTACTGTAACAATTAATTTCACCGAATACTTATAATTTAATAAGTTAACTGCTTCCAACCAATTGAAAAGCTAGCAGGAAGTTGAAAAGGTAGCTCATTAAATTAAAAATATTCAATAAAATTAACTATTGAAGTAGTTGAAAAGTGTAAAATAACTTAAAAATAATAAAATTATGATTTGTTTAAAAAAGATAAGTAGAAAATTTGATAAACATATAAGGATAAAAATTGGAGATAAATATAAAAAGCATTTTAAAAATCGCTACTCCAAATAGTGTTTAAAAAAATATTAGAAACTTTTAAAAAATTATTTATCGAACAACAAAATGAGTTTTCCAGGTTAATACAAAAAATTACAAACTAAATGAAATATTTTTTCCAACATAATTTTATATATGTATGTTTATAGCTTTTTTTACATTCTTATATCTATTTTTTTTGTCGTGTAAACTCCCCAATTCATTTACAAATTACAAGTAATTTGGTTGTAAACATTTGTTTTCTTAAAAGCAAAAAGCTCCCCTTGATTATTTGGAACTATTGTCAACTAATGCATTAATCATTCTTAAAAATTAATGTTCGATAAATAAAAATTAACATAGCTGTTATTTGTCGTTATTTAAGAATTAGAGTTTTCCATTTTAATTTGTCGTCAATTTTTTCAAGAATACATCTGAAAATTCTTTTTCATTGAACGGTTGGACTGTTTCTAATTTTGAAATAACTTTTTAATAACTTCTTACAAAGAGTAAATAAAAAGGCATAAGTTCTTGACATGATATAAAATTGAAACAAAGTTTGGAATATATAATTTGTTACTAATTATATACTTTATCTACTTAATACTTTGGAGACTTGCAATTTTCAGTCAAACTCATTTTTTGTGTCTAAGCATGTTGAACCTAAAAATTTGGCCCAAATGGCTATAATTTCAAAATCTTATAATAGACAACCATCATGCTTTAAAAGAACAGACTACCCACACAAATATTACGACACACAACAAAAGATCCTCTTTGTTTTTTCCTTTCTAATCCTAAATCACATGAAGTTATCAACATGCATCGATGTTTTTCATCTATAACATTAATAGAAAGAACTGTAATGTAATCCTACATTGTATGGATAATTAAAACAAGGATGAGAATAATTGTGACTAAACAATAAAACAAAGGCATTAGGAATGAATTATGTATTTTATGGAACACCATTTTGCAAATAAAATGTCAAGGCAGACAGCACTATTTTCAAATTAAACTAATTCATAATCTTAAATTTTTATAAACCATCAAGGAATAAGAAATTCATGAGGTAAAATATTGGTACTCTTGGGACTGGTTATTGCATTTTAGGGGGAAAATGAAATATATTCTGCCTTCATCATGTTAAAGTTTTCAGTCCCTTGAATTATAATTTAAAAATCCGAGACAACATATAATTCAAAGAATAACCTACACGGTTGTTCAAGAGATATCATCAGTTACATGATTTTTATTTCATAACTACTGTGACATTATAATACATCACATGCAAACCAAAACTGAATGCTAATAACCACCAAGTTTACATGACGAAGGCAGTATCTCTAACATCAAGTTACAAGAAAACATGAATGAAAAATAGAATCAATGGCTCTGAATAGCAACATTGATAAATTGAACACGTGAAATCACAGACATGACACTCATCTCCATATTTCTTCCTGAAAGAAAGATGCTAAATAGCATATGGAACAAATTTTCTCCAATGGCTAAGGAACAAGTTACCTGACTTAGATAACTGCGGCAGTCGAAACCTGTGTTTTTCTTTATAAAAATGAGTAAATCTGTGTATTACTTTGTTTTATTCCCAATCTGGAACATGGAAAATCAAAATTGGTTCTGAAACAGCTCTGCCCATGCCAAACACTCCAATAGATAGCCCAAAAGCAGGGCAGAAGTTCTACATTTCCATAAACATCAGATAGCGTGCTTACTTTCCCCCGTCCTGAATAGATCCAAATTACATTTATCATTACCCCTTGTTCTGTGCAAGCTTTCATTACCAAGGTAACCCTTCATTGCCACCAAGCTTCACAATAATATTTCTTGACAACATCCATCATGCCTGCATTAAACATGATTCTTCTTTTGTAGGAATTGGCCAAAATGGTGATAGTTCAACAACTTTTCCTATAATAATCAGCGTTGGTGACACCAGCTGAGCAGATGTAATTTTCTCGTGAAGGTCCTTTAGTTCAGCAAACACCTGCATCATAGCAAAATAATCAGCTATTGGACCTAGCATCCGGAAAAGTTGAATTAAGAACCAGCTATATATAGATTCACACACAATTGTATTTATTTATCAGTTTTTAATATCAACCATGCAGAAGTACAAAATAAAATGTCTCAAATTCACAACTACCTCCTAAAACAAAACATTATTAAGATCACTATATCCTATTAGCCTTGACTTTAGTGTCAGGTACACTTTCTTCACACCCCTCACATTCAATCTTTAATTGTTGAATATCTTTTACTACAGTTAATTTGTCAAGATCAACTACAAAGGCACCAACAATAAGGATTTGGATATTCTTCTTTTTCCTTAGGAACATGCAAAATGCCATTTTTAAAAGAGGAACCAGTAACTCCTATGATGGACTTATGGTCCCTGCATTGGATATGGTGGGTCCCATGTTGTTTTATGCTTTTTTCTTGAAAAAATTATATTTCATGTTCCTAAGACAATGGAGGATCAAATCCCTGACAATAAAACATGCAAAAGAGGTGTCCAGAAAGTTAAGTGGGAAAAGCGTAAATCTTTGGAATCAGTGTTTCATCCCAAAAAAGTTTCACTTTAATATACAGTCAAGCATCATAAATTCGTAACAGTTTTGTTTTGGAGTGAAGGGATGAGTGGGGGAAAGCTGGAGTATCTTCAGAGTAGAGACCCGCTGTCAAGAGAAAATGAATATTTTGTTGTCTGCACATAACTTTAACAATCAGCTGTTTTTCATATATCTCAAGTCACAGGTTTCCAAGTGTAGATTTATTTTTGTAATGGAGAGCTCACCTTCACGATGATTTTAGGTGTTGCAAAATTTTAGGATGGAATATTAATTATTCTTTATGTTTCCATATATGATACTGGAGCAAGCCCCCCTTCATTCTTCTTCATATGCAAAAAGAGTTCCTTTACAAGTATGCTAAAACAAAAATGATCATTTCATAATAAACCAAGGCCCTGTTAATTTGTTACAACAATAATGACTGGAAATGAATGCAATCACAGGAAAGAGACTAATAATTAGCAACTCAATCAATGTGAAGGGAAGAGAACAACTATATTGAAAGGAAGATAAGATCATGCTTACCGTGCGCTGATGAAGTGTGGTTCCTCGCTCAATGGCTGCAGCTGGGGTCTGAGGGGACAGACCATGATGCATTAGCTTCTGTGCAAGTGAAGGGAAGGTCGCCAAGCCCATGTAAACCACCAAGGTAGAATCCGGATCAGCAGCATTTTCCGATACAAAGAGAGGATCGGATCCTCCTTTCCTTGAATGCCCTGTGAGGAATCTCACACTATTTGCAATGCCACGGTGAGTTAATGGAATTCCAAGCTCTGCTGCTATTCCAGATGCAGCAGTTATACCTGCAAGCATTGAGAAATAATTAACTACAATAGAATCACCACTGTTCTGTCTTTTCTTTTAGAAACCATTGCATAATTCATAAATGCACTGATGTCTCTCTCTCACATGCTAAACAACATGATCAATTAAGAAAAACAAGAGGTGACGTGGGCAGAATAGAAGTCACGTTTTTTCATTTTTTTTTCTCAATAACAGTAGCATATGCTGCAGGAATGCCAAACTTTCTACAGGATCCAGTCTATTTAAATCTATGCACTAATACACCATGTGTTGCCTTCTATTGTTTAAAAAGTAGAAAAAATTAAATGAAAAAAAAAACACTTTCTTTTTGCCCTCTCAAAAGGAAATGCAGTGCATAGTGCCTAAGAGGTCCTAGGATCAATCGTATTACCATGGCAACATAAGTTGGATTAATCATTGACTTGCTACAATTGGCTCAGAAAAATATAAATATACAGACTGAAAATATGTGTAAGAATATAAAGTGTAAGATATGCCTGCGATTGATTGATTGATTGAGAATTTGAGATACTTGTTTCAAGTTCTAAAATCTAACCACATAATGACTCTCTGAAAAACCTTTAAACACACACACACAACAATGGAACATTGGTGTTTGGTGCCAATTGAATCATTGACATTCACGAGTCATACCTGGAATAACTTTCACTTGGATACCTTGCTGTTGCAAAAAATCCATTTCCTCCCCACCCCTGCCAAACACCTACAAATACCAAACAAGAAGCGCCATAAGACGTCTACATCTATTCATCACACAAGCCACGACAAACTAACATACAAATTGCTCCACCAACACAATCACACTAAAACAATCCCAACGAAAACTCACCAATGGATCACCCCCTTTAAGTCTCACAACAGTTGCCCCAGCTTCTGCAAAACTCAAAAGAAGCTCATGTATTTCCTCCTGCCACAATCAACCATAAAAAAAACCCATTTTATCAAACATCAAGATCTCAAAACAACTCAACACCTTCAAAACAAAGATCACACCTCCAAAGGAGATTCCAAAGCATTTGCAATCCCACAATATCTCAAGAAATTGCAAACAAAACTATGACCACATCGCAACAACAATTGCCACCACCACAAACAACCACATTTATCCACAACATCAAGTACAAACCAAAACCACAATTTAAAAACCTTGCCACAACCAAAAAAAGACATTATCTTTACCTGTGTTCTGCTATGATACCCAGCAGTCTTGCCCACATAGAGAAGCCTAGCACCGGGGCCAACCAAATCCAGCACATCATTGGACACCAACCTGTCATAGAGAGAGATAGTTAAATGGTCACTCGTACGAACTTCGAATCTCCCCACTAACATAACACACTAAGATTTTAAGCTCATGCAATGACAATCTAAAACAGTTTTACTGACATCCAATCGCAAATCACACCATTTGAATAATTGTAAGATCATTATTTTAAAAGTAAACAAAGTTACCATACACTTTGGGTGCATAACAATTTTTCTCATCATACTAATTACTAACATTGGCGGATAATAAGAAAAAAGAAAAGAAAAAAAACCTGTCATAGAGCAAAAGATCAGCACTCTTGATGACTCTCACAGCCTTGAGAGTGAGAAGCTCAGGGTCCCCAGGTCCCGTTCCCACCAAGAACACATTCCCCGGCTCACAACCCTCTCCATTGATACACTCCCTCTTCTCCCTCAGAACCTGAAGCAGCTTCTTCAGCTCTGGCAGCTGCAACGCTATGTCGTCGTCTCTTAAGGACGCTGAATCGCACGGGAGAGGAGGAAACGGCGTCGTTTGAGGTTGACCCTCTTGAGTGGTGCTCTGGTAGACCCATTGGTCCCTCTGGTAGCGCTCTGTGGAGTGCTTCTCGGTGAAGGGTGAGACGGAGAAGGAGATGATGACGTGGCGGCGGGGTGGTGGGGAATGGGGGGTATTGGTGTAGAGAGAGGTGAAAGGTGCGAGCTTGTGGAGGAGAGCCATGTGGGGTAGTTAGCCAAAAGACAGAGTAGTGGTGCCCTTCAACCTCAAGTAGCCTTAGAATATATTATATAAACAGAATCTGATCTGACAGTGTTTGTGTTTGAATTGGAGACTGGTACTGTAATGGACTTTGGAGCGGTTGAGGAGACACTGTTCTTTGCCCTTAGGCTGTTGAGAGGGCCATGCCTGTGTTGCGTGAATCTCTTTTTCTTATAAGCTAAGTGTTGTGTGAATCTTTTGGTTTTAACCCTCTGTTTATCATTAAAAAAATCTATCTTAACTGTTAATTATTTGTGTCTAATCATTTAATTTAATCACTGTTGTGTGAATTTGGTGTTACTTTTTCTCTTTGTTTTTTTATTCAATAGTTAAAAAGAAATTATCAATTAGGGTCAAATATGAAACTCTTAGTCATGATAAATATGTACCTTTTTAATTTTAGATTTTTAGTTTTTATAAGTTTTTCTTTTCAATTTGTAGTTTTTTCTAATATTGATTCTTAAAACCTAAATTCATAGGGACTAAGACTAACAAGAAAATAAATAAAATCTTAAGAAATTAAAATTAAAAAAAAACGCAAACTTATAATATCTATTTGATTGGTTAAAAATTACCATAAAAATAAATATTTGTGTTTCATAATTATACTGAAAATAAATATTTGATTGGATGGTGCTCTAGCCACTGAGGATGAGAACAAACTTGTTAATCTATCAAAACTGCCAACTATCATCCCATATCTTACATGTATTCATCTCATACAACACCAATGTTTCAAGTTTAGGCATCACAACTTAAGGAATACACAATACTATCAAATATATCGCAATGGCAGACACACATTGCAAACAGAAAATCAGGAGCATTGGTAGTCCTTTTAATTCGCGTAGATCAATCCCGGGAACTTTTTTCTCATCTTCTTGTTTTTCCAGTGCTATGATCTCTTTCATATCTTTGCATCCAGTAATTTTCATCTGACGAAGTTTTGAAAAGTTTAAGAGAGAATACAAAAGTAGTATCTTCATCTTATCACAATCTCCAACCTTAATAACTTGAAATTTTTCAACAGAGTCTGCTGGAAAAGGACCATATCATAATTCTTTCATATTAGATAGATTGCAAAGCACCAGAGTCTCCAAATTAGAAAATGCAGAATAGGGAGTGAACATCTAATAATCTGGAACAATTCATCACAGTCTTGGATATGCAAATGTTTTAATTGAGGAAAACCATCATTCAGTTGATACGCATCCTTAACATCCTTTAAATTAGCAAAGCTCAAGTCCTCAACTGTAATCAACGAAAAGTCTGTGCACCAAGTGTTGTTGTAGGAATGACTCTTAGTTCAGAACAATTTGCTAAATTTAGCAGCCTAAGATGAGTTAGATGCCCTATTTCTTTTGGCAGCTCTTGGAATAATACTTTTTTCCAAGCTGAGAATTTCTAAATTTGTGAGTTTAGCAACTATCCTTATGTCTCCTAAATTAGAATCACATAGTATCAATGAACGGAGGCTAGTCAAGAAATCAAGAGAAGGAGGTAGGGATGGGGTAAATGCCATTCCACCTATAAGCAAAGTCCTCAGTGGTCTCATCCCAGAGAAAAAGTTGTGAGGGAATTTGACATGGTGATCACCATAATTTCCAAGTACAAGTAGCTCCAACTTCTCAGGAAGTTCATCATAATATGACCCAGGAATGATAATATAATGGAACTTTTGAAGCTGATCTACCATGGGCCACTCTTTGATTTCGGTGTACCTCTGTCTGGACTGCATAAGTCGGATGAAACCTAGAAGCAATTGATTTAGCCACATAACTCACAACATCATGCATTCTAACCCATTCAGGTTCAGCCTCAGCTTCAAGCAACAAGGAAGAGGCCCTAAGGTCATTTATTAATTTGTAATCTATGTTTCTTTCCTTTGCCAAAGTGTTCATGCGCTCATAAAAGCCCAACCTCCAACAACATGAAAATAATTCTCCAATGTGGATATAACTGAGGCCAAATGAACTAATGAATAACAATAGTGACTTCTGATCATCTCCTAAGAAATTAAAACTCAACTCCAGAGTGGGGAAGACTTTCTCACGCAAATCTTCGTGATCAAGTCTCTCTAGTTGAATTAGGGCATCCCTCCAAGCAACGACATGTTTTTTTCTCAAACCCTTTGCCACAGTAACTATCAAAAGAGGCAAACCAGCACAACATTTTGCCACTTTTTCTGCAATTGGTTTTATATTGAAATCTTTAACAGCAACATCACCTGCCATTTTCTGGAACAAATTCCAACTATCCTCCTCCTGTCAAGCTCTTAGATCAAATTCTTTTTGTGTTCCCATCCTTTTCAGGACATTAAGATCTCTAGAAGTGACCACTAATTTGAAGCCATTGTGTTCATCACCAAAAGGAATTCCCACTTCTGCTAAATCAAGTTCCCTTCAAATGCAAGCACTCTTCTTCTCTCTAGAAGTGACCACTAATTTGAAGCCATTGTTTACTTCCCAAGCTAACTCATTCACAAGAGTAGTTTTTCCCACTCCACCCATATCATGCACCCCAATTGTAGATTTCGGGGTCCTTCAAGGCTTCCTTAATCTCAATCAGCATTAATGTTCTGGAGTCCAGTGCTTCATAAGATTACAAAAAGGTGCAATTGTGACTTCGAACATGGTAAAATTATATCAAATTTTCTGTTAGCTATGACTTGAGAAATCTTTTGCTCAGCTGGCTTCTTGTCCACAGATTGGGAAATAGCCCCATACAACATCTGCTTCTGCATTCCCATCAATCTCAATAAGTTTATTTGCCTCAGCAACAGCGTCATTGGCATTCTTCACCCAATTCTCTACAATATCTTCCATCTTTTCTCCTTTCCTTTCTGCCTCAGCAGCAGAGTGTTGAACACTGGCTTTAGTATCCTCCAGCCTTTGAGCCATGGTTTCAAGCCTTTGAAGGTTCTCTTCATAGGAGACTATGTAACCAAATTCACGTTTAACAATTGGAGAAGCAACTGAGACAATAGTATCCATGGCCACCCCATTGCACTAGCTGTGAATTGTAACAAAAAACAGACTATAATCAATAGATAGATAATTATGTTAAATACTACCATCTTTGTACTGCTCTCAACTATTTCATCACTTTATTAATTGCAACATAAATGCTGAGATCAACGATCTCGATCGTATTTTATTTTGCATCAGAAAAAATAGAGCTTCTAAATACAGATCATCCACTTCAACAAGCTGCTTTACAATTATAAAATGGTACTAGTATTTTACAAATATATTAAAAAATAAACTATTGATGTTCTTCACTAGTTTTTCTTTATCGATAGCGGTTCATTTACAATATTTGATAAACTATAAAAAGTAAGATAAGATAGAAAAATCAAGAAATCGTTTAAAAGTTAGTCATTTAAGTATGTAAGTTAAATAGAAGATCAACATTTGCGTTAATTCATATAATAATCCATTAGAGATAAGCATAACATAATAATACACAAAAATAAAGATAAAACTTCTTTATTCACCGATATTTTCTTTCTTTTATAGTTAAAATTCATGTTTCATGAAATTCTATTAACATACTTTTATTACAATTATTAAAAAAGAATCTATTTTAGTTAGAGAAAAAATATTATCAACTAATAAGACGTGTAAAAAGATTTTTTTTCTTACACAACAATTATAATGAAACATGTAAACTATTATATGCTGTAAAAAGGGGTGGTAGATGAAAATACTCTTTTGTTAAATCTTTTAAAGTTTTATGATTGAATAAAGTTTAATTTGAATTTAATTTTTTTTAATTTTAACATTTTATTTTAATCTAATAATTGAGAATGATCATTCTCATTATCTCATAAGTAATTATTCTCATATGATGCATCATATATACAAATATAAATATATATTTAGAAAATATACTAAATTAAAATTATTATACAAATCAATAAATAAGATAACTTGTAAAAATAAATAATTTTGATGCAAAGAAATGCGATAGTAAAAATAGAAATACAAACACACAAATATTTTATTTTAATTTGCTAGTAAAATATAATAGAATTAAAAGAAGACTTTTTGGTCATAAAGTTTTTTAATTAAATATTCTTTGCAACGTCACCTGTGACGTTAATTATATAATTTTATATCCTCGTGTGTTTTCAGTATATAGAAGGATTTATCATAAAGTATTTTATTTTACTTGTCAATTTCTTATTTTAGAGTAAAATAAATATTTTAATTTTAATAATAACTCAAACAATTAGTTATATGTAATTATTTTAAAATGGATATATTAAAAGTACAATAAAATGGAAATTTTATCATTTTCTTACGTAACTAGACTCCGAATTTGATGTTGTCTTAAATACTTCTTAATATAATCCTATTCAAATAAACTTTAACTATATATATATATATATATATATTCGAGGAAAAACAATTCACTCCTAGCGGTTCTGTGGACTGTGGTGACAATCCAGCCAAATTCCATTTCAAATCGTTCTGTTTTCATTACAAAAAATTGCCATATAACTATTTTTTGTTTGGAATAAATCACAATAGCACTCCAGAAGTTTTGCCAAATAATCATTTAATTATTTAAAAATATTATACTAACACCATTTATACTAACTCTTTAATTATTTGAAAAATATTTCATCACACACTCCTATATATAAAAGAGGTATGCAATAAAAAAAAAATCACAAGAAATTTTACTCTAACTTCCTCCATAGAGCTCTTTTCTACCTTGGACTTGTTGAAGCAGCAGAATATGGCTGAGAGGATAGTCATCGATCTTCTGTTAAAAAAATAAGAATAGAGAGTTTGGTGAAATGGAGGGTGTATTTATATTAAACAATTCCTTGCTTAAGACACATTATTTAAGCACTTTGGCTTCCTCATCAAGGAAAGGACTTTGACTCCAATTGGAAAGATGCTATTAATTTATAGTATTAATTTGTTTACCTTATCAAAGAAAGCATATTGTAATTTATTTTCAAAGTTCTTCCTTTTCTGTTTTATAAATAAATTATAGGCAGTTAAGTTCAATCCATGTATTTTTTTTATTGAGAAGTAGGAATGAAAACCGGACAGAATGAAAACGTTTAGTGACTCCTAGAATTATGCGTCATGTTTGATGAAAATATGTCTCTATTTTCATACAAATATCCATTAAATGATTGTTCACAAAATTAATATATATTTATTAAAAAAGGTAAAGAAATAATTAATAAAATTAATATATATATATATATATAATATAGTAAAAATAAATATTATTCATATATATATATATATATATATATATATATATATATATTTACACTAAAAATAAATATTTTAAAACATATTCATGGTAAAAAAAATAAACTAGAGCAGTCTACTCTATAACTAAAGACATTTAAATAATTTCAAATTGTGGGTGTCTATAGATAGCTTACTAGTAGTCCTCTGCTCCATTAATAAGCGGGTAAAATTGAAGTGGAACTAATAGTTTGTTTGTTTGGTTGGGAAGCATGATTTTGGCAACCATATTCACATTTGAATGGTAGACAAATCATGCTTGATAAATTTTGTTGATTTTCAAAATCAATTCTACTGTGATTATATAATTTTTTTTTGAGAAAATAATTGTTTTAAGGTGAAAATTCTAAATGGGAAACTCACTGATAATTTACAAAATACCTATTAAAAAGTAATTCTTTCGAATTGTTTGAATAAATTAATTTTTTTTCTAATTCGAGCACTTTTGCTTCTAAATATTTAAATATTTTTATACACAAAGTACTTTCTTTTATTACATACAAATTCTATTTAAATTACTGATTTCAAAGTTATTTTTATCAAAATCTAAAATATTGACAAGCTAACTAGAATGATGCCCATTCGAATTTTTATAACTTTCTCATAATTAATTTTGTTGTGTTTGACGACTATATGAGCAATAACAAATATTTTAGAGGATGTTCCTTGACCATGCTTCGATCTAAACCTAGCAACACGAAATACGAGGTAAGTGGTAATGGTTAGATAAAGAAAAGCATTTCAAAATAAAAAAAAAGGTGACATCAAGTTCTCAATCACAGAAGCAGTGATACCAGGTGAATTCGAAGTGACCTCACACACTCGGATCAATCAAGTTACTCCAAGATGTAATACAAAAAAAATGCAGTAGGGATTGAACAAAATGAATTATGGATATGGCACAATGTGTGGAAAATCATGGAAGAAGAGAGTGAGTGAGATGAAAAGGAGAAAATTGGAAAATTACATATTTGGGGGGTGCATCAAGCAAACAATGGGATGCATGCGTTGAGTAATAATTAATTGTCCTTGACATGATGATGGGACAAAGGAAGTTGCGACGTTAGACCATTTTCATAACATGAGAGTGATATATGGGACCACATATCTCTTTGGAATTTTGTGCATAGCTGCTCATATGCTGGGAAGAATTACAACGTTGTTTCGTAACTTCCGTTTCTTAGTTGAGAACTTTGGTCCATGGAACCTGCCTTGAGAAGAATTTTTCGTATGAATGAGTAAGTCCAAGTTACTTTTGCATCAGCGTGTGGAATTAAATTAAAAATTATTAAATGATACAATAATAAGTGAAATTATACCATCATATATATATATATATATATATATATATATCGGTTATTATTTTACTTTTCGTGAATAATATGTTTGTGGCTAATTAGTCTGGGAAAATTTAGTCCATTCCCTATGTCGTGTGATACTGATGATTTTGAAAGTGCGAGTGCACTGCCCTCCACTATTATTCTGCATACCTTGTTTTGAATTGTAGTATCATCAATACTAAAAATCTTTTTGATTTTTTATAAAAAAAAATTATGAAAATTTAGTGAGTTTATACTCAATTATTGTAGCAAAAAAAATATTTTTCACTATGGCTAAAATATGTTTGTAATGTCTAAGTATTCTAATTTTGTATTTGTTTTCAAGTAAAAAAAATTATTTTTGTTTCATGATAAAACAAAAGAATTATTTTTGGTCGATATTTTTTTAATTCTGGTAAATTTTTTCGTTTTATATTACTTTTTTTGAAAAAAAAATTAATAATAAATGATTTTTTTATCAGAAACAAGTATAAAATTTATTAATTTTTTAGAGATTATAAAAAATATTAAGGACGGAAAATAAAATTATTATTTTATTTAAAACTATGTAAAGAAAATATTTTTCAGGAAACAAACATAAAATTTAAATATTTATTAAAAATCACAACATATTTTATCTTTTATCAATTAACATTTGTAAGATTTTTTATGTTCGATGTTCTCAAATAATAAAGAGCTACGTGGTCCCATGTTCTCAAATAATAAGCTGCCATTAAAGACCTGCACAGATTTTTCAAATAATAAAGAGCTATGTGGTCCCATGTTCTCCTTGCTCCCCAAGCAAATGAACTAACATGGTATCTTCCTCTGTCTTATACCATATCATGCTATAAATATTTCAAATCTCCTCAATTGCATCACTCACACAGCAAGACCACTAATATCATTTCAGCTTAGTTTACTCATTCATAAACAGAATTCCCTCTTCAATTTCAAATTTCACTACTTTGCTTCCTTAGAAAGAGGAACTACAATTGATAGCTAGCCTCCACCAAAACATATTTTAGCTGAAACCCACCAAGAAAACCGAGGGAAGGTACCAAAACACATACCAATTATGGATTTGATGTCATCCATCTTCAATTGCTTTGTTCCATCTTCATCAAGTCAAGTCTCTGACTATGCCAAAGGATCATCTCAATTGAAATCTCCTTCTTCAGAGAAACCAAAGAGCAAACCAAAATCAAAAGGAGCTCCAATCGTTGTTTCCTATTTCCCTGTCAACCATTATCCGTCACGCTTGTAGTTGATATATATATTAATTTGCATCTGCATCGTTACGTGATCAGTGATATGTTTGCATGTGCTTCTTGGCGGTGGTGGCCTTTTACCCTTTTCAGGGTGCTTGGTTTACAGAGTTGAAATTTGATGTATTCTATTTGTAAGAATGAAGAAATAGTTTCACACTATTCACTATATATATTCTTTAATTTATTAAGGTGTTAGACTTATCATTTTGAAAGAATTTGATGATTTATATATACCGTGTTAGATTCGTTAGATAAAGAGTGTTATTTCATTCATAATGTAAACAAATTAAATTCTTATTACATATTTACCTTGTTGTTCAATTTTCTTTTAAGATGTTGTGTAATTAATTTGGGAAATTGGCCGTGCATGCATGAAATATACTACTGATCAAAATGAACTGAGATCGACTTTGATTTGTTGCGAGTTTTAGCACGGTACATGTTCAAACCTCAAAGTTCATAGTCGTATACATGAATACATGATGGATGATCCATTATAAGTTGACCAGGTATAACAGGTAATTAAGCACCACGTTTTATGTTTTATTATCTAGGGTATTAGGGCTTTTTATTATCTAGGGTACTACTGTACTGGGGCTGCTCAAAATAACCATAACCATAATTAGCCGATTATATAATAACCGGTTAATGAAAACTGGTTATAAAAATTATTCGTTTTTTTTCGGTTAAAATTCAGTTATTTATTTTATTAAAAAATGATTATGGTTATACATGATTTCATAACTGGTTATATTTTTAGTTATAATTTATTTCTTAGATTCTTTGGTTCTCATTTCTCGAAAAGTCGAATCCCCAATTACAACTTTGTAATGGTGCATTTGATCTTTTTATGAAATGGAATTTCGACAAGAATTGAATATGCTTCGATCTGTTACAATATATCAGTGAACTTATTTACATTTTTACAAATTCATTGTTGTGATTAGTATAACAGTGAACAGAGGCAATGCAATTTTGTTATTGATAATTATGATTAGTTGCCAACGATTTCAGACATGTAATTTAGTTAAGCAATGATCGTAAAGTGACAAGATCACACAAAATATCAAGATTTTGGAACAGAGAATTATGGAAGGACCTTGCATCCCTTCAAGCTTCTAGTTCCATCCCCTGTTGTTACATAGGCTGGAGCATCCTTCTAATTCATGAGAATTATGAGGGCATAGAATCCTCAATGCAATGACATTGATGCTAATTTGCGGTCTATTTCCATCACAGGCTGCCCAATGTTCGTGTAAGCCCATTTTAATCACTTCTACATATAAAGTTAGTCTATATGTGACCCCACTATTAAATGATTATCTTAATTCTAAATTTTAAAAATAGTATTTTTGGTACCTATAAAGTTAGTCCACATGTGATTCTGTGATATATATATATATATATATATATATATATATATATATATATATATATATATATATATATATATATATATATATATATATATATATATATATATATATATATATATATATATATATATATATATATATATATATATATATATATATATATATATATATATATGTGGAATTATATAAAACGATTTTATTCAATAAACACAAAAAAGTTTACGTGGATAAAATTTTTACATTTCTGTTAATCACCAAATTAAAAGTTTATTAATTAAGGGTATGAAAACATCTCCGACTCAAATCAAGGTTGTCCAAAATTTCAACGAATGAACTAAAGACTCAGCATGTGAAACAAAAATGATAAAAACTACATGTAATTAATACAAAAACTTATATATATATATATATATATATATATATATATAAGTATAACAAGTTCAACTTAGCACAATTCGTATGATTTTATCATTCATTGCATAACATCACATGTCCGAAAGATTTAATCACAAAATCACATTTCACACATTCACATTAATCATGTGTTTAGAACAATACATCTCAAGTACAACACATCATCTGACATTTACAATTCATTACCCATCATCATGTAACAAGTCACAATGATCATTACATAGGCGTTATGCAACAGATACACTAAGACTCTATCTTATATGTAATGTGGTACCATGTCAGTGAAAAACCTCGTCGAGTGCCTAAGAGTACATGACAAGATAAACCACACACTGGTAAGTCAGGTTACTCTTACTAGGTAAAATCATAGAGAGACCAATTAGGGTCACGCTATTTTGCAAGAATGCTCCAATCATGTAGGATCGACATAGGCTTAAAGGAGCACTCAAATCAGATATATTTACTCTCAAGGCCTAAACTCCGAAAAGTCTGTTAGGGCCTCTCCCTTCTAATTTAGGTCTAACCCAAAAATTTTAACGCGTAAACTCTATTTATGAACTATACAAAACACACGACTCCTCAATTGTTCTCAAAATAATTTTAACTCATCGCGCCTCAAAGTGATTCAACTCGTTAGGTTTCCACAGTGGATCCCATCACAATACTCGATATGCATTAACTCCTTGCCCTTAAAGGCTCTTACAATTGTGTGATTGTACAATTCATAGCTCATAACTCAATGCATACAATATCTCAATACACATGTGATCTAACAATTTAACACATACTCAACTTTTCACTTACACACAGTTCATTACACTTATAATCCTAAGACATCACATTATCACTTACATATCACACAGTAATAATATTAATATGTTATGTTCATATGACCAATTATCTCATTAAAACAGACATTTAAAATTATATATGTGTTATTGGAGTTCAAACTATACAAAACACACAACTACTCAATTATTTTTAAAATCATTTTAATTCGTCGCTCTTAAAGAATCTTACAGTTGTGTGATTGTACAATTCATAGCTCACAATGCAATGTGTACAAAATCTCAATATACATGTATCTTTCAATTCAACACATACTCAATTTATCATATACATTTAATCTCAATCACGATGTTATAATTTAAACGTGACATGTTATCATACATCATTAATCATATAAACATCACAAGGTATTAATATTTACATGACACAAAACATATATATATATATATATATATATATATATATATATTAAATCGAACTATATTATTTTCAATTAACAAGAGTTAACAAATAATTAAACTAAAAATGCCATCACTTTAATTTTATTATTTGAACTATTAATTTCTAATTTATTTTATACCTAAAAAATTACTTTATTTTTCTTTATTTTATTATTTTACAAAAAAGAACTTTATTTTACTCTTTCATTAAATAAATAACCAATTAAAACATCTTTTTATTTTCTAAAACATCATTTTAGTCTATTTATTTTCTAATACTATGAAACTCTTATTTTAATTAACAAAAATATTTTTCTCTCATTTATTTAATTTCTAAAAATTCTATTAATTTTTAAATAAAATTCTTTTTATTTATTTAAAAAACGGATGTTACAAATCCCATTATTAAAATGATTCTAACCTTTCATATAAATTTTATAATAATATTTTATATATTTGGCCATCCAACTCTACTCCTCACTGAGAATTAGTATTATTGGAAATCCTAAAATTAAGCAGACATCTTGGACTAAATATATATTTTTTCTTTAGTTTTTAACCAAAAAAAAACATATTACTTTTAATTCTTATCTTTTCTAAAAATAGTGTAGATTTAGTTTCTTATTAATGACTAATATTAAATAAATTTTTCAATTTTTAATAACTAAAAATAAATAATTTTTAATGAGAATAGTTTGATTTGCAAAAACATTTGTAGTTTTTTATTTTTCATTATTACTTTTTTTTATGTTTTCTCAAGTTTTTGAAAGAAAAAATATTTTTATTTTTACTTTTTCCTTTACAATTTTTTTTAAAGAGAGGAAATATTTTTTCGAACAGAATATGTAAAAACAGAGAATATTTTTTAAAAAACGTACTTTTAGTCGCATCTCATTCTCGTATATTTTCGCATCCACACGTTTATGCAGAGTTTCGTGCTATCATCACTTATCATTATCAAACATAGATGCATGAACAACTTCTCAACATACTCCAAGTGCCAATTAAATAAAATAAATCCCAACAATATAGCAAAGACCCCAAGAAAATTGGGCGAGGATCAAGTCAAAAGCAGCCACTAATTAAAGACTCCAAGATTTTTCAAAAAGCTAGCTATGTGGTCCCATCCCATGTTGTCCTTGCTCCGTTAGTAAATGAACTGACACGACAACCTCAAATCCTCAATCATAACACTCACAACAATATGGAGGTTAGAATCAGATATAAATGAATTATATATTCACTTTGAAACTGTAGTAAAATAATGCATATTTCACACTTGTTTGTAGGTCACTATGTTCCACAACTTGCACAACTTATTGTTCAAACCAAGACCAAATTCAATCTCAAGGGAATAGCAGTGAGTAGTAGAGAAGGGAAAATCTGAATAATTTTAATATAAAAAAACCATTTGATTTGATTGAAAAATATAACTGGTTCATATATATGTTGAAATTTGCAGATAGGGAATCCTCTTCTTGAGTTTAATGCTGATTTCAACTCCAGATCTAATTACTTTTGGTCTCACGGACTGATATCAGATTCAACATACGGAATCTTAACTAGAGTCTGCAACTTTTCAGACAAAAGCTAAATGAGAATCTTAAAGGGGTTTGTGAAAAAACAAATAAGCTATTGGATAGTGAGATTAGCTACTATGTAGATGAATATGACGTCACTCTTGATGTTTGTTTGTCACAGTCTTGACATATTCTTGAGTGTTTTAGAGATGCAAATTTTATGTTCACAAAAATAAGAAAAGTACGTGGTAAACGTTTGAGATTTATCCCTTAACTTATAATAACTATTAGACTCCATTAGTTTTGTTACTTAAATTAAAACACTAAGACATTTTCATTGTATATCTTCAATTTTCCTAAATATGGTAAATAATTTACATGAGCATTAGGCAACACACAAGAAACTTGATTTTAACAAAAGAACACCAACTTAATTAATCATTTTTCTTGTCATAGTCTCCAATGAAGAAGTTGCACATTAATCCCCCAATGGTGTACCAGCTGGAGATCAATGGGGTACGTACAACTAGCTCATCGTAAAAAATTAAGCAATTAATTACTTTAAAAGAAGGAAACAATCTGTTATCAAAACTGAACTTGACGGTGTCAAACAATGGCTTTGGACTTGTATTCAGTTCAATCTATGCAAGAAAAACTAAAAAGGGGATGAGCTCTTATACATGCAGAACATAATCATTAATCTTGTCACCTGCTGGAAAGTGGCTAATCCCTGTTAATATTTGTTGTTGAATTTTTTGGATATGCTGCTGAAAGATTTGATAAGATTATACTTTATACATATGGTATGACTTGTGAGGCTATGCATGCTTAAGGGTACTGTTGCCTGTTTAAATTCTAATATGCAGATCATGTTTGTCTCAGTTGACAATGCTGCAGTATTGTGAAGAACTTTAAGATAATATATTTTCCACCAGATTAGTTGCCTCACTTTTTGAACAACAGGTTAATTATTAGACAATTCGACACCTAGTATCAATGTATCATTCTATCTAGGTTTTATAAAGGCTAGCTGAGACTTTATAGGATCTTAACTTCCAAATAAAACTTAAATCTCATTGTATGCCTTATTTTTTTATAGATGTAATAAACTTTATGCAGTGTCAAAAAATGATTCATGCAGTGTTTTCATTTTACAGGCTTGCAAGAAGCTTAAGCAGATAGAACTTGCAGATTGTGAAATCTATGCTTCTTGTGAACCTTGCCCCATGTGCTTTGGTGCAATCCACCTTTCTCAAATTAAGGTTCGAATGCCTTGCTATTCCTATGTGTCTTTTTAATACCATGTTTATCCTGTTTTGAGCTAACTTATTACATTATTCTTTTTCTAACAGTGGTTGGTTTATGGAGCGAAGGCTGACGCAGCAATTGCTATTGGGTTTCATGATTTCATTGCAGATGCACTGCGAGGTACTGGATTCTATCAGAAAGCAACATAGGAAACTAAGAGAGCTGATGGTAATGAGGTCATCATTGCTGAAGAGGTTTTTGAGAAAACAAAGGAAAAATTCCAACTGTATTTGATCTGTGATTCTTTTCATACCTGATGGCAACTGGCTATTCAGGATTATTGCCTTCATTTAAATTATTGAAACTATTGATAGTGGATTGAACTCATTTGAGTACAACAAATTATATGCTACAATTTGGTTTACATCAGATAATGGCTATCCCATTGTCAATCAATTCTAGTACACATCTTCACACAGGAGGATATTTAATACATTGCTTTACTCAAACTGTGAGGTTGTCCCCAAAAAACGACCTTCCAATTCCTATGATACATGTAAAGGGTGTGTTAGAACACATAAAAAAAAACTTAATCTATGAATAAAAAAATATATTAAGTTTAATTCATCACAACTAATCAATATTTACAGAAACATCCAGCAAGAAATTAATTATTACCACTTTCTAAGGGATTGAGATGCTAGCTGATTGCAGATTGTGCTTGAAGTCACTTGCTGTTGCTGTTTCAGGTGGCAAGCAGTGATAGCCAGTAGGGCTATCTCGACCCTTTAGGTCTGCTGTGCAGAAATCATTGATATTAGAAGCATAGGAAGTGGATGAAAAAAGAGCGGAAAGGAAAAGAATGATCATCAGAAACATGTTCTTCATGTCTTGTGAATGGATATTTAGCTTGTACAAAGGAATGTGGAATTGGCTAGCTATTTATAACTATATTCTAACAGACCTAAGATATAAGTTTTGCGGAGTTATAAAAGTAAGTCCTTTAAGCCAATAAATGTTATTAGGACCCCTAACCTAACCAGAAACTACAAACATCATAAATGGACAGAACACAAACAATAATGATATCCATCAAATTCATACATCAATACATACTCCTTTATAGTCAGTGCTTGAATTTTAAGGAATGCCTTTTAGAATTACATTACCACCAATTTCGCAAGAATCTGTTCTTAGAAGTAGACTAATCCTGTAAATTCCAGGAAACCACTAGGATTGTATACATCAATAACCGACAAACAGCACACTAAAGATAAAGATTACTATTGTTATTAGCATTAGTTAGTTTAATTAGTTGCCATTTAGTTACTCTTGTAACCAATTATATAACGACTTACTAGCATTAACTATATAAAATTCAATGTATTTATGTAAAAATTTGATTTGCTCATTTGAGCATTATTCAAAATAATATTCAGTTTCTCTTTTCTTTTTTTTTCATCTCTATACCTTGAACTTTATCACAGCAGCAAACCAAACTAATTAATTTCTCAAATTATATCTATTCATGAACAAAATTCTTATTGTACGAACCTTTCTCACACTAAACAAACAATTTATGCTCCCAATCACTCTAAAAAATATATAATAACAAGATCAGCAACAAACAAAATCAGTCGAAATCATAGTACTAAGTGAAATTATGTTTTAATTAAGCTTTTGAATTTCAACGTGGTTGACACATAATTAAGAATGTCTAGTTAACTCTCATCCTCTCTTTGGAGTCTATCACCAAAACCTTTTTTTAGTGGACAAATTCTATTATGGTTACACTACGTACCAGTTCACTATGGAGGATGTTTTCTCGTTTTACCACTCTTTGCTTTTAGACAACAAATGAAAAAAAAAAGTAACCAGTGGTTAGAAAATGTAAAGAACTATCATTCCTCTCTAGAAAGATATCTCACGTCACGTTTTGCTACCAATTCAAGATGCAACTATGACTTAAAATTAAACATATATCCTATAACAATATGTGACTATTAATAGGCTTTAACTTTCAACTTATAGTTTCAATTAAAAAATATTTTTCTACTATTAATTGCATCCGATTAATTGACGTGAAATTATTTTAACTTAATTAATTGTCTCAATTATGAGGACGTAGTTGCATTAATTATTTGAAGGAAGAATTTTATCATTCATGTTAATTTTACTCAGCTCTAATAGAATTGTCGGAAAAAATACTTGTAATCTAAAACATAATTTTTTGACTTTTTAACTAATTTATCAACTATTTTTATCAATCATGATCATAAATTCATAATTAAATAATAGCAAGCACAATAAACAAACCAAATTAAGTGATACCTCTATAATTCAATTGGTTGAACAAGATAAGTAAATTATTATAAATTCCTAATAATGTCTTCGATTCTCACGGATAAAAAAATCAAGTGATACCATAAACTAAAAAGAAATTCACAGAACATTAGACAAACCCTACATACACTCCAAGAATCAATTACATGCCCAAATTCTAAGAAACAAAACAGAACTTCACAACTCCTCAACAGCATTTGCCCACAATAGTAGTTAACTTTTTGCATTTCTATTTATCTGACCTAGTCTTTCATGAGTTGAACTAATAGAAGACGGAATAAAGTGTCATAGCATAACTGATATCAATTCGTATCAAATGGAAAACCCAAATCAGAGTAACATCGAGTGCCAAATTTCCAACAGATTAATTTCATACAACACTAAGAAGCTAATGGAGTTATAATTATCAGGAGTACTACAAGACATCCAATATACAATCCACAACACACCGAATTCCTTCTTGCAGACAGAATAGTTTACATTGAATTCCAATTGGCCTAGTATTTTATCAAGATTTTTTGTGAAGAAACGCTTATGTTTATAATAGAAACATGATCATAAACATAACCTTAAAAGAAAAGAATATATATCCTGTAAGGTTCAGCATCTCGGACAGAATGAGTGAAAAAGATCTCATAAGGTGAAAACAATGAATCAGAATTCAAAGACCATCAAGGCCAGCTGTATACGAAATTAAAACCAACTACAATTTAGAATGTCATAAATTATAATACCAAATTCTCACCATGGGAAGGCTACAAAAAGGAACAATATGTTCATACACAACTATAAAAAGGGATAAAAGGAAAACTTGTATAACTAGCAATCTAGCATTTTTCTAGCATGGTTAGAATTAACCACATCTTTCAAATTATAATCCTATCATGATTCATGACATATACAACGTGACACAACATCTTACAGAAGAAGAAAAAAACATATAAAACGAAATGTTCCATAGGATGGAGAGCGAGAATGGGATCAACAAATATTTGATCAAATGAATGGATATCAAAATGAACAACTACAAAGCTTGCAATAGAAAATGTTAAACGAGAACAAGAAATAAATGATCAGTTTTCTAATTCCACTCAGCTTTTGCTTAAGCAAGCAAACATTTGAAAATAGAGTATAGTGAATGATAAACAAAGATGAAAGAAAATAGATAGAGAAAGCAATAAAATTGAAATTAACTTAATAAAAGTGATCAAAATCTAGTGTTCACACCATCCGTTAGCTTTTGTTTTTGTACTATATAATATGTATAAACTTTTTGTACATAGCCAATCAATTCATGACTTATTTTCTATTGAACAATCTAGAAGTCAAACAAAATGAAATAGTTGACATGATGATAAATATCTAAAACAACTAACTCTTCCTTTCCATAAACAAAGGAATGGTTGTGCTACAAGTTACAAAAATCAGGCCACTACTTAATGAACATGACCAGGTTTATGAATAAATAGAGGAAACTCATTCTAAAGATGATAATGATCCTGACTACTACACCTTTGCACCACATTTTGGGTTCTTTCAATGTCAACAAAAGGATTGATCTAAGGGTATTTCTTCTTGCACTCTGAGAAAACTCAAACCAAATCCCTTTTCATTACCGAAAGGGTAATTCATAATGTAAAACTACATTTCGAATTACCATTTTCGTAATGAAAGGTGGTGTTGCTTGAGTTTCTTGGGGGACAAGAAACTACAACCTTGATCTAATTGCTCCAAAACTCGAACAATCTGCCAGAACTCAGGCCTCTTCTCAGCTTTCAATTCCCAACACTGCTTTATCAAATCACTCAAAACATGTGGGCAATGTGAAGGAATAATTGGCCTTGAATTCCTATCTGCCACAGCAACAGCAACCTGGATTGGATTCATGCCCTCAAATGGCACTGTTCCACTCAACAACTCCCACAAAATAAGACCAAAACTGTACACATCAACCTTTCTCCCATAGCGTTTTCCTTTGATCATCTCCGGAGCCATCCAACGGTAGGTACCCCTCAACGAATCAAACTTCGAAGCCTCACAAGCAATGCCAAAATCAGCAATTTTGAGGCGAATTTCCCCATCAACAAGGACATTCTCTGGTTTAAGGTCTCTATGAATGATCCCTTGTGCATGTATATACTCCATTCCACGAGCAATATCCAAAGCAAAAGCTATCACCCTCTTCAGAGAAATTGGCTTGGACTCTACCTTGTTCAAATACACCCTCAAAGACCCCTTTTGTTGATACTCCGTGAGAATGTAATAAAAATCAGTGTCTTTGTATGCGCCTATGAACTTTACAACATTTTGATGGTGGAGACGAGGTAGATGTATGACTTCTCTTAAAAATTGAGCCTCCAAAAGGGATTTTGGGATTCCCTTTACATCATTATCTCGTACCTTGACGAATTTGACAGCAACATGTTCCTTTTTGTATACACCATGGTAAATTTGACTATGTGCACCTTGAGAAAACTTGCGCCCAATGAAGAGATTAGAAAAATCAACGTTACATTCTTGTGCAATTCCAATTGCATCATCTCTTCCACCACCGTGGTGAAAACAATTTGTTAATGGCCATGATGATGATTCCTTGCGGTTCTTGCACTTATCGTGCAATTTGATTGATAACTTCCCCATAATTAATAATTATCTCTCTTGTGAGAACAATGGTGTCTTTTAATGATTTCGCTGAACCTAAAAACTCTTGATCAAAACCTGAATCACGTTTTTTTTTTTATCTCCGCATCTTTCCATAAATTGAGTAGTGTTAGTTCCTAGTTAGTCGGATCTAATAAAAAGTTTCTTTGTATCTTATTATATCAACCTCCCGCCACGATAATTTAACAAATGTCCATTTTTATATCTAGAAAAAAAAAAATCTGTTACACGAAAAAGAATATATTCATTATTATAGGATTTATTCTCAGCTTTCGGGTTAGTTAGTTAAATTTGCCTTCTTAAAGTATTATTCTAATTCAAATTTCAAAACTAGTTAGGCATTGTTTTTAACTAACCTACACCACGGGATAATTGATGTTATAACCCGGCAAACAATCTCTCTCTCAGCCTTTATTCCGCATGATATTAGCTCTAATATCAATTGTTGGATCCTCTTCTTATTAGTAGGCCAAAAGCTTAAACTAATAGTTAGGGTATCATTCTTTTTACTTAAGATCGTAATTAACTCTCTTTCTCTCTCTCTCTCTATATATATATATAACTTTTCCAACAAACTTTTTAGCAATATAAACAATACAATAATCGAACAAGTACACTCAAAATATGACATAATCTTTCTAAGTTTTCATCATAAAATCCAACACTAAACTTAGACATTTTTCAAGGGTTTAATTATAAGAAAACCATACGACATTCTTCAAACATCTATTATTATTATTATAATAATAATAATAATAATAATAATATCTAAGGTATCTCTAGTAAAATAATTTAATATAATAAAACAATAGTTCAAAAAAGATTTATTTCTAATACTCAAAATTTAAGTATTACATGAAATCTGCCTAAAATATTGCATAGCTCAACCTTTTCAAAACTTTATCATTGCATGTTTTAAAAAGTGTTTAAAAAAAGGTTTGCAATAATATTTTGAAAGCACAATTATACTTTTTTTTGTCTTACAAATTTGATTAGTTTTTATTGTTGAACAATTAGATTTTTTTTTACATTTGATATGCGTAACTTATGGAATGTATTTGGACAAACAGAATGTCCGCATACATCTAGACCCAGTCCATAGAGATACAAAAATAAAGATGTCTACACATGTTGTGTTTGTTTGTTGTTTTCTGGAACATAAATAAATATTTGCAAATTATATGAGAAAAGTTACGTCATTTTCACAGATCATTAAATGGGGCATTATAAGCAACTTATTTTACATTATTTTTGTCCATTTAAAATTGTTTTCTAAAATATACAAGAAAATTCTGTCATTTTAACATAACATTAAATTCACATTTTTTACTTAATCTATTTTATAATAATTAGTGTCATTTTAGAATGTTAAGAAAAGATTAAAAGAATTCTGAATTCTAGAAGAAGAAAAAAAACGAACAAAATTATCTTTTTTATAAGAGTAAACATTATTAATATCTCCTGTAAAAATCATTATTAATATTTCGTCTCCTAAAGTTGAATATTTAATGAGTATTAATGTTGAATTCTAGAAAAAAAAAATACGGAATTAAATTATCTTTTCTTTTAAGAGTAAATAAGCACTACTAATATTTTGTCTCAAAAAAACAAAAGGATAGTTATTGAGCATTAATGCAGAAAAGGACAATATTTTAAAAATAACGAGTAAAGTTAGCGTGTTATGCACAAGATAACAGTTTTTTAATATTAAATTTAATTATTTAATTGAATCATATGTTTATGAAAAAAATATTTAAATATTAGAGTTTAATGTCTATATATAGAAGATATAAAATCTTACATTGTCCTTTAGTCACACATCATCCTTTAAATTAATATAATATAATATAATAATTATTTTAAAAGTTAATAAATTTAATAATAAATTTGATTAAATAACTATGTATAACTTTTATACTAATAATATATAATAATTTTTCTCTAAATAAATATTAATAAATAAAAGTGATTAAAATTTAATTATGCATATAAGGGATGAGAAATTTACAACATTAAACTATAAAACAAATATAATATAAGAAATATTATTCTATTGATATAAGCCATAAATTATTGAAATGATGATATGAAATTTATAACATCTTGAAATTCACAAAAATAATATAACAACAGTAAATTCAAATTTGTGTTAAATATTAAAACTTCTTTATAAATCTCATAAATAAATATTTTTGTACACTCTTTATCTTTATTGTTAACTATCAAAATATTTAATCCCTTTTTAAATATAACTCTTATACACTGATCATGAAAAAAAAACTTATTATAGACAAAAATATACGAGATAGATTCACCTTAACTTTTATTAATAATAATAACAAATGAAACAACTATTTGGAAAATAATAATTTAATGTTGAAAAGTAAAATTACAAAAGTTATTGGAAAAATAAAAACCAATACTACAAAAAGGATTAAATTAAATCACATGTTTCACCAACCAATTGTGTCTCAAAGTCTTGTCCTTCCAATAAAAACATGTCTCATTACTTAGAAATATGAAATTAAATTATCTTATGTCTGATCTTTAATTGATGTAACATGTTTTAGTGGATGAAAAGGAGATGAGACCCATTTAGCGGAAGGAAATTATTCAACTTATTAATTAAACTCCATTAACTTATAAAAAAAAAAAAAGCATCGGCCATTAAATGATTTAATTAATCAATTATATTAACTATGCAATAATCTTCTACATTAAAGCAAAACGTACAACTGACCCGTTTTACGGTCACAACGTAATGAACGTATAGTTATTATATTATAAATAAACATAACGTAAGGGGGCGTGGTCTGTCATATACACTCCAGAAAACGTATCATTCTTTCATTTCTTTGTTTGCAGAGAAGAAAAAATGACGTTGAAGGTGTTAGATGCCACAGTGTCGAGCTTTGATGGAGTGTTTGAGAAGTTCCGATCAGAGGCTCCAAAAAATAAGGCCAATCTCATCCTCTTCTTGGCTGACAAAGATCCTTCTACCTCTCTCAGCTGGTGCCCTGGTCTCTTTCTTCTTTCTCTTTTTCATAAACTGCTCTTTACTATGTTCTTGTTTTGTTTCCTCTTTTTGCTCTTACCCACATGAAACTCTCTCTCTCTCTCTCTCTCTCTCTGCGTTCACACAGTTAGCCAATGAGAATCATTAGATAAATAAAAAGACGACTCGGATTTTATCTTGACAAATGAAATGGAACTTAAAACATGTTTTGAAATTGAGCCTTTTTCATCTTCATGTAACTGTTCTGATTTAATAGCTATGGGTTTGTGAATTTGGTTTTTGCTCTCTCATATAATTAGCATGTGCATGGAGAATTTGACTTCATATTTTTCTTCTCCTAGAAGTGTTTATGGATAAACTTACCCAACCAGAGTCTGTATTAGTTAACTTGTGGGAAAAAGAGCTTCTCATTGATTGATGTTCTGTGGAATGTGGATGTTTTAATTTATTTATTTCATTCTGTGGTGGTGAATATAAATTACCAATAAAAGTATTATAGTAAGTATAAAAAGATAAAGTATTATATTAGACAACAAAAAAAGGTTATATTGGCATTGATCATAAGAGGATCTACCTGAATTAGTAGTTGAGCAAAGTGCATGAGTTGTTTGAAACTTCTTAGTACCTGTGTTTGATTCTGGATCAAAAAAGATTGATATTGATTACTTCTTTTTTGTCAAATTGTTGGAATTTGGTGATAGTTTGAGAGGCATGATTAGACAGACTAGTTTACCAGAATCCACCAATATAACTAGTTTTCTCCTCTCTTTTTTTAATATTTTCCTTTTCCTTCCTAGATTGTGTGAGAGCTGAACCTGTGATCTACAAGAAGCTAGAGGCTTCATCTGATGAGATTTCACTTTTGAGGGCTTATGTTGGAGATAGACCAACATGGAGGAACCCCCAACATCCATGGAGGGTGCAACCTAGGTTCAAGCTCACTGGGGTGCCAACCTTGATCCGTTGGGAGAATGACACAGTCAAAGCTCGCTTGGAGGATCATGAAGCTCACATTGAAAACAAAATTGAAGCTCTTGTTGCTGACAAGTAGAAAATGATTCCCATTGCAGTGTCTTGGATAGTTGTTATCTCAAATATAGTTCAAACAATGTTTGCTGTACTCTTATCAGCAATTTATCCCTATCATACTTTTAAATTTGCTGCTAAAGCATTAATATTAATAAATGATGAGTACCAATGGTGACAAGGTAAGTCTAAAAATCAATGGTGTGTATACAACCTAAGTAAGCGTGAATTTTGCACCAGTTACCTATTTGGTGTTTCTGCAGACTGAAAAATAGTCCATTGAAAATTTTGATTCAGAATTTATTGTACCTTCATAGTTCCTACTGCCTAGTCGAGAGCTAAAACCATATTTAAAGGCTTTTTAAAAATCAAGTAAGCTGCTGCATTTTACTGTGCAGTCACTCCTTTCATTGCCAGAGTCATCAGAGAAAGTTGTCATTGGCAGCAAAAAAATTAAATTCAAACACCATTGATTATTGACGATGCTTGTGCCATGTTGAACATGGAGGGCTGTTACATTATACCAAAACTATTCACAGTTTTGAGTTGCATGGAATTCCTTCAAGGCAATGGAACATCATCTTTATCTCCCAAATTTTTGCATATTTTTTATTTTGTACGACCCTACTAGAGTGTCTAACGTATCCATGCCTGATTGTACCATTATTTTTGTTGCATACCTTTAAATTCATAATTAACACAAATTGTACTTCTAAGTTCTAAGTATAAAAAATAAAAAACTCATTTTTGTAAAATGCCTGAAAACATAGTAATCAAATTTAATCATAAATTATGTTCTTTTCAAACTATATATGGATTAAATAAATAAAAAATAGTCAATCATTACATTACAGTTTAATATAAATTAAACAGGATGCAAATATACATGCAAAACAGTGACAAAAATATCTCTTCAAGCTGGTCATATTTGCCTTGTGTCTGCTAAACACACCCCAACTGCATTTCCGTTCTAGAGAAGAAATCCATCTGCAAATCAAAGAGAAATTGAGAGAACTACCTTTTAACATGTGGATCAGCAAACAAAGACATTTCAAACGAATAAAAGAAACATATTTTGGGTTGTTCAGTAAGGGTATCCTCTAAGCAAATATTTTATTGGAATTTATAAGTCACCCCTAATATTTACACGAATCTTATAGTGGCTATGTTGCATGGATACAATATCAAATGAAAAACTCTTTATTGTGAAAAATAAGAACTATAAATACAAACCATTAAATCATATTCTCATTTCTCACAATAATGAGTTATCACTTGATACACCCTATATATGTGTGTAAGTAATATAAATTTCATAATAATTTCTTAATAGAATAAAATATATGTAAATTGTGAAAATGGAAGAAATTAACAAACTTACATCACATATCTAACAAGTAGGATGAAAATGGATATGATATAGCGAGCAAATATGGGAAGCTGAGAACAAGGGGGAAATCCCTAAACTTTAACCAAAAAACTCACTTTTTTGGGGGAAGGGGGAATCTAACTAACACCAAGACATACTTAGTCTCAGTTAGAGTTAGAGCCATACCCAAGCATGCCCTTTTAAAACAATTTTCATGAGTACATGGACTGATCTAATGTTTACACCTGTACCATGATACCTTGCAATGAAGCATGCATGCTTCAGCGGTACTTGTATTCAGATAGCTTTGCCAAAGAACCAATTCACTTTTATGCTATCAATAAAGAAAATTTGTCATAGGTGTCTTAAATATTTATCACGATATCGTTAAAATTAATCACAACCACAACCATAATTGTTTGCCACTCAATTAGTTTCTATAAAATTCTCAAGAGTACGGAACTCTTACCTATATACATAAGGACCTGCAAACGATTACAAGGAACTCAATGAAAATATCAACTTTGACCATTTCAAAGCATAGGGACCAACTTCAAGCTGACATCACCATAAGGTTCTTCTTGTTGTACATCAAGAAGTCCATTAGTCTTCAAAACCTGTAATTCAACTTCCACATCAGTCCCAAAAGATAAAATTTACATGTCACAATAAAAGAAAAGTTGGGGGAGGGGAACTATAACTGTTCACAAGGATGCTTGCTTTTGAATAAAGCATTATTTGTAGGACCTAAATTCAAGTATGGCATAAAAATATACATGCCTTATTTTTACAATCAAATTGACTACACATTTTTCTAGCAAATATTAGCAGAACCAAATCTGTAGGCAGGGTTTAAAGCTATAATTATGTTGATCACAAAAAACATAATCATCCAAAATTAATAGGAAGACACATATAATTATATAAATATAGGAATTCTATATAGTGAGAAAGCAACTTTTATACAATAGAGAGGAATAAAACTTAATACAACTATATTAAAGGTTAATTAAAGTAACATTAAAAACATACACACAAACAACAAATATTCAGATTCTTTGGACATAATCGAGGGTCTTTTACACAGATGAAAATGTTTCAGAACTCAACCCACCAATACTTCAAAGAACATACGAGCGGCAATATTTTTAGTTTTCCCTTTCAAGATCTTGTTTAAGCTGAGATCTCCAGCAGGTTCCTCCAAAATTGGGGAGATTGAAGAAAGTCTTTCAAAATATTGAGCTGCATGCCTGGAATAACAATACTGGCAATGTTCAGACACTATAGAACTACAAAGAAGAAGCAGAAAGTACTATGAAGAAACAAAAGACATAAAAAACTTATGCATGGTGTGAATTAACACATTCTATCTTCTGGGAAAACATACAACATAAAGAAAATGGTTTCAATTGCTATGATTTATTTAAGGATTTCCTCACCTATCACCACATCATTCCTCTAGTTATATACATTTACCAAAAAATAATTACCACACTGTTTTCAAACTTAGTTTTGTTTGTTATCTGAAATTAATTCCACTCTAAATGAATAATCTTTTCAGGCCCAAGGAAGAGGGAAGAAAGTCAGGTAACAGTTTGGAGTAGAGTACCTGGCAAATTCATAATGTGCATGTTCCTAGGCTATATGTGTAAAAAAAAACTATTAAAATGATAGGATCATTTCACAAAATGGTACTTGAACAGAGTATCCTAAAAGCAAATTTTATTAGGGAATTACTATTAAGTCAAATTTCATTAACTTAAATTGTTGATAAGAAACAATTAAGATCCATAATAGTTGTTAAAATCAAGGGATGAGGGAATAGGGATAACTGCAGAGTGTTGATCGCTGTCTATTTAGCAAAATATCATCTGCCTCAGAAAAATGTAGTTTACAAAATATGAACAACTTGAACAAAAGCATGCACATTCTGTTAGTATAGAGGAATGAATAAGTACTTGGTCCTTTCAGACAATGTCTTGTTACTTCCACTTGTACCTTGTGAACCTGCAAAAATTACTTGTGTTATATACAATAAATCTGATGTAAAAATAGATACTGGCCATCTAGTATCATATAATACAAGCAATGCCACAATAAATAAGTAAAACATTTCACAGGAAAATCAAACTGAAGATGGCATTGAGAGAGAACCTACTGGCTGGTGTGGTGCTGTCCAATTTCAGAAACCAAAACTCCTACAAAAACAAGTTTGACAAGCTATCAGATGCATTCAACAATGCAACCATTTTAAGAGCATTAAAGGTAGGATAACTAGCAGCAAATTTTCTTCTCCCCATTCCCCAACAAGAATGGAAACCACAGATGGTAAAAATTTAGATAGAGAGAGAGAGAGAGAGAGATCGAATAACTAAAATAGTTACTCCCCATCCTCACCATTCATTTTCTTGAAATTTAACGGTTAAAGATTAGTTAGTTGTTAGAACCATTAGATTTCAAGAAAATGAAGTGTGAAGATGAGGAAAAACTCTTTGAGTTACTCTTTGGAGTAAGTTCATTCCTATATATATTGCAAATAGAAATGCCAAAAGCAAAACCATATAAGTCATGTGCAGAGTAGAATATACAAGGTTGTAAGCTATTGCTACTAGTTTGAAGAATATGATCCGAAGAGAACTTGTCACAGAAGTATTTCAATTAAAATGAGCATTAAGTCCTAAAAACTTTAAAACTGATTATTGAAGCACTTGACTATCAGAAAGACTCAACATCATGGTGCATACATATACAACAATATCTATCATAAGGGAGTTAAAAGTTAGAGTTACATTTATCCTCCTCACATTCCTTCTACCAAAAAAGTAATCAGAATAGACACATTGTACTGAAAGGAAATGGGATGTGATTAATCGAGAGACTATATGAAAGCATTCATAACAAAACCTAAAAGCTTACATCTGTTTTATCAGAACTCATCAAGTCATGAGTATCTGAATCTGGTGTTTGCATTGCCTCCAATCCATGAACTCCAGGTGACACTGCATAATCTAATGTATGCATTCTCTCAGATGCAATATTTGTATTCAAAGAAGCAATGGATATGTTATGAGATGAAGGCATATTGAAGCAATCTCTTCTATTAGGGCTCGTATAATCATCTTCATGTGGTGCTTGGGCGGTGGCAGGGGGGGTGACAGCAACATTTCGATTGTGTTCAACTTGCATATCAGTAACAGGAGAAGTAGCAGTTATTGCCTCTTCAGAGGTTTGGTCAGTAGTAGCTATTGGCTCTTCATGGGGATGGTCAGTAGCAGCTATTGGCTCTTCAGGGGGTTGGTTAGTAGCAGCTATTGGCTCTTCAGGGGGTTCATTAGTAGCAGCTAATGATTCTTCAGGGGGTTCGTTAGTTGGAGAAAGAGTTTCTTCACCCATCCTAACATCTGCATGATCTTCCTCAAAGATGACCAAATGAGATCTTGAACGTACATATTCACTTTTGGATATGTCCAAAAGATCCTTGCCAATCCCTGAACACAGCCATAAGTTTTCAAATCACATGTTGAAAAGAGTTACATGGTACAAAAATCTACAAAATAAAATATAGAGATCAGCCTACCAGTTAACAAGGGCTGGTCAAAAATGTGTTCTTTTCTTCGAATATTGTTCAATTTCCAGGTACCCAAACTAGATGAAGGAACATCCCTTCTTTTCCGCAGTATATCACGAGTGTTATTAAGTGCACTCCTCATGAATCTAAAAAGTCACATCTACATATGAGTAACAAGCATAGAAAGAACAAGAGGAACTTATAACTATACAGGTAAGAACAATAAGTTGCATGAGGAGAAAGCATTCAACAAAAATCTTAAATTATTACCCATTTGTTAACACTATGGGTTCATCAAAGAATTGTTTTCTTTTTCTTCCTCTCCGTTGTGGCTGCTGTATGGGTGGACTTTCACGGACCACAAAATCGGGAACATTAATCTCTGAAACAGTGTAAGGAAGACAAAAGTAAAGTTTTGTATCTAGGATCTATATACTATGCAAGAGACATAGACAGGCAAATGTATTAACCATCATGAGCTTGTGCATCTGAGGCACCTCCTTGAGAGGTAGGTGGAGTTAGTGGATTCATAGGAGATGGCACAGACATCCTAAAATTCAAATCACGCATCATTCCAGGAACATGATCCTTTTCATTCGTAGTTTGGTCAAGACCTCCGTTTGGTTCAGCAACATCATTATCCTCACGATTTGTAAATACCTGAGGGTTTTCTACATTATCATCATTGTTGGCATCCCGACCAACCTCAACTTGGGTTCCCTGTGAAGGACTGTGAACACTGGGACACAATCCACCAGAATGCTGAAATACTTGAATATTGTCATTGTTGGCAGTGCGACGAAGAAGCTCAAATGGCTCGGGTTGGATTGCCTGTGAAGGACTGTGAACACTTGGACCATGATCTTCAGCACCCACCGCATTGCTCAATGGAGATTGGGGAATAATGCTGTGTGAACAAACGCATGTTATCCAATTGGTTCATAAGCCCAAAAAAAGAAAGAAAAAAATAAATGCAAGGCAAGCTTACTCCTCCATTGGTACAGTCCCCCCAGAATCAGGCAGCACTTCTGTACGCGAAGAATCCATTATTATATCCTAAGTGCAAAAATCGGTACAGTAAATGAAACAAATTTACAAATCCAGAACAACACTATTCAAAAGAATGACAGGAGTTACACATAGTTAATATCAAGGAATAAGGCTGCACCTCATCAAAAGATACAGCTACATACTCATCCATTGTGACAGGAATTAGATCTGCACATTGAGAAGTGTTAAAAAATTCTACACTTTCATGTGCTCACAAAAACTTTTCAAAAGGCATGCAACAAGTGCATAATTAAATTAGTCCCTGAAAGATACAGTGTATCATAAGAGTCTCTGAAAAAATAGAAACAACACCACTCAAGGTCCCCCCAAATGTGCATTTCTTTGATCAAATGAGTCCCCACATCAGTAGCCTTCCATTCATCAACAAAACACACATACAGGAACTAACTCAAGGACTAGAAGCATATTTAGTCAGTGAAGCATCATTTTGGCCCTAAAAGATTTGGCATTAATCACAATAGAGCCCGAAAGACAAATTATTGTCTTCATAAAAAAATCTATAAATTTTCCATAGACTAAATTGATCAACTTTTTCATCTTTCAGATTCCGAAACGACAATTTCCATCTTTCTAGGACTAACCATAACTTAAAACCTCCAGGGACTAACTTAAGTAATTATTCCAACCAACACAAATACAAATTATCCAATCATATAACCTGTCAGCGTGATGTCTTCTGGATTCCTCATGTGAAGATCCTCAGCCCTGAAACACACCACAATCATCCATCCACACTTGTAATACAAATTACACACTACAAAATCAAAATAAAGAAGGCTTAATTGCACATTTAACCACCCAACATTCATTATTCTGCGAATTTTACCAACTAAGTTTTCATTTTTTGTGCATTTTACCAACCTTGACGTGTCGCTAAAAAAAGTCACCAATTTGTGCAAAACATCGTTTTGTTACCACCATCGTGATAAATTTTCAAAAATTGAAAACTTGAATGGTAAAATTCGGGAAAAAACAAACTTGGGTGGTAAAATGCACGAAAATTGAAAAATCGAGTGGTAAAATTCACGGGAAAAAAAACTTAGGTGATAAAACTCGTGAAATGATGAAAATTGGGTGATAAGATGTGCAACCAAGCCAATAAAGATACCTGATGTACTCTATTTGGTCGTCTATGTTTTGCGCATCGAGGTCGAACGTTCCGGGGAGAGTCACCGATTGAAACGGTGCCGGCCTGGCCTCCTCCGGCTGGGCGAACTGAAGCGTGGCGAACGCCTTGTGGAGACCGGTGAGTGCATCCTTGCAGTCCTGGTGAAGGTATTCCACTTTCTTGGAGTATATCCTCACGACGCCGAGGAGAAGGTGTCCCGACATTCGCAGCGCTATGGGGACACCGGGGTCCATGATTCGCACTGTAGTGAAACGACACAAGGAAGCAAGATTTTGTAATTGAGAACAAACAAAAACGGTATTTGAAACCACGAAAACTAACAAATTAACAACTAGCATTGGCCTTTTCGGAAAATGAAGAAAAACAGTGTTTGAAACGGCGTGGAGTTTTACTTACGGACGGTGGAGGGGATGTCGGTGGCGGTGTAGTGCGATTTCTTGAGGCGGTGTTGGAGGTGAGCGGCGATCCACACGGTGGAGAGTGGGCCCTTTCGCGCCAAAAAGGTTTGAGAATAAAACATGTTCTTCTTCTTCTTCGAGTTCGCTGAGGTTTTTTTATGGGACGAGGACGAGGATGAGAATTAGGATTTCGGAGGGGACGAGGTTTGTTTGGTTAGGGTTAATGAGATTGGAGGGATACATTGGGTTTGGGTGTGTTAAAAAACATTTGGCGCGGGAAACTATGAATTGCGAGAGTGAAGAGGCGCGATGTCGGAAAGCTTTGTGTTGGATTTTCAGATTTCGTGTTTTGTTCAAAGGGCCTCACTTCATCCTGATATTTACCGTAACTGCCATTGGGTTTTTTAAGATTGAAACTTGCAAGTGAAGTGCCATCAATTGTGACTTCCAGGCGTCCAGCCAAGTTTTTCAAAGATTTGATTTTTTTTTTATTTGTGATAAAATTAATATTTTATTGAATATTGCCTTCTCCTGCCTCAAATGTATTTTTGGATATTAACGGATCTATTTTAATTAGTTGAACAAAACATGTACATGTTATAAACTCATTAGTACCGTATTTAATTCTTATAAATAAAAAATAAATAAATCATTAAATTTGGTTGAAATTTATACTTAAATTATTGTTTTAATTTGTGTATTTTATAAAATAAGTTTTTAAATGATTGGGATGTAACATGTTAATTGAAACCATATTATTTTAAATAGTTTTATTTGATTCTTTATATTTTTAAATGATTTCATTTTAGTACTTTAAGTTTTTTCATTTCAAAAATAAAAAATTTATCCTCCAATGAGAACTTTTTAAATATGTATCAAAAGTAACATTTAATCTCAAATTTAAATCATCAATTAGAACTTTTTAAATATGTATCAAAATTAACATTTAACCTCAAATTTAAATCTTCCTCCTTGATTGAAAACTTTTTAAGAATTATTCTTAAATGAAAGCATTTCTAGGGATTATAACATGAACTGAACCTTGGTTGCACATCAAGTGAAGGTTTGTCTAGGTGAATTTTCAGGATGTTGATAACTTAATTCAGCATTAAACCTTCACATTATAGAATATTGTTTGATGGCATTGCTTTCTACATCCTGAAGTGCAATTTTTCTAGCCCGATCTGCCTGTGACCGAGTAATACAAATACAAAAATTCATTTAAATGTCATTAACAATTTCGGGCATTGACATCCTTGAACTTGTTCTAAATTTGTTCTTGATAACTTTGGCAATCCATTTTGATCCAGCATTTTTGTTCTCAAATACTCTTCCACATTTATGTTAAGGCACCAGAGTAATCATCTTGTAAGTTTTCTTTTCTTTAACCTGACTAACATATACAAAGAATGGACATCCCTTTTACTTACAACACATCCTTACCTTGATTGAATCATTCTTACAACATTTCACTTGTCTACCATTCAATACAAAGTGTTCCAATATGGCTTCTCTTCTTGAATAGATGAAGGTTCATGCCAAGTTTGAACTTGTACTCTTTACACATGTCATCCTTTTTAAAAATGAGAGGTGCAACTTTTATAGTTAAGGGAGCATCTTTTGTAGTTATATGAGACCGGTCATTATCACTTAGATCACTTTCACTCAACAACTCTTCACTTAAGTAATCCTCATCAATTTCATGCACCTCGACATTGATTTCGGCATCAATATTCTGAAATTCATAATCGAGATAATCTGAAAAATGCTTATTGCGACGCGCATTTTCCTCCATTGCATGTACACTGGCACCCACTTCATTAGACTCGCATTCACACTAGGTAGCCCGTGATTCATACCATGTTCAGAATTTGGCTCACTTCTACCTATATAATCATCCTCATCAACATTACAAGCAACTTCATCTTCAACAGTTTCAACAGCTTCATCGTTACAATGTCTTGTAACCTCCTCATTCACACCCTGACAATGCCCATCTTCTTCAAAGCATATCTCATGAATATAATCTGGTTTTGAGAATGTGTTCAACATAAATACCCACTTCACATTTTTTTTAACTGCATAAGTGACCAACTCCATTGCATCATTGTCATCCAAAAATGGTTTCAGGTTGCCTTTAAATCTAGCATGCTATGTTTTTCACCATAATTTCACTAACCTATCATAAACTTCACCCTTCAACAATCCCACGACATCAAAGAAGCACCATTCATTTATGTCTTGACCATGATATGTTACGGCTTCACGATCATCATAAATTGAGGATGTCTCATAGTTAAATTTCCCTTTACGATGGAGTGCAACAGTGCATGTTCCTTCAACCATGTTAAATAACCAAGCAAATGAAGAATTTGGGTCTCAAATAAAATCATGTATCTTGACATAACCACTTCAGAAAGGAATACAAAAACAACAATTCAAAAACCCCAATTCCAATACAAACCCAAATTTAGAAATTGCATAGCACACTTTCAAAAATCCAATTTAGCAAATAAAATCCTCATACCATAAGGCACAAACCCAATTTAGAAATTAACAACCACAACCCCAAATTAGCAACCATAAATTAATTAACATGCTAACACACATACATCAACGTTGTCCAAATATGTCACGAGAAGGATGCCTTATGAAACGTCATTGAACCTCAAAAACGAAATATTCTGCTCATACCTTCTACCACACAACACAAACACCATTTGATTCTCACCCAAAGTCGTCCAAACACACTGAAACATTGTTTAGGCCCCCACAAATGTCATTCAAACCAACCAACTACACCGTTCGCATAGCGAGACAAGCCTAACACTATTTGTTACTTTTGGGAAAACTCAAGAATCCAATTTAGGGTTCTATCTATAATAATACAATTTTAAAAAAAATCTACCTCCACTTAAAACGCATGGCAATAACTAACTAAGTTTTTGTCTGGCACATCACCAACATACTTAACGTCATTTTACCAAAAGGAACAAAAAACACAATTTAAAAATTTTAGGAACTAAAAAAAATATTTTTAAATTTCAGAGACTAAAAAAACACACATCCTAAATTCAAGAACTAAAATAGTAATAAGAAAAAAAAGAGTTTTGAATTCCCATTAAACAAAGTGTCCACATTAAATGTCTATTTGAAACTTTACAAGAGTATAATAAATTTAAAATCATATTATGTTCGACTAAAATTGAATATTGAGAATATAGAAAGTTAAGAACAAAAGTCACCTTCCATATTCTATTACTGGAATTGTTAAAAAAAACATGTGAATTATTAATATGGTAGGTTGATATTATCTAAAAAAGGACAAGACTTGGTTAAAATTGGTGAAGGCGTGCTGGATGCAATGACAAACATTTGCATAACGACTCCAAGATTTGCACGTGCATATTCATTGTAACTGAAATTCAGGAAGAAAAAAAATGGAATTGAATACATGCATATATCAACAAGAGTTGCAACACTGAAGCAGAGTAGAAAGGTGCAACAACATGATCATGAAGAAAAAGTGAGGTCTCAATATCCTGGACTAAAGGAGCAATGCCTGCAACAGAAGCATGAAGCACTATTTTTTCGTAGAACCTTATCAACTGAAAATGATTAGGTTTATGCTATACAAGAGACAAGGAAATTTGCTAGTGGTTTCAGCCTCACACAAAGTATACATTGTTCCGGCTAGATGACACGTGGTCAAACATGCTCTCCAACATTGCTAATTCTCTATGCCTTGTTTACACGGATTGTTTGGCCTTCTAACAACTGCAGTCAACAGGTCATCAGACAAATAATAAATCACTTACAGCATAACATTTAGAACTAAACTAATTATTCGTTAAAAGTTGCATATTTTCTGTCTACAAAATTCAGCCCTATTAAAAGGCACAACATGCAAAAGCATCACCAAAAAGGGAGATAGATGAGATGAGATCAGCTATTACATCATTTGGCGATATGGATGTGCACTTCTATGTTTTTGTCTTTATGAGGAAACTAGATAATGGAAATTAAGCAGACCATTTTTTTGTAACTATTATAATTAGGGCTTTTGACTTTTCAATGGAACCCTCACAATATGGGACTAATCCTTTCTCGGGGACTTAGTCACTTGTTCCTTGCCTCTCCCCAATGATATATTTTGCAGGAATCAAACTCAGGTCTTTCTTGACAAACTCAGTGTGTGTTATCAATTAAACTACACCCATTGGATAATTGAGCAAACTATTGTGGTTGTGTCAACAAACATTAATTCCATTCATTACTTATATTTAAAAAAAGTTGATGCATATTGACAGTCACGTTGGGATAAACTTAAGATATGTAATGGACTAAAATATGAAATTAAGTTAGATGCACTCAGTAGATTGTATGCAATATTGCAATATCTATACATTGCTGACCGCAAACTACCCTAGCAAGTATATAAAACCTGCACCACTATTATCCGTGAGCATGATTAGGAAAAGGATGGTAAGAACTAGTTCAGATTATAGAAAAGCGAACAAAATTGGAATGGAAGAAAGAAATTTTTGCCGAACTAGATTCTTTCTTCAATCAAAGTTCACTGGAACTCAAATACAAAGAAGATGAACCAGCAGAATGCAATAGGTCTCTCTTGCCCAGGAATATCAAGAGTATGTTTAGGATTTAAATTTTAGAAGGAAAAGGAAGGACAGATTTTGTATTTTTAAATTAAGAGATATATATTTGTAAAAATAAAGAATAGACCAGGACATTAAATTTCATGCTAATCTATCATTTTTTCTTTTATTATATAAAGTTATCAAAATAAACAATATATTTAATAAAACAACTACCTTCCCTTCCATTTCTCTCCAAAGACCCATTTCCAAACATAGCTTTCTGAATACACTCAATCTGTTTACATCTTACTCCCTATCCCTTTTTTATATCAGTCAATACTAGTGATTAACAGAATTGGTTGCAACTGCCAGATTCTTAACTAATGCATCCCAAGATGGGCACAAGTAGCCTAATGTTCTCCATATCCTTTCTTCTGATGTATGCTTTTCTAATTGGGGATCTAACATGGAAATTCATCCTCTAGGTGTTATATTTAAGGTATCATGTATTTGGGGTATATTTGGATGCCTCGGTTTGCAAATAAACAAGAGAAGTAAACAAACTTACAGAATTGTTGAAAGATGAGATTGCAGCTTCTACATCCTCTTCTGACGAAAAAGTAACAAACCCATATCCACTGGATTTTGAGGTACCAGGGACCCGTGAAACCTTGGCACTAAGAACTTTTCCCTTCTCAGAAAAAAAGTTTTTAAGAGTATCAGTTGTTACTGTTTTGGCCAGATTTCCCACATACACCTTGTGGGGACTGTCAATAAATTCAGATTCCTCAGCTTGGAGTAAAGGCAAATCTGGTGTTGATAAAGGTTTTTCCGTTACGTTTACTTTGACCTCACGTCCTCCAATTTCCTGTCATAGAAAACAGTAAGTTCACAAGTTCTAACAGAGATCTAAAGTCTAAACTGCTGAATGAACATCAGTGATCTTTCTAGGGGTTCCTGTAAATTCTGCAATGAAACTTACAGTGCCGTTAAGTTTCTCAATCACAGCAGTTGCATCCTCAACAGTTTTCATCGTAACAAATGCAAAGCGGCGGCTCCTTCCAGAGTATTTATCATACATAACCTATGAATCATGCATAAAGAAATGTTAATAGTATCCTTGACTAATACTACTTTGTGTGGTATTAAAAACAGAAAATTAAAAACAAGTCACACTCATTGGATTCTCAAATAAAATAATAAGAATTAAAAACAAGTTAATTTTATTTTATTAGAGACTTAGTGTCAAAAAACTTTGCAACACAGGAAAAACTTTGCAACAGAAAATTCAATCCAACAAGCCACACTCATTGGATTCTCAAATAAAATTCAATCCAACACAGGAAAAACTTTGCAACAGAAAATTACAAATACAACAAGTTAAAAAGGAACGAAAGGGCGACAATATGAAAATACCTCAGCTTTCTCAACAGCACCATGTTCTTGAACAATCTTGGCAAGCTCTTCGTTGGTGACGGTGCGGGGAATGTTGCCAACGTAGAGCCTCCTCGCGGACGCCTCGGTCGCGGTGGCCGCCTGTTCCGCCACCGCGGCAAAGGGTGGTCTCCCGAAACCGTGTCGTGTGGTGAGAAGAAGGGGTCGCAAGTGGGTCGTGGAGAGTCTCATGGGAAAGAGAACGTGAGTGGAAGAACTTGATGGGGTTGTGAGGGAAAGAAAATTTGATGTAAGGAGGAAAGAAGAATGAAGAGAAGCCATTGTTGTGTGATGTGTGAGAGTGACGAGGATGTTACGACGCCTTGAGAACAGAGTCGGAGGTTTATCTAAACTAGTTCCGGACTTATCAGTAACTTGTAAAATTATATGTATAATTGTATGTATTTAATTTTGAATGTAAAAATTATTAAATTAAAATTAAAATTAATATGATTAAAATATATAATATATTATATAAAATAATACTGTTTTTTTAGTTTTGATATTTATGATAAATTTTATAAATAATGAAATATATTTAATTTTATTAAAATTATTGGTGTTAGATATGTTGTTAATATAATATTTATAAAAAAATTAAATTATGAAGTAAAAATCTACTAACATATTGAAATGTATTCATAATAAATAAAATTAAAGAATAATTATAAGACTAATTTAGAATATCAGTTTGACAATGTCACATGATAAATGATTTAATAAAAAAATAAGCTGAGAACAAATCAAAGTATATTTGTAGAATTTAGAAAAAAAATTAAACTAAAAAAATAAAAATAAAATATTTTATTTTATGTTTATATATAATTATTTAAGAAAAAGATATAAATGATGATTAAGATAAGCATGAAAATAAAATACTATGAGATTGAATATTATTATTCTTTATTTTTATCATCGTCTTCATCGCATCCCTGTAACAACGATAATCAAATAATATTATAATTATAAATGTGTAAAACATATTTAATGATAACTAAAACTAATATGATTGAAATATATATTATACTTGATAAAATAACACTATTTATTTAGCTCTAATGATATTCATCGTTATTCATGTTTTAAAATTTTATAAACAATGAAGAACAAATTTAGTTTTACTAAGGTTATTGTTGTTAAATATTTTGTTAGTATATTATTTACATAAGACTAAATTATGAAGTAAAAATCTAAAACTATTAACATATTGAGATGCATTCATGGTAAATATATTAAAAAATAATTGATTGACTAATTTGGAGCATGAGTATGAGAATGTCATGTGATAAATGATTTAATAAAAACATGAGAACAAATAAAAAAATTATAAAAAATTAGAAAACAAAATTAAACCCCAAAAAAAAAATATTTAATCTTATGTTTATATATAATTATTTTTTTGAAAATATATAAATGATGGTTAAAATAAGCATATTGTATATTATTCCTTATTTTTATTTTCTAACATCGTCTTCGTCACCATTACCATACATATTTACTTTTTTTTTTTTGAGATTTTGGATGAGTTTTGAGATACCATTTTGGAAAACTTCCTTAAAATATGATAATTTATATATATATATATATATATATATATATATAATGGTATAGACCAAATATCAAAATGACATCATTTTCATATAAAAATGTATATTTATATTTCTATTTTTTTAAAACAGTCTTTATTAATCAAACTTATGTGTTAAAGAATTTATAACAAATAACAAATAACACATATTATTTAACTCACCAATTTAAATTTTTTGATGTTGAATTTAAATATAGTCAATAATATAGAATTTTAAATAATTTTTCTATTATTAATAGATGTTAAAATGATTAAATAATATTGAATTTAATATTATACTTAAGTTTTATTTTTTTTTAATTAAACCACCTGTAATAATTATATATTATTTCTTTTAAAAAATTACTAAATTAATCTTATTTTCACCTACTTTTGTTATTTTTTTTATCATAAATGTCATATTCCTGATCGCATATAATCACTCTGTTAAATACATCTATATATCACGACCAATATCATATATTATTTATGTTTTTTATTTTACCTTTTTTGTGCAGTTATTCATTATAAAATTTATTTAAGAAATGAAATTAAAGAAAAAATTAATTAAGTTAATTTATTTGATAAAAAATATATTGAATAAGATAATATATTTTTAATCTATTTAAATATGAATTTTATTTCAAATTATAGTTTCTTTGGTACACAACTACACATTATTTAATAAATTTTTAATATATCAAGTTATAAATTTGATAAAAAAATAATACATTTTAATTTAAATATTTTGATCAAATTAAATTTAAATTATTTTTTCCATAACTAATATCAACTTTACTACTTAGATTTTAAACAGTAGAATTTTTATTTGCAAAATTATAATAACAATACTTTTATAATAAAAGTTTTATGTAATAATTCACTAAAATTTATGATTAATTTGAATGGTTTACATACCGATCACAAAATGAGAAAGAGATGATGGATTATGTCCCGTCGGTGCAATTTATGAAGCGTTGAGTCATAACATGACCAATTTTTATACTTTTTATGTTTTTCATGTTCATGTAAGAAATTTATTTGTATACTAATAATTTTATTTTGTTTAAATTTAACAAAAGCAAATTATTACTATTGTTTTTTTTACCTTTTTTTATCATCCAATGCTTGCAGATTTTTAAACATAAAATAGATGAAAAGACCTGTTCAATCAAAATTCTTTCGAGATTGAAAGTGTGACGAGATGTTTCAAATTGATTTTTTTTTTTTTTTTGCCTAGAACGATTAAGCTATAATTCTTATGATAATCTTCTCTTCCATTTTAACTCCACGTTTGTATGTGTTTTTTTTTTATTAATAACAAATAAAATAATCTGATTATTATTATTATAAAAAATAAAAGAAAATATATATTTTTTTTGTTATTTCTCAGTGTGTGCAAGGAAGAGTTTTTTTTTGTGTCCTGTACTTTTTTTTAGATTCTAGATTTTTTCAATCACCTAATTTTCTTTATTTCTATAAACTAAATGATGATTAGGGAGAAAAGTTTCTCACATCAAAACTTACGTTATATTTAAATTATTTTTTCCACAGTTGATATCAACCTTACTAACTAGATGTCTAAATAGCAGAATTTTGATTTGTAAAATTACACTAACAACACTTATATAATAAAAGTTTTACGTAATAAGTTCATACGAAATTTCATTCATTTGAAACACTACTGGAAATGTTTATATCAGAATAGTTGCCCTTATGCTTCCTCTTTCGATGTCTGCTACCTTCTTTTCAGAGCATTGACATCCACTTCCATAGTCAGGTTCAATCAAAGCCTAATAAAAATGAAAAACCTCTTTTAAGAGTTGTACTTAAACAAAATGATACAAATCATTTAAATCCAAGGAAGGTAAGTTATGTTCGAGACTTTAACACACTTAAATTTCCTCTTCTTGCCGCCGCCCAAAGATGTGTTTAAAATTTAATAAAATTTTAACTATTTCTAATAGTTACGTGAGAATGGAACCCAGCTCCTCCCCACAAGCCACATTCATTGGATTCTCCAATAAAATTCAATCCAACACAGGAATAACTTTTACAAATACAACAAGTTAAAAAGGAACGAAAGGGTGAGAATATGAAAATACCTCAGCTTTCTCAACAACACCATGTTCTTGAACAATCTTGGCAAGCTCGTTGTTGGTGACAGTGCGGGGAATGTTGCCAGCGTAGAGCCTCCTCACGGCCGCCTCGGTCGCGGTGGCGGGGTGATCTCCCGAAACCGTGTCGTGTGGTGAGAAGAAGGGGTCGCAAGTGGGTCGTGGAGAGTCTCACGGGAAAGAGAATGTGAGTGGGAAAACTTGATGGGGTTGTGAGGGAAAGAAAATTTGATGTAAGGAGGAAAGAAGAGTGAAGAGAAGCCATTGTTGTGTGATGTGAGAGTGACGAGGATGTTACGAAGGAACAATGAAAATTGAGGTTTTGGTTTTGAGAACAGAGTCGGAGGTTTATCTTGTTATCTAAATGGTGTTTGGTGCCGGAGAAGATCCATTTTCGATTTGCATAGATGGATGGTCCGGTTGGCCTCTTCATCGGATTCACTCGTATAAGGTGAATGCATTTAGCAAAAGAATAAATTATATTTTTAATTTATATTTTTAGTGTCTGAATTTTGTAGTCCCTCAATTTACTTTCAATCCTTTTTGTCCTTTGTGTTTTTAATCCTTGGATTTTTTATCGTTATTTTTGGTTTCTTACCTTTTTTTTCAAGTAAAAAGATAGAAAAAAAGAAGTTAAAAAGACTAACAATAAAGATGAAAAATTCAAATTCTAAAACAAATAAATTCAATGACTAAAAAATAATAAACACATTTAAATATGATGAAGCGTCGAGCGTTACCTATTTTATAATAATAATATTATTATGATAAAGAACATACGCCATTGCAAACTGTAATCACTAATCATCATAATAATATGATTCAAGCCCAGGATTTGTTGCTCAAAAACAAGAGTGGCAATATAAGTCGGAGATTTTTATTCAAGGTATCTTGGGGAACATGGCTCTGAGGAGTCGTTCCATGAAAAGCAATACAAATACAATTTGGAATGAGGATTTGATGTTTGTCGTAGCAGAATCCTTTGATGATTCCTTGCTTGTGGAAGTTGTGTGGTTCCTTTGAAAAAGAATGTGGAGCAGAGAATTGATGCCACTCCACCAACTAGTGTATGGCACAACCTTCAGAAGCGAAAGGAAAATGAGGGTGAAGAAGAGGTTGGGTTTTCTAGTAAACTTAATATGAGGATCTCTTCGGATGGAGGGTACCATGTTCTTGATGAGATCACTCACTACACTAGTGATCTTAGGCCAACATCTAAGTATTTGAGCAAACCCAGTTTTGGTGTTCTGGAATTAGCTAGGAATTCTAAATGTTGTGGGGATCTCTCCAATGAAGAAGAAAAATCGCACTTATGCCTATTGTGTAGCTAAGTATGGTCCCAAGTGGGTGAAGACGAGGACTATTATAGATAGTCTTTCTCCAAAGTGGAATGAGCAATATACTTGGGAAGTGTATGACCCTTGCACTGTGATCACAATTGTTGTGTTTGATAATGGAAAATTACACTCACTCTTATCTGCTTATAAACCTGCACACACAAGGAGCCAGGAAGATGGGGGAAATTCAATTGGCTGTGAGGTTTTCTTGTTTATCTTTGTTAAGTGTTTTGCAAACTTATGCACAACCTTTGTTTCCAAGGATGCACTTTGTCGATATTTCAGTTGGATAGTTTGAGGAACCAAGTTGCTGCAATCACTACATTGAGGTTCAAAAGGGCTGAAGCACCACTTAGTAAAGAGGTTGTGGAGTACATGCTAGACGCGGGGGAAAATGTGTGGAGCATGAGGAGGGGGAGAGCTCAATTTCACAGGATTGCTGTTCTTCTAAATGTTTTGGTCTTTGTTGCTAAACATTTTGACGAGAAAAAAATTACCACGGTGCTTAGCTACTTCATGTTTCTCTATGTTGTTTTCTGCCCATGGATAATTTTGCCATCAACGATCTTATTCCTCCTTTTGGTTGGGATTTGGTGCTATAGAACATGGCCAAGATATCCTTCCCATACGGATATCAAATTGTCTCATGTTGATACAACCACTGTTGAGGAATTAGAAGAAGAATTTGATAATCCTTTTCCATCTAAATTTAGTGGTGATAATCTGAGAACAAGACTCACACTCCCCCACTCATCTTTGTGGTGAAATTCTCTAAGTCTATGATAAATTTTTTAGAAAATGTGTTTTGATGCCAAGTATTCTCGTTCTTGGATTTTGAAATCATATTTCTGCTAGTTAATAATAAGCCTTTGACATATTTCTTAAAAAATGCCTATCTTAAAATGTCTTCTATTGGTGGGAAAAGAGGGCAAAAGGATTTGCAGTTGGAAAAATCTAAACTTAATTTGGAGAGTAAATTTGGTTTAGTGATGGTTATTTTCAAAAGTACATTTGTACATTAAAATTTTGTTTGGAAAGTAAGTTTTGTAGAAGTAAGACATGAATTGCTATTTTAAATAATTGAATTTGCAAATATAAGTTTAACTCAAACTAAATTTACAAACTTTAATTTAAACATGCACTTTGTATCACACTTTGTATCATATAGTTTGCTTTAAAACCTAGTTTATATGCAACATAGTGCATTTAATTCTCTTGCACAAGTTGTTACTAAATTTAACTAATCTTAAATATATTTATCATATCTGATAAATTAATAAATTTTATTTTGGATCCTTAATAAAAAAAAATTATTTTGGATCCTTAATAAAAAAAATTTACATTGAGTCCTGATGATGAAGTGAAAATTTAGGTTTTGGTCCTTCTTATTTTGTTTTAGTGCTTCTAAGATATTTTTATTTTATTTTATTTTAATCCTTATAATAATTTATTCATTTTGTTTTAATCCTTTTGAAAAATATTTTGTTAGGGATTAGTAACAAATTATCTATAAATTTTAGAGACAAAAATGAAAAAATAAACATATTAAAAAGACAAATAAAATAATAAGAATTAAAAACAATTTTATTTTATTTTATTAGAGACTTAGTGTCAAAAAAAATATTAGGAACTTAAAACAAAATTTGTTAATTTTTTAGGAAACCCAAAACATATTTAAACCATTTAATTAATATGATCGCATCCAACAATTATTTTGATGACAAGAGAAAAAGCCTCCTTCCTAACCAAACATCTTATCATTTTTCTTTAGTTGAATGCGTAGGTAGCTACAATAACGTCTTATATTGTAATCTTTTAGGATTTAATTTTATAAAAGCTATTTCTTTTTCCAATATATCATAACCATATTGCTCAAACTCTATCAATCTTAATAAAAATCTGTATTCATACAATTTCTTAGGTAAGCAAAATACACAATAAAGAAAAACAAATAAATAAAAAAAGAGAAGTATGTAATAGGATATTTTTTATATATAAATATGAAGGAAAAAGTAAGAATAAAAAATGAGAGGCATGTAATAAGATAGATTTTTTTGGCACATATGTGATAAGATAGTTGATACAATGAAGATAAATAGAAATAAAAAATATTGTACAAGTAATATATATAACTTAACTTAATTACCAATAAAATCTAAAGAAGAAGAAAATCCAAGATTCTACCACATGTGCATTCACGTTTTACTTCACTAATTAAGCAAATTAATGTCATTTTTTAAAATATATTTATGATTATATAGGCATGAGTATGTTAATAAATAATAGCAAATTTAATGATATAATCATGGATTTTTCACGATGATGATCTTTTCATATTTTAATCTGGTTCAAGACACTTAAATAATCTGGTTCAAAATTTTAGACCCTCGATCTTCATCCTTTAGGAAACTCATAATCCTTTCTCTAATTTCTAAAATTACGAATCTGGGCACCTCCCTTCCCGTTAATTACATTCATACAATATTATAATTGGTAGAAATGCTTGGGCTTGTAGTGAAGTTTATGCTATCCTTATTTTTACGAACAGGGAAGAAAACTGGCGTCACTTTAATAATCTCCCTTTTACATTTTCCCTTCCTTATATGGCTTTTGGTGTTCTTAATTACATATAAGCACGTCTTCCTTCAAAAGTTCACGGAGGCGATCTCTCTTACAAGTTTGAAACTATGGTGGATAATTGTTAGTTTCTGGATTTTGGTGCAATTGTAAAGTGGGAAACATGTAAGGAATTAGTAGTATCTCTACCAATACTTTGAATACAATAATTTTTTTTAAAAAGGAGAATAGAATTTTCGTTTTCAATAAATATTTTTATTTTATAATTTAAAAAATAAATTTAGAAAAATATATCTATCCATAATGGATATGATTTTGGTAACCATGTTCGTCGTCCTTCCATTAATTTATTATACTAATTAATTTGATCAATTTGATAACACATGTAAAACCGTAAAGATGTCATCAAATTGATAGAAAAATCAATTTATTCTAAAATAGACGTTAAAAAAGATCAATATAAAAAATTTAAATTTAAGAGATTAAATTAAAAGAAAAATTAAGAAAAAAAATATTTAAACCTAACATCTGGTACCACCCGTACGCAGTAGAATATTTTAATTTTAAGAGAAAGATCGAATTGTTAACATTAAAATATAAAAAAGTTGTCGGAAAAAATTGTTAACATTAATAATATACAAAGATAAAGATATTTGGTAAGTTCTGTGTTCCATCTTCATTTACAAATTAGTTTTTTTTAATCTCTTGTATATTATATTTAGCTGTGGATTATTATTTTATAAATTAAATAACTAAACTTTGACAAAAAAAAGGACAAAACTTAAATTTTAACATAATCTTTTCCATCTTCTTCCATGCCACACACATAATTGAGTTTTTTCAATTTAAGAGAAAGTTAACGTCCAGTGTCACACAAATGGAGCAAAATAAATAATAATAAAGACTCTTACATATTAAAAACTTCATAAATATGTTACGTACATACATAAATAATTTGTTTTGCATCCACACCAATTGAGATAAGTAAGAGGGATTTATGTCAGAATTAAAATCCTATGTCTCCCAGGCACATAGAATAATGCTAATCATCATGATCTTCTCCATCTTCTTGGTACTCTTTCTTCAAATCCTATGTCGATCTTCTCAGACATATGGCCTGGGTGGTTGAGCAGTGTTTCTGGATTATATTGTATGGTAATGCAGAGAGAGTGGCCAAAAAGTTTGATGAGGTCATTCAAGAACATATGCATATGAATCGTCGTCAGAAAGGAGCATAGTGATTTTGTTGTGGACGTTTTGCTTTCGATACAAAGGCCAAACGAATTTGGCTTATTTAATATAATGCTATTACTATATTAATTGAATGTTATATTTATATATTACTAACTTACTAAAACTAATTATCTAATTAATTTATTTTTACTTTGAAATCCTATAAAATTATTTATACTTAAAAATCATATAAAATATATTTAAATAAATTTATAAATAAAAATTTACTGATCACTATTTATATTAAAGGTTACAATTTTTATACCAAAAACAAATTTACATTTAATGGTTAATATATTCATTATAATGCAATATTTTGAATCTATGTATAAATTCATTTATTAATATGTTTATTACAAAATACTTTTAATTTAATTTATCAATAATATCATAAATAGAGGAGATAATCCTACAAAGATTATTATTTGTAATAAAACTCTTTCTTAAAATATTTCACATAAGTACATACCAAAACTCAATATATTAAAATTAAAGTCAAATGGGTTATTTAATATTTTTTTCAATTTAAATTTTTATCTTTTAAAAAATTAAAATAGACCTTCCTTCCATGCAAAATTATCGTCATTAATAATTTAAAAATACTAGGCATTAAAAACCGCTGTTTTTCTCGGTTCTTCCCTTTCCCCTCATCTTGTTTTCTCTCTGAAACTGGAACCCAAAACCCTCTCCCCCTTACTCCCAACTTTATTTCATTAATCCACCCAACAATAAACCACAATCTTGAATGCAGATTCAAGGAACTTTCTTTTTTGGTGGATGACTTTTTCATGGGTTGGTAAAATATGAATATTCTCATGGATTCCATTTTTCCTTTTTCTCTCACTATAGTTTAGTGATATTTTGTTTTGTATTCCTAATTAATAGTATATGTAGATGAGTTTCTAATCTCCGGGGGCAGAGGATTTAAAAAATAGGTTGGACTTTTGTTTATAGGATGAAAATCCTATAAAATTGTTTTTACTTACAAAACATTTTGACATAAATATATAATATTTATATTATGATGAATTTATTAAATATATTTTTACTACAAAACAATTTCAAATTACTTACTAAACAAACTCTTTCGTTAAGTATTTAACACATGTGAATACTAACAATTCAATAATATTATAAATTAAAATAATTTTAATTATGATAAAACCTCAATTATCATTCACAGAAAATTGTTTTACTCAATAATTTCATAAATAAATGTTTTTTAATAATATTTATATTTTGCAGTTGGAATTTGTATATTAAAAATTAATTTAAATCTAATTAGTTAATATATTTTTCATAAAATAATATTTTTGCCTTTAAGTTTAATAACTTCATATACAAATTTGTTGTTACTTAATAGTTATATAATAAAGTTAAATATCATTTTACGTAATTATATAATAAATATTTTAATATTAATTCACAAATATATTTTTATTACAAAACACCACATACTCATAATATCATATAGTAAATTAATTTTAATAGTGTTGATTTTGTACATAAATATATAATTAATATATTAAAATAAAATTTATTAACATGGAAACAAGGCAAGAGCAAAAACAATGATTTCAGTTCCCAAATATTTTATAGCAGACAATGATTTAACTAGCTTCAAAATCAGGATTGAGTTGATTTTTTTCTGCTTAATTACCATATTTAAAAAAAAATGTAAATACTAATTATGTTTGTTTTAATATGAAAATTTATTTTTTAAGTAAACGCAGTTTAAAAATACGTAAAAAAATAAAAAATGAGAATGACACATGAATATGTTGTTAGTTAAAAAAGAAAAGTGAGCAATAGAGATAGCAAAACAGTCAGTGTAGTTCGCATGGGCCTTTTAGTCCACGAAAGTATTTTCACAAAGCCCGGCCCAATAGAAACATCAACCCGGTGCGTTTTCAGGCGCTTATATAAACCAGAGTTAGGGTTTTGCGTCACAAGCCTCAGTCTCAACACAGAAGCAGAAGGAGGAGAAGCAGAAAGAGGAGACGAAGCAATGGCGCCGAAGAAGCCCCGAACCACGTCGAGGAACCCTGATTTGGTCAGGGGAATTGGCAAATATTCGAGGTCGCAGATGTACCACAAGAGGGGCATCTGGGCCATCAAGGCCAAAAACGGCGGTGTTTTGCCCCTCCACGATCCCAAGCCCAAACCCGAGGCCCCGGCCCAGAAGCCGCCCAAGTTCTACCCGGCCGATGACGTGAAGAAGCCCCTCGTCAACAAGCACAAGCCCAAGCCCGCGAAACTCAGGTGCTTGGTTTGATAGTGCTAAATGTTAATTTCATTCGTTGTTTATATGATGCTGTGTGTTTGTGTTTAATGTTTTTATTTGTTTGATTTGATGTGGGTTTCTTCTTTTTTTAGTGGTTTTATGATTAGAAAAAGTTAATGTTAAAAAAAGAGTTTTGTTTGGAAACTTGTTTTTGAGCTGCTGGGAGGTGGACTGTGGTGCAGGTTTAAATGTAAGTGAATCAAGGGAATGTTAGATGTTAGCTGGGAAAATGATCCTTGTGTGTTAATAATTTGAGTTGTTATCTATGATGGTTTTTTTAGTGGTTCTATGGTTAGAGAATGTTAAAAAATTATTTTTTTGTGATTATTTATTTTGAAGATTTGGGGTTGGAAGGAAGGAGGTGCAGATTGGGATTAAGGTAGTATGCCAATTCTAGATGTTAGCTGGTAAAATGAACACTTGGTTGTTCTAATAATTTAATTTGAATTTTTTTAGATGTATTGGGTACTGTTTTTGTTATAGCATGGGAAATGGGATATGAGGTGTAGATGGGTTTGGAATAAACAAGATGTTGAATAATAAAATGAATTTTTCTCCCATAAAACAAATCCCATTCTTATGAATTTTAATGTGTCTCTTCATTTAAGTGTGGGATCTTATATTTGGTTTGCTTTGATTTTCAGGGCTAGCATTACTCCAGGGACTGTTCTGATCCTGCTTGCTGGGAGGTTCAAGGGAAAGAGGGTTGTTTTCTTGAAGCAGCTTCCATCTGGATTGCTTCTTGTAACAGGTGTGTGATGAGATTAATTTCTATTCAATTAGAGTAGAGACCACAAATATCATTTAAGGGAGAGGAGATAATCCTACTAAAGATTATTATTTGCAATAAAACTCTTTCTTAAAATATTTCTCATAAGTGCATATTTTGTTTTTTTTCACTTGTGTATTGATCTAACAAAAAATCAAATCAAATTCAAATAACACAAGTTTAGCCCTTTGCCAAAAAGCCAAAGAACCTAGGTGCCGAGCTACAAATGCATTACAAAGTACATGCTTAGTTATTCTGATTGCTCTTTTGTATTCTCATTTTACTTGTGGTCATTATACTTAATTGAGTTATTCTGATTGCTCTTTTGTATTCTCATTTTACTTCTGGTAATTGATTGATTGACAAATGCCCCCTCTTATGTTTGCTGTTGGCTGCTTCTTCAACATGCTTAGTTATGTTTTTGTAAAACATAATGTTTAGGGGTAACAATTGCTTCCCTCTGCCCCTACCCCCAAAACCCCCAGAATAAAGTCTCTGGTAGTGAGATTTTTATTTTACACAAGCTATTCCAAACTGAGACTTAATATAGTGTCTCTTTAGATTATTATTTTTCATTGTAAGTTCTTTGCATTTTCTAATTAGGTTTAGATGTGCATTGATGATTGTAGTTGCTTTCAAATTGTTACTAATATGTGCTTCCCTTCAATTAGTGGGTCTTGCCATGTGATCTGTACCTTCATTGAAATGTTGTCTTTCTTATCTTTTAGTATCTTTGCTGTTTTAGGTCCCTTTAAGATCAATGGGGTTCCTCTGAGAAGGGTGAACCAATCGTATGTTATTGGTACATCCACAAAGGTGGATATCTCTGATGTCAATGTTGATAAATTTGATGACAAGTACTTTGCCAAGGAAGCTAAGAAAAAGAAAACAAAGGGCGAAGGCGAATTCTTTGAGGCAGAGAAGGAGGTTAGTTTGACAATCGTTTTGTTTTGATGTTTCCCATATCTTGAGTTGCTTCTATGATGCCGATCTCTATTATCATTTTTTTTCCATTGTAGGAGAAAAATGTGCTTCCCCAAGAAAAGAAAGATGACCAAAAAACCGTGGACACTGCTTTGTTAAAGGCCATTGAGAGTGTTCCAGAGCTCAAGTCTTACTTGGGTGCTAGGTTTTCCTTGAAGGCAGGAGTGAAGCCCCATGAGCTAGTTTTCTAGAGTGCTAAAATTATTTTCCTCATTCTGTTTTGTCGAGCTTGTTCCCAATAGTTGTACTGTTTTTTCATCATGGTAATGAACATTGTTCAAGAGTTTTTTCTTTCTAGTAGTTTTATTCTTCTGTAGTTCTATAAAAAAAATGAAATAACATTATATGCCAGTGCCTTATACATTATTGATAATCGATTGTGACGTTATCTGACTTTTAATATGCGTATCTTTTACACGTGGTTCTTTGTACTTCGTAATGCATTAGTAGCTCGGCACCTAGGTTCTTCGGCTTTTGGCAAAAGGGATAAACTTGGGTTATTTGAATTTGATTTGATTTTTGTTAGATCAATACACAAGTGAAAAAAAAACAAATATGCAGCTCTGCTTAAATTTTATTCTAAATGGAGGATTATTAAGGAGTAATTTATTTCCTTCAGCATGTTAGAAAATTGAAACGGCTGAAAGATAGAGATGAAAGAAAAAAATCGTTCTGATTCATTGATGAAATTAGTTTTTTTAACCAATAATTTTTTTTTTAATTTAATTTGGTCCTTTAAAAGTGATTTAATTTGGTCAATAATGTAAAGAAATTGTAGATGAAATTGAATTAGTTTTAAAAATAAGAGTAGTAAATTAAATTCAAAAAAATTAAAGGAATAAATTGAATTTAAATTATAAATTAGAGAAAAAAAATTAATTTAACATTGATTTTTATGTCTTTGTATATGTATACCTTTTCAAGCAAGAAATTATAAGCATTAATTTAAAAAATAGTAATGGAAATGATAGCATGTGCATGTATAATAAATTATGTAATGGGATCTAATTGAATTGATGTGAATTTTTAATTCTTACTGATTAAAAAAATAGTAAATTATGTACACGGTAAACCTTATTCTTTGTCTTAGTGGTATACTATTTGGATTAGAGGATTATTTGAAAAATTATTTGGTGGTACTAGACATTAATCTCTACGTAATTAATCATTATGTTTCTTTTTTAAAATTGAAAATTCTGGGACCTTATTTTCTGTTCTATTGAGATTCGCTAGTGATACATTTATTTATACAAGTTGAGATGACCACGACCAAAACTATGTTGAGATTACTACCGTAGATTGACCTCAGATATTTTTTCTACTATATAGTCCATTTAAACAAATGATGTTGGACTTGGACCAAGAAAACAAATAGCGGTTTTCATTAGTATCCTTTAACCGCATGTCAAACTTACAACTAGCAATTCGCATAATCAGATGCGAGTCATCATTGATATTGTTATTGCCTAGAAAAATTTACAGAACTGACAAACTAGGAAACATACAACCATTTCAACTTTTTACAAAAGTATAAATTCAGTGATGCACAATCTTAATCAGTTAATCTGTGGTCTAACATTTATGTCAAGTAACATTGTGAGAAACATTGATGTTAGACATCAGAAATGCCATGAAGTTACAAGTGAAAAGAAAACTACACGAACTGAATAAAATCCACACTGAAGCCTTAAACTTAGCATCACTCACAGCATGCTATCTGTTCTAGCTGGAAGCCTCTTGAAGAAGTTGCTTGGCACAGAAGGAAGCTTGCTGCGAAACTTTGGGTGCCGCAGATAGTACAAGCCTGCTACCATAGCCACCACTTTTGGTGGTGTTGCATAGAGAACCACAGCAGAACAAAAGCTGAACACTACAAAGAGGCTGGTTGCTCTTGTGTCTCTCCAACTCAGTAGAGACTGAAACCTCTCTCCCTGTGTTGCTATGTCCCCAACAACTGTTTGAATCCTTCCTGCCACACTTCTAAGTCTGTCATACCTCATTCTCACCACATCATGTGGTCTAGAAGTTGGGAATGTATCGAACTCTTCATCGAGTTCATCGGGTTGAACAACTTCTGCCCATGAGAGTTTTGTGTCCATGTGGGGTGGGTGTCTAGGCCTAAACCTATAGTTCCACAGGCCAATCAAGAACATGTAGAGGAACAAGGTTGGAAGTATCAATTCAGGGTAGCAAATGAGTATTAGGAAGAGAATGTTAACTAGGATTGATGTGATGGGGTTCTTCCAATGGCAAACTTGGGTAAACCATTGCCCCATTGTGATGAATCCAGAGAAAAGTGACATGATTCGGAAGAAGTTGGCTTTGCTTCTTCTCATGCTCCACATATGGGAATCAACATCTAACATGTACTCTACTACCTCCTTCCTGAGGGGAGGTTCAGCTCTTCCAAGCCTAACAGCTACAATGTTCATGGCTTGGTACCTCAAACTCTCTACTAGGTTAACGGTGAAAGGGCGAAAGTAATGCAGCTTTGGAAGCAAGGGTTGGCCATAAATGTAAACCATGTTAGCCAGTGAGAGGCTAGTGAACCTCACTGCTAGCTGAAGCTCACCCATTTTCTTGACACCATGAGGGTGCAAAACAAGAAGTGGATAACTATGAGTGTATATCCTATGAGCTTCAAGTGTTGAGAGCCTAATTCTTACCTTTCCAATTCTTGAATCCCTGGCTGCAGTGCCAGCAGTGGCTTTTTCCCCTCCACCTAAATGGCAGTTGTCAAAGACACCAAGTGTTATAACAGTGCAAGGATCATAAACCTCCCATGTGTATTGCTCATTCCATTTTGGACTAAAAGTGTCAAGAATTGTTCTGGTTCTGACCCATTTCTGGCCATACTTGGCAACACAGTATGCATCCAGGGTGCCACGGCCATCCCTCATCTTCATTGGGAGGAGTCCTTTTGCTCCTAAGATGCCTACTTCAAGCACCCCAATAGGCTGCTTCCATAGCTGTCTAGCTGTTGGTCTTTGGTCACTGGAGTACAAAGTGGACTCATCAAGGACATGGTATCCACCTTCAAGGGAAATTCTTAGGTGAATCCTGCTTGAAAACTTGAGCTCATTTCTCCTATCAGCTTCCATCATTCCAAAACCAAACTTCTGAAGATTGAACCAGCGCGAATGAACTGGCCGGTGGTCTAGCTGCTTCTCAAAGAGGGTCAGTGGCAAGATTATCTTACCAAGTACTTCATCTCTTGAAGGGTTCACTCGATCCTCCACAGTGATTGTCAACTGCTCCTCAAATGGTTCAGCTGCCACAAATACCAAATCTTCATTCCAAAGTGGTGTGGTTGTTCTACTTGGACATATCTTGGTCCTCAACACTTGGCTCCCCATCTGAGCCTTGACAAAAACCTCTGGCAGCCGGTTTCTGTCACTTGGTATCACATCTTGTGCTTCAATGACATTCACCCTTAGATACCACAGTTTTGGTGACACATAAACCTTTGATCTGACATTGAAAACACCCTCTCCATACACAGTGGCAGCATCAGAATGCCATGCCTCTGAGAAGGCTTCATCAGCTTGAGTTCCCATCCACACTGCAAGCATGATATCACCCCTCACCTTCCCTTCTCCTCGCCGGTCCTCGAGTCTGTACCACTGAGGAGCCAGTGGACTGTCTGGGGGAACTCTGGTTGGAACCTCATTGAGATCAAATGCCACCCTTCCAATATAATCATCTCTTCCCAGCATTTCTCTGTCTTTCACAATGACTTCCAAAACAGAAGATTGAAATCTGTCTTTGGAGAAAGCATAGACTTGGTTCCATTCCGGGTTGGTTTTCTTCTCTATGTGCTTTGTTCTTCCTTTGTAGTTCCCCAGCTTCACTTCCACATAAGGATCACAGCTTGAGGTGAGAGTGCTGGGGGAAAGATCTTTGGCTTTCACCACCCTAACATACAGATAGAACATCTGCTCAACAAGGTCATGTGTGCTTGAGAATCTTTCACCACCACTCATCCACCCTCTTGTGGCATTAGGCCACCGCTCCCCACCAAGCTGTGGATCGGTCTCCCTCAGATTGTAGTCTTCATCATGGCTACTAGGATGGACTTGAGGACCAACTGGGTGCATTGTGACTGGAGCACCTCTTTGTCTTCTCTTTATTGAAATCATTGGCTGCTGAATGCTGATGAACTTGGTGTTTGTGTATTTTCTGTGTTATATCTCTGGGACAGGATCTATGCTTTCGTCTTTTGGATCTTGATCAGTATCAATGCCACTAGACTGAGCTGTTGAAGAGTGGAAATTTGTCACTGCAGCTGAGTTTACTTTCTCAGCTTCTTCTGTGATTAATTTTGGGGTCAGCTTCTGATGTTATGTCAGTAAGCTCTATATTTTCTATGGTTGGGGGTGGACAATGAGGAAGATTAGTAATGTTGGAATTTGGATTTGGATTCCGGTACTTTTGGTGAAGTTGGAGATGAAAATTTTCTAATTCTGAAGTAATAAAGGAAGAAAGAGCTTTGGTTTTGGACTGTGATGATGCAATATAGATTTTCAGGTCAATCTCACCCTTTACAGAAGAGAAAAATCACTTCTTCTCTAAAGGGTAAGTTTGATAAACTTCCTCACCTTCATTAACAAGATTAGAGCAAGGAATTCTTACCCTTCCAAGGAAGTTTCGGCCCGGAATAGGTCTCCTCTCATGGTAGACTAAGAGATTTCAATAGTTTGGTGATGTTAAGATTTGGTTGCATCCAAATGGAATAACAGTTTGTAATTCCAAGTGGGGTTGAGGTTCTTGGGACAATTCTAGTTCTGCTTAGTTGGTTTTCAAAGTCTACTTATTCCACAAATGTACTTGCATATCATGATCAACAATGATCTCCACCACCACCTTTCATATCCTTTTCTTCCTTGTGTCTATGCCACAGGAAGCTAAAGCTTATGTGGCTATCCACAAGTAACCCAATATTCGATTCTGAAGCAACCAAATTCTACTTAAGAAGGCAACAGATGGAAGAAAACACAGTAATGATTGTCTCACTTTCCTACACAATAGAAGCCCTCACTACTTCTTTGGTTTAAGAAAGGAATAATTTGATGAAGAAGCTGCATGAGCTTTAGTAATCTTAATATGAGAAATTAGAAAATGATGGATAAAAAGCTACATATTGAACTAACATAAAACTGGGCCATTGTTTCACTTTATGTATGGAGGGTCGTAATTATTAGAGTCTTATCTTAATAACTATAAAATACATGAGACTATTTACTTGGTATCAAACGTAGAATGTTAAATGGTGAATAATGTAACAGTAAAGGCTTTTGATTTATTTTTACCTAGGTTTTTGTTAAGGTAATGTAGTTACTTAATGAATAGGGTTATTTGCTTAAAGGGAACTAGTTGAAAGGATCAGTTCTTTCTTCTATGTGCAGCAATGCCAAAGTAGAGAAAAAGGACATGTGTAAGGCAGATTTGAATCTGCAAGAAAGCAAAGGTGGCTTAGCTCCAAGGGCTTGTGTTGTGTGACATTGCCCAAAGATGCTTTCCCTTGTGCTTTATTTTCCTTCTCTTTTTAAGAGTGTATATTATAGTTATATTTTCTCTCTTCTATCTTCAGATTGCTTACATTTTTTATTTTATCTTTTTACCACTCACTAATCCCTGCCAAAAGTTGTCATAGGTGCTTTGGTGTCAATTTTTTAGCTGGGATTGGTCATTGACACAACCTACAAAGGATGGGCAAAGAACAAAGGGTGATGCGGTGACATAAAATTTTTAACTAAAAGTTGGTTCTGGCTATAAGATACACACTGATGCTTTTTAAAGTTGTACATTTCTTCCTGGGATGAATCTATGCCTCGAGATTAGAAAGTTTTCTTAGTTACGGAATTTATCACGTGTACAAATGTAATTAGATCTAACTCATGTTTTGGAGATGACTTAAAGGTTTTAATACGAATTTATTGAGACACACTGATAAAGGTTTTAATATTTCCATTTAATAATAAATTGTCATATTTCATACTATAATTGAAAATTGATAAATTCTGAAACAATTATTTTAATATTTTGTTTGGAGTTTTTTTTGGACCACAAACAATTTTGTTAGAACAAGTTCAATTATTATGGGTGACAAAATTTTTCTTTTCAATATTTAACACAATTATATATATTCAGGATTTTAACTTGAGATCACTGGTTAAACTAAAATAGTCTCACATCAATTGATTCAGGCATTTAATGATATTTTTGTTTGGATCAATAGAGATGAAAAAATTTAAAAAGATGAAATTAATAAAACAGAGTGAAAATTTGTGTTTTTTAGATGGGTAGAGTAAGAAAGAAAGAAGTGGAAATTTTTTTCTCCAATTATTAAGATGAGTAGAAAAGAGAATGGACAAATAAAAAATTATATGAATTTTTTTTACGTTGATTAAAAAGGTAATTTTTTACTTTATTGTTTTCTAACAAAAATTATATTTATTATTGCTTTTTTAAATATCTTCATTTAATATGTACGTATATCGTAAAATGTAATAATTCATCGTTACATGATAACTAAATAATATAGTGGAAGACTTATTTTAGTTTATTTCAAACTCTTCAATTAATTTATGTATAAAAATCAACAGCTAAAACCTTATCATTTTAAGATAACAATCCATATATAACATAATCAACTAAAAAAAACTATGTTACACAAGTTACAACATCACAACAACTCTACACACATCCATATATACACGTGTACAACTCTTTAGAAAGGTAAATATCTTAAATACCTAGTTAACACTATACATAAAAATATCAAATAAAAGAAAAGAAGGATCATGTATTTTACGTCCATGAATGTCTATATATGATGTCTCCAAATGAAATATTCACCTCCCAATCATTTGATTCCAATAACATAATGTTTTAGGTCATTATAAACATAATTTCATGTGTCACAATGTAAGGATAAACTTATCAAATATAAATACTTACCAATTTAAAACTCAAAAGATAATAATTATCTAAAGTGTATCAATTTCAAAACATGGCAGTCGAAAACAAAACGTGGTTGGATAAAGTAGCTGTGAGTTGATTTTATAAGTGATTTTAAAACACTTTAACCTTAGTTTTGAAAACAATAAAAGAGATTTTATAATTCATGTTTTTAGTTATGAATCAAACATCAAGAATGCATCTCGCTCAATCTGGGGAGATCCCTCAACTCCAACAACAATCTCATATTCCATAGCAGAGTTTGATCTGTACTAACATTGCCTTCCTCATCATCTGTGATATCGTTGATTACATCACCTAGAAACCCATCTATCTGCGAGCATTGCACCGAATCCACCATTGCTTCCTCCTCTTTCTCACACTTTCTTCCATCTTCAACATATTTTTCTTCTTCTCTAGACCAAATCAAATCACAAATTGGGACGTAAGTCATAACCTATATTTAACAGTCGCGTAAACAAAGGAAACCTCAACTTTTGAAAATTGTAGGTTTCGCCTATCAAATTGCTCTCCTTCGTCAAATCCTAATTGTTGCTCTTGCTTCAACCAGATTGACTTGAGTTATGTAGTTTTGTTTACACATAGATTTGTTGAATTTGAGTGCGAAAGAATGTAGAGTATGAGGAAACAGATATTAATGAAATTTGCGACTTTTATAAAAAAATATGGAAAAAAACAGTTTTGTCACCATATGTTAATGGAAGTGGAGATGTATTTGTTATTCAATACATTTGGTATCATTTTTAACAAAATAAAAAGGTGTAGATTTGTAAACCGTAAATAATTAGTTTTTGTTTTAAAAAATCCCCAGTTTTGGATAGCTGACTAGTTGGTGTGTGGAGAATGAAGATAAATTTGCAAAGAATTTTACAAATTTGAAACTAAAAGTTCAAAATGAAAACTAATTTTAATTTTTAAATATTTTGAAACTAAAAACTAAAAATGAAAACCCTCCAACAAGGCCTAAGTAATAACAACATTTAGTGCATCCATTATAAAGGCAACAATTACAAAAAGCGGGATTGAATTATAATTTAAAAATTTTTGGCAAGCGTTTTTATAAGACCAAGTTATTGGCTATTGATACAAAGTTTTCACAAAAAACCTTTTATGTCATACAAAACTTTGAGCTAGTTTGGAAACATGTGTTTTGAAATAGATGAAAGCACAACCTTAGGTAAGTTAAACAAATAAAGAGAGAAGCAAAGACCCAATAATTTTTTTATTGATTTATCTCTACTAACTGAGATTATATTTAATTCTTCTCAATCAACCAAGTTTTATTATCTTTTCACAGAGATATAAGTATTTTTCAAGTCTCTTATAAAAAACTTATCCCCAAAAACTTTTAAAATTCAAGTATTGTTTTCTATCAAGCCACATTTGATTCTAAAGTAAACCAACCGATTTGTTGAAGGTTGGGTGCACTTATACAAGGTTATTGTTTTACATATGAATTTTTAAATTATGCATGGTCTTTTTCTCTCTAGATATACAAGGTGTTTTGATAACTTTTTACAACTTATGAATTTTACAAGAATGAGAATTTAAAGGTTAGAAAAAATATGTAATTCAAAATTCGCACATTTAACTCTTGAGTATACATAGGCTTCTTCGAAAGTAATCATTGAGAGTAAACAATCTTCATTTTTGTGTCTGGTGTAGCACTTGGAAAAGGTGTCTATTTGGAACATTAAATACAAGTACCCTCCATAATAGAAGTATAATATTTATTTAAGTGTATTTTTTTTTTACTTTATTTTAAGCTTCATTAAAAATATTTTAAGATATAGCATAAGATTAATAGTAGAATATATAATTTGAAAAAAATGTAATTATTGAAACTAAAAATATAATGAAAAGAATTTACCTATAGATAAAAAATACAAGATTTTAAGATTAATTAAAAAATAAAATTATAATACCTTAAAATACATTTTTATCTATAAAATAAAGTTGAAATTTATATAAAATTAACATATAAATATGTTCATTTTTTTATTCTACAATTTTAAATTACTTTAACGATAGTTTTATTGAATACTTATGATTTAATGTGATAGAATTTTAGGTTTTAGTTATTACCTCTTTAGCTCTCAGTCGCATGTTAACTTTTTAGCTTTCTTGAACATAATTTATATATACTTAAATTTTAATTTTTTATTAATCAATAAATTTATCATCTAATATTTATTGATAAAATTAAAGTATTTAACTATATAAAATCAAGATAATTACATGTTATTGTTATATCTATTTTTTATTAAACGTAATTTTTAAATATTGTTAAAAAACATTATTTATATGTTAAAATACATAATTATATTATTATATTATTATAGTAATTACGACTAATATATATTGTTATATGAACTAACTAAAGTAACTATGATCAATATAAATTTCAAATAAGATAAAAAAATTATTTTAAATAAAGGTAATATGATTATTTTCTATTTCATAATATGAAAGATATCTAGCAGAAAATGTTATAGCATTGTTTTTATAATATTTTAAACAAAGGTAATATGATTATTTCCATTAATGTTGTAGCATTGTTTTTATAATACTTTAGATTGTTTGAAATATTATTTCATAATATTTATTTAAATTACCACTTTACCTAACACATAAATAATTTCATTTCTTTGTTTTATTGTATCTTCAAGATTATAGTCTAATAGATATATAATAAACTATATATCTATAAGGACATAAATAAATAATAACTAAAAATATTATACTTTACAAAATATGGTCAAAATAAAAAAAAATATTTGTATATAATTCCTAACATAAAGAAAATATTTTATAAAAATGTTCATAAATAAATAACTTTTATCCATAAGATTGGTTTGATGGTAAGAGATAAAAGAAAGATGACTCATGGGTTCAAATTTTCCAATAATAAAAAATTAACAAACTAATTATTAGGCACTTGTTGATAATAAAAACTTTTATCCGTGCATATGACATCTAATATTGAAATTTAATTCTCAAGTTATATTTAAGTAGTTTAATAATTGATTTAATTTTAATTAACTTAACCTTTTTATGTAATAGGTATTTTTTTTTTGTAAAGGAAATGACTATTGTTGTAATTTCAAAGTTACGAAAATGCTTTTTAAGAATTTAAAGTTTTACAAAATATTATAAACGTTTTTTAAAATTGAAAAGTAGATGAGATAAAAACAAGTGAATTTAAAATTATTAATTTAACTATTCACCAAAATTTATATCTATTTTCTTGAAATTTTCATTAAAAAAATTACAAATATTTTTTAAAAACTAAAAAATGGGGTTAAATAAGTAATTTTGAAAATTATTAACTTTAACTATTTAAAAAATCTTATGAATAAGTAATATTGAAAGTTCAATCTTTTAAAGAATATCTTTTAAATGGTTTATTGAAACTAAATATTTGAGATTATAAAATTAAATTAAAGTTTTCTAGTTTTAATAATTCACAAATTTTTGTAAATTCTTTTTTCTTAATTTTAAACTGTAAAAAAACATTACAAATTCTTTATTGAAAACTAAAACTATGAATATTTGACATTTATTTATTACAAATTCTTTATTGAAAACTAAAACTATGAATATTTGACATTTATTTATTGAAAAATCGTTATAAATGTTTTATTGAAACTATCAATAGTAAACTAAATAATTATGTTTATATTTATTAGTTTTAATTATTTAAATATTTCAAAAATTTATTTTTCAAAAATATTTAGACTTAGATATTTTTTCCCTATTGCATTTAATCCCTAATACCCCCCCCCCCATCCTTATGTCCCTAAATTTTTTATTATGTATTAAATTATTTTAACATTGTTATAAATAAATTTGTAAGGTTTTAAACTTTTTTAAAAATATTACAAATGTTTTATTAAAATTGGAAAATTTTCAAATCACATAGTTAAATTTAAATTTAATTATTTAGAAGTTATTGTAAATTGTTTTTTTAATAAGACACTGACAAATGAAAAACAAGACTAACACTTGGCATCCCAACAAGATTGTAAATTGTTTTTATAAATTGTAAACTTTTAAAAAAAATATTAGAGTCTTATTGAAATGGAAAATAGTTGGCATTAACTAATTAAACTAAAATTTATTAACTTTAATTATTTATAATTATTATAATAATTTTGAAATTCAAACATTTTAAAATATAAATTATTGTTTGGGTTTTTGGCGGAAAATTACTTTTTGGTTTAAATTAGTATTTTTAAATAAACTAATTCTAATAATTAAAATGCATCCTTATTTTTTTAAAATGTCAGAAATGCGTTTATGAAAGTAATAATAATTGGGGGTTAAATGATTAAAGTCATATTCACTGCCTTTAATTAATTAAAAAAATTTATAACTTAGTTCTTGAAGTTTTAAATATTTTAAAATATTATAAGTGTTGTTTTGAAGCTGAGAATAATTGAAGTTAAATTAGTAATTATAAATACTTATTATTAATAATCAATTTCTTAAAACATGATTCATATATACAAATATTTTAAAATCCTATACATAATTTTTTTATATTAATTACTTATAAATTAAAAAAAATACTGCATCTTTTACCAAAAAATTTACCCCATACATTGCATTAGTCCATGCACTAGTTATTAAATATTCAAATATAGTACTGTAAAGATGAAGTTATATTTTCAATTGTAATATATATATATATATATATATATATATATTTTTTTTTTTGGTTGAATTAATTTTTATTTATTGTCAAATAATTAAAAAATATATTTGATAGTAATTTTTAAAATAGTTTATTATGAAGCTATTGATGACGATTTTTTCTTTTATAAAATACAATTACAATGTCATTAGATTTAAATTAGATTTTATTTTATTATTTTTTCTTATTAATTAATAAATACACTGGATACACTTTATTAATTAATTAATACTTTTCTTCTCTCTCTCCCCTTTTACGTCCGTTGCAACGCAACTGGAACCTTCCAATTGCTATTAGGGTTTTTGGAAGGGGTTTTAGGGCATTTTTTCGCAACCAGAAAACCCCCAATTCTCTTTCCAAGGCTTCGTCAATTCTCCTTCCAAAGCTTCCAAATGCTTCGCTCCAATGGCTTTAGGCTCCTTCGATCGCTGCCCGAAAAACTCCTCCGCCACGCCAACGAACCCGTACTCAACCCTCTTTCTCTTGCGTCTTGATTTGGCATTAATTATTCAACTACGATTTTTAAGACAATTTCTGTGTCAACCTTGATTGAGCAATTTTTTCGGATTTTGTTTTGTTTTGTTTTGTTTTATTTTGTTTTGTTTCTCTGATTTATTTTGGGGTGAATCTTAGATATATGATGGAGTGTGCCAAAGGGGTTATAGGACATTGAGTTCTGGTCTTTGTAATCCATCCAGAGTTATTGGGAATTTTTCTCCAAATGGTATGTGTTAAAGTTACTTAGTCAAGTTTCGAAGTTTTTTTGTTTTTGATTTGGTTGTGCAATTATATAGAGGAATGAGAACCTTTTGAACAAGTTAGTTTGACAATTATTGGTCCTATTATATCGAGCATTTTATTAAAAAATGAAGGCTATATTTTTTTTTTATGTTGTTTTTGTTGATCTTTTCCCGCCCTATGTAATTGCAGTTGGAAATGGTGTTAATTTGAAGAACTTGTTGCTTTTTGGAGCCGCGGATACATATTGGGGGACATCTAGATCCGTTCATGGGTCAGGTATGAAATATTGAATTATGCTTCTTCGCGTGGTTGCCTTACTTTTCATTCTTTCTGGAGTCATATGGAAATGCATTTGGAAAGCTGCTTTGGTTATTCATGGCTTGCATTTTGTCTACTATTTTGCTTTGGTGATGAAATAGAAGTGGCCTGAAGTTTACTTTTGTTGAATTAGCTCTGCATTTTCTATTTTGGTCTTTCCCCTGGATGGATAATTGTTTATTGCCCCTTGCATGTGATTGATTACTTTTTCTCCCATAACTCCTTTTCAGCATCATTGGCAAGGGACTATTACGAAGTGCTTGGTGTGAGTAAGAATGCTAGTTCTTCTGAAATAAAGAAAGCATACTATGGGGTAGGTTTTGCTTAACTAGTATCACTATTCATGCATTTTTCTATCAACAAACAATTTGTTTTTAAAATTTGAGGTAAACATCTGACTTATTTCCTGGTAAACATTTTTGTGATTTTGTATATCTTTTCTGGTTAAAAGGGATCACATTTTCACATTCCCACATTGTTTTAAAAATTCAAGTCTTTCCCATATGCTTAGCAAACTTTCCATTTTCCTTCTTGTATGAGGATATTGTAGTCATTCCCAAGTGGGCGACATTAAAAATAATTGTTTGAATTGGATGAGGAAGAGTTTGTTTTATATAATGTTGCTCTTACATATGCAATCACTTATTTACATTCTATAATATGGAAATATATTTTTCACCTACCTTTTTTATGATTTTCTTTTTCAGAATATATTCTCTTGTAATATTTTAATGTCTGCACAAGTTGTGTTTGTGAACATATTCCATGCAGGTCCCTTTATTTTTCCTTTATTCTCTCTTGACACAAAAACACACTTAATAAGTGCGGGTTATTTGTCTGAAATAATTCATTCTCTTTTCCTTTTGTACTCTTTTTTCTCCATGTTCTGCAGCTTGCAAAGAAGCTCCATCCAGACACAAACAAAGATGATCCTAAGGCTGAAAAGAAGTTTCAAGAAGTTTCAATGGCATATGAGGTGTACTGTTGTTGTTGTTGTGCTTGTTACTACCTATAGCTCTACTTGAAATTGTTATTTGATGAATGAACTGGCTTCTGGATTCTTAACTTTCTCCTCATTTGAATAACTGCATTGTAGGTTTTGAAGGATGAGGAAAAACGTCAACAGTATGATCAGGTCTTATGTCTTTCCAGATATTTTTTTTTGGCTCCTTTGTTGAACATTTTGTTGTTATACTGTATTGGGTTAAATTTATAGAATAGGTAACTTACTTTTTGCACTAAAGACCTGAATTATAGATCATAAGAGCATAGCAAAGTAATAATAGTAGGACTTAAGCAGAGGACCTCTGTTTTATGGAGAGATTGGAGAAGAGATATTGAGAGGAAAGAAAAAGCGGAGGGTAGGGGTTGGAGAACAATGACACTTTTTTAGTTCATTGTTATTTATCTTACCTATCATCGATTTCTTTTATTTGATTTAGTTTAAAATGAATATGTAGGTTGGCCATGATGTGTATGTAAACCAAGAAAGCACCAGTGGTTTTGGAGGCAACAGTGGCTTTAATCCATTTGAGCAGATGTTCCGTGATCATGTAACAACTTACTGGTTTCTATATTCTTTTTTATTGGTCATGCCTAATTATATATTAGTTTATCCTATTTCATTTTTTTGATAGTATAGTCTGCATTAGAAATTTTATATATTAGGAATTGTGCTTAATAATCAACTTTATATATAGTTTTGATGTTAAATGTATGCTGTTCAAACACTAATCACACTAATCATACAACTTAATCAATTACTAGTTCAATCCAAAGGCAGAATGATCTATTTAAATAGTGTACAAATGTGCATTCTTTCAACATTCATACAATCAATCAAGCATCTTAATTTGTATATGGTATGTTTGGTTGTGCATCTGTTCTGCTTTTAAATTTTAATTGTAGCACATTATAAATTTTATAAATTATTTGCTCTATAATTTAACATAAATGTCTATGAAATTTTCTCTGTTATATGTCCCTTATTTGAAGATTAATATGATTTCTTTTAATTCTATGGTATTTGCCTCAATGGTGATCAGGATTTTGTCAAGAACTTTTTTCATCAGAATATTGGTGGAGAGGATGTCAAGGTTCTTGTTTTTCTTCATATCTTCTGGACATCTTTAAGTATGCGAGGACTTGTTTGAGGAAATGCATCTTGTTCTGTTTTTCACAGACTTTCATTGAACTATCTTTTATGGAAGCTGTCCGGGGATGCAACAAAACTATTACATTTGAAACAGAAGTGCTTTGTAACACCTGTGGTTTGCTCATGACTTAACCAACATTTATATGCCGAATTGTTAGCTGTCTCTACTATATGTAGTTTAGTTTGTAAGGCCTGTGCACCTTGAAGGTGATAAAGTCTTTCTCTTGCTTGACTATTGCAGGTGGGAGTGGTGTGCCTCCTGGTACAAGACCTGAAACCTGTAGGCGCTGTAAAGGGTCAGGAGTGGTCAGTATTGTCTTAAATTTATCCTTTACTAACATATTATTATGATGGTGTTGATGTTAAGCTGATTGATTTGTTATATGTCCAGACATTTGTACAAACTGGCATATTTAGGATGGAGAGTACTTGTGGTACATGTAAGGGAACTGGCAAAATTGTATCGGTATGATGCAAACAATCATTTTTTTCATATTGATTCTATCATTTTTAGTTTATTGTACAAGTTTGGATATGTTGGATTTGACTGTGATTCATAATGTTGGTTCATCATATGCATGAAGTTATGCATACCGATCACTAGTAATTTTTTCCTTTTCTTGTTGGTGCCAGAATTTCTGCAAGTCATGCAAAGGTACAAAGGTTATCAAAGGAACGAAATCTGTCAAATTGGATATTATGGCTGGTAAGTGGTAACCATTATTTTTGAAATTTTGTGATCCATTGTCATCATGTTCATATGGCTTATTATGAAAAAATAAAATGAATGAGCAATTTCTCTTGGATTTTTCTTATCCTGCTTTGTAGATTAAAATTTGTTTGGTAGGAACTAGGAAGAGACCAAACACTAACTCTGATTTTTGCCATTATATATTAGCATTAATCTGACAACAAATACAAACAGAAAGAAGCTACAAATGTTTAGCATATTAAGAGCATGATTATCAGTTTCGTATGAATAGTACAATACGTATCCCGATTTGGAACAAAAATATGCCCAACAATACAAATTGTAGCATGACTTGTTTTTAAGCATGAATTGCTTTGGTATTGGATGATTCGTAATTCTGAACTGTCTCTCACGATCCAAAAATCATGGATCGCAATAGGAATCTAGGTCGGGTTTACAGGATCTGACTATTGAAAAAGCATTTCAGTTCACTTTTTTTGCAAAACTTTTCAGGAAAGAGGAAAACTGCCGCTTTCAGATTCACATGTGCCCAAACTAAAACTTCATTAATTTTAATTTTCAATTGGCTATTTTTCCCTTATATTTGAGAGAGAAGCTCTGTTCTGTTTATTATGCTTCAACCAATTTCATCGTGAAGAGAACTGGAGATGTGAAACTGTGCTGTGCCGACTGCTTATGCTTTTTTGTAATTTTCAATTGCCTTTTGTCTTCTTGTGGTGGTTACTTTTTCTTGTGGTCCCATGAGTCTATTTCTTGTAACTTGTAATTTCCTTTCTTTTACTCTCTTTTTGTCAGTTTATGGCTTCTATTCTTTTAATTTCTCATCTCTTATTTGTTGGGTTCTTTTTTGAGGTACAAGTCTTATTTCATCTTATTGGTTTTACTTTTTAAGGGGTTGAACACTTTGGACAGTTACTATTTTTTGTTCTTTTGATTTATGACTTGAATATATGAAATATTAGGTTATATTTTTATTTTATTTTTTGCAAGTCGCTCATTTTTACCTAAAAATGTGATATATTTTATTCATAATGTATCTTATGATTCATAATATGATTTGATTCACGATTCATAAAATAACCTTTCTGATTCACGATTCGAATCTCGATTTGATAACCATGATTAAAAATATTAAAAGTGATGCTTTTGATCATTAATTTTTTTACTAATTTGGAGTGATGTTGGGTGTTGACTATCTTTCTATTCATAAATTTGATTTAATCAATTATGGGAGAAAAAGAGACAAAAAGGGTTCACTTATTCACTTTTACATGTATTTACATTTGCAGGGATTGACAACAATGAAACTATAAAGGTTTATAGAAGTGGTGGTGCAGATCCTGATGGAGATAATCCTGGTGATCTTTATGTTACCATCAAGGTAACTCTTCAATCTATTCATAGCTTGGTGAACATTTCCATTTTTATGCTATATCTTCTCATAAGCCCAATAACTTTTTTATCGTTTTCCTTTGTGCAGGTCAGGGAAGATCCTGTCTTCCGTAGAGAAGGATCTAATATTCATGTAGATGCTGTCTTAAGTATCACTCAGGTAATGTTCCTTAATGAAAAAGTTTTGAGCCTATGCCTGGTTGTTTATTTCAGGTATCTATTAACTTATGTGTGCATTTTGTTAGTATTAGTTTATAATTCTGGGGATGCAAATTGGTGGCATGGCCTAGATAGAGAAAATGTTGGGACCATGTGGGGCATGTGTTTTTTGTATATTTGCTGTCAATTTGAAATCATGTGAAATGCTCCACCTAGTCTAAACCCTATTTGGAGTTGAGACATCTTCATTGAGGTAAACCTTTTCTTTCTACTAAAATAGTCATACCTTTAGCATAAATCACCTTCCCCTGGCATTACATGTGTGTTTGGTAAGACAGTTACCTCTAGAAGGAACTCAGTTACTTCTGTGTTATTTCCTTATTTTTGACACAGTTTTTAAGAGTAATGTAGATCAGAAAATTAGAGCAACCATGCTCTACACTCTACAGCAGATTTGAATGATACACTGCCAAATCAAAAAAATTATTTTCCCATCAAACAACAAGATCTCAAACTTTTGTGTGTTTCCCGCCATAGCTCTGATAATACTGTTGGGAAAAAACACATCAACTGGATTACCAACATGCCCAAAAGATGGAGCACACTATAATTAATGTATGAAATTGTCTCAAAAGAGTTTTACTATCTCAAATATGATTACAAGAATTGTAACTCATCCCAAATTATGTATCACTTTACAAACCTAAGTACCCCTACTCAATAATTATAAGAAATGATAACACACTCATTACAAGAGACTTGCACACTTGCTCTCTTCTCTTGCTTTGGTTGGGATGCTTTGTCTTTTCACATGATACCCTTTCATTATGGTAGTGAAGGACTCCGAGTGTCAAAATACATTCCACTACCTCTTGGCTTTTCACCTACTGCATTTATTTGGAAAATTGAATTGTTCTTCCAATATGATATGATGCCAGCATTCAAATGACTTTCCATTCTAACTCATTCACCCTTTTCCCCTCTTTCAATTACACAAAATATCATTTGCAAACTAAATGTGCTCATGTGGACTTCAGTTTTTAAATCTAGAGACAAAATCAAGTAGCTCTGCCAATTATAAATCTTAAAGGATTAGAAAATAAAAAAATAAAAAAGTGGTTTTGGGAGCAAGGTAGTTTGTTCCTGATTGACTTAAAAGGCTTCGGAGTTTGGACATTTAATTTGATTTGTGGTTGGATACCTAGCAATCATCAGCCATGCTAATTCTGGTATATTTATGGTCTTCTTTCTAGATTGGTAGTGGTGGTTGTGGTGTGTGTTATAAATTTTATTTTTGTGCATGTTTAGGATCTTAAACATCTTGCTAGTTGTTTTTGTGGGTACTAAATGTTTCTTGAAAATAATTTAAACACTTGTTTTTTCAGGCTATTTTGGGCGGAACCATTCAGGTCCCAACTCTTACTGGAGATGTTGTTCTTAAGGTTTGCATTGCTATTGCAATATAATTTCTCATGGAATTTTGGTTTTAGTAACCGATTAAGTTTGATGATGGGTTCTGTTTGGCAGATTCGTCCTGGCACCCAACCTGGTCAGAAGGTGGTTCTGAAAAAGAAAGGTAAGCTATAGTTATATTGTTTATGGATAATTTGAGAGTATTTTGTAGAATGGGTTGTTTGAAAATATATTTTAAATTCCATGAACCTGTTGGATGGATTTTTGAAAGTGTTCAGTTTAAGGTGATATTTTCACCTTTATTAACTTGTTTGTTCTTTTTTTTAAAATGATTAACTTGTTTGTTCTCATAACAGGGATCAAGACTAAAAATTCTTACACATTTGGGGATCAATATGTTCATTTTAACGTCAGCATTCCAAAGTGAGTGTTACATTTGATATTGTTGAATATGGTTTATGAGTTACTAAGTGCATGTTTGGATTTCCATTAGGAAAGATCTCCAAACCTTGGTTTGAGTAAAAGTTTGTCTTGTAACTTTTGTCGAAAACATGATTTGGAGACTTCAAATGGGGAATTAAGTCCTATTGCTCACCCCACAAATAAAAATAGTGTAGGGTCAGGTTTTTAAGGGAAATATACTTCTTGGTGATGATAGTCTGATGGATGCTTAGAATATAAGTGACCTCTTTTTTGTGTGACATTCTGCAGCAATCTGACAGAGAGACAGCGGGAATTGATTGAAGAGTTTGCCAAGGAAGAGCAAGGAGATTTTGATAAACAGAGAGTTGCATCTGCTTCTGGTTGAAAACATTGCAAGAGTTATTATCAAAATCATATGCTCAACTAGGCGGTTGTTGAAGTTTTGTAGGATTAAGGATTGGTAATTCTTTTCTTAATTCCTTCCACTTTTTCGAGTGTATGTAATATTTATTTCTCGTCCCAAGGGATGATCACAATTCAAAATTTTTTTGTTAGAACTTAGAAGGCAATCCCCTCATGCTCCTCTAGGCTAGAATTCTAGTCAGTGCTGTATATAGTTTCCTTATAACATAAGAAAGGGCGCAAGTCACTCAATGTGATTCTTTTTCCTACTATCACGTCACATAAAGGAGGAGCCTTTATCATTGGACCATGGGTAAACTAGAATATAATTTCTGCATAGTGTCAACATGAAACTATATATATATTCATCTGTCTATTGATCAGTGCTATTTGTTCTCTTATTATGCCAGTGATGATTAAAAAATTGTGATTCGGTCCACATGGGCAATTTATGATAACTTATCAAATTTAACATTATCTTTCTTTAAATCTGTTGTACATTTCTGTACAGGTTAGTTTTTTTTTTTATAATAATATTTGTGGACTAGTTTACTTTGATTTGGAATTCAACTTAACTTTAACATACAATTTATGGATTATACTAAATCAAATTTGACTTTAAACCCAAAGATACTGTTTGGTCCCAGTTTTAAATCCTGTTTGTTACTATTTCAAAGTATGCTGATATTTAATATTTTAAGGTGTTCTGTTTTTCGAATGTCAACTATTTTTGGTCTTAACAGAAATTGTAAAAGTCATGTGTTTAGTTTTTGAATCTTGATAACGGGTGAAAGACTAAAACAACACATTCTTTGGGTTAGATATATGGACTTTGGATGTTTGTTTGAAGGTGTAAAATTGTATTAGTCTCATAGAGAATAACATTTTCAGAAATTAATAATTTTAATAAATGAAATGTATTTAATTAAAATTTAAAAAGAAAGGTGGGTATAAGGGCCGGTTTGGTCCGTTTAAGGCCCGATCTTGAAACTCGTGTTTTAAGCAAACTGAATAAATTTATTCTGTGAAATAAATGGACTTTTTTTTAGGTCTGTATCCGTTTCGTTAAACCCACGGATAAACAGACCGATCTACAAGTTCAATTAATAATTTAAAAAAAATAAAAATGTTTTTAGTTGTTTGGCACGATCATAAGCAAGAGAGAGGCGTGACACAATAGAGCCACAGTGACTTAGGGAGGCGCAAGGTGCAAGAGAGAGATGCAACATGTAGAGAGGGACGACACGTGCGAGCCAAGGAGAAGGAAGTGACTTTCTCGCGCAATGTTTGGCTGGGGTAAGGGAAGGGCGACACGGTGCTGGCCAAGGTAGAGAGGTCACATGCGAGCTGAGGAAGAGAAAGTGAAAGTGATATTGTCAATCTTGTCGCAAACTGAGGGCCAAGGAAGGAGACACGCAGTGGAGTAAGGGCTGGGGAACGGGAGGCATAGGGTGGAGTTATGGTTTGAAAGGAGAGACTCTGAAGTCTAAGTTTAAACTCTTAACTCAAATACTCAATATGTATAATTTTTATTTTAAAGTTAATTGTCTTATATAGGCTAAATGTGAGTCCACAGACTTTGGACTCAAGTATTGTTTATAATTATATAAGTTTGTAAAAAAAAGGACTCGTAATCCACTTGGTCCGCAAGTTTAACAGACTCGCTCGAAGATCTAAACTCATATACCCACCCCTGCCCAAGACCATCAATAATCCAATTTAGCAACTCCTAATTACATTTTATACATTTACCAATTTACCCCATATCACACCCCCAATTTATTTGAGTTGGAATGGCAAATGAGCCTTAGGAGCCCTAGGAAGAGGACTTTGTCGTTGGGGATGGACAAGGATCCATGGTTGGAGAATTGGTACTCTTCCTCGGCTTGGAGAAGAGGCTTATTGAAAAAATTTAGTTTATTAAAAAATAACTCAATTTAATAGTGTTTTCTTGGAGATCATAGGTTTAAGGAAGACAATCAAGACTACTGTAAAAATAAACCTCTTCACAAATGTGCAGTGGCAGAGCTTGAGAAAATAATTTGGAAGGACCAAAATAATTAAAATTTTAATAAACAAATTATATATAATGATTTTAATAATATAATTTTTATGATAATATTAGATATTTAATGATATTATTCAAATATTTGTTATTTTCTTAATTAATTGTCTTTTATGATACCAAAATATATTTTTTAAATTTATTAATAACACCTCTCTTATTATTTTATGACTTTTATTTTTGTACTCCATCTCCTACTGTATATAAAAAATCTCAATAATTTTTTCAGAAAAAAAATTAAGAAAATAATTATTTTTTAAAATCAAAATTGTAACAAAATTTGCAGAAAAAATTTTAAAAAACACAAAATTCACAAATTAAATTACAAAAAATCCACAAGAAAAATACGCAGGTTCAAATATTATTATAAGCTTTTTTATACTAAAAGGACTATATAAATGTTATAGAAAATAAGTAATAAAAATAGTTTTATTTTATGTAATTTAAATTTAGTGAAATAGTTCATTTATAAAATATTTTATTAAATAAATCATTAGGGCTGTTACTATAAAAACAAAAACATAAGGTGTAATATTAATATAAATTTGTCTATATTAATTATAACACAGAAAATGATTAAAAATTACTATCTTTGTGCTCTTTCAATGACTAAAATTTTATAAATTAATTTTTTTTTGTTACTCTTTCAATGACTTAAGCTATTGATAATTGAATAATAAATAATTTTAATTAAAAAATTATTAATAATTAAGATAAAGAACTTTAAATAATATTTTAAAACATTATGAAGAATATCATTACTAAAAACTAAAAATACAAATATTTTTTAAAACAATTAATCTGTTATATATATATATATATATATATATATATATATATATATATAACTTCTTATAATTGTTTTGGGGGGAATGGCCGCTAATGAAGATCCGCCCCTGCATATGTATTAAACTTAATTTGAGCTAAAATAATTTTGTGCCACTTGACCTATGAGCTCAATAATATTTAATTTAATATTAATTTTTAAAATGAAAATATTTTTTTAAGAGAATAAATATTATCAATCTAACATAAAATTAAATACTTGATATAAGAAAAATTACATAGCTTAATGAGAATGATTTGAAAAACGCTTTCATTAAGGAACGAGGACTCAAATATATATATATATATATACACAAGTCTTTTATCTGTCTGTCTTTTCAAAAGAAAATGATCATATTCAATTTAAGGGTATATATATTTTTTATTTAATTGAAAATAAAGTAAAAAAATTGTCTTTTAAAAATAAAAATTCAAAATATTTTTTTGTTTTCTTATATATATATATATATACATATATATATATATATATATATATATATATATATATATATATAATAAAGACAAATTAAATTCAAAAAGGGATGAGAGAATAATTGAAAAGAAATGAATTCTCTTTATGAAAAGTCGTACTCAAATGACCCACTCATTCTAAATTGTTTTTTTCTTTCATTTTATTTTCTTTGTTTTAGTCATTACCCTGCACCAAACATAACGACATGTCCTTTCTCCTACATAATTTTAAATTTCAATGGTAAGAACATTTCCAACTCTGGTTGTTTAATGATTTATTTATTTTTAGATATTGTTACTTTTTTTTTTTTTACTATTGAAGATGATCTACATGTTATGTTGCTTAAAATTAAACCACAGTCGTTTATATAAATAACAATTATTTATGACTAAAAAAATATTTTTGTTATTTAAGGATTATTTAAGGGAATAATTTAAGAATGACTTAAAATTATACTATTGAAATAAAATATATCAGTTGTTTAATTATGATATAACATTATAAAAATTAATTAACATAAGATAAATAACTCAAAATAAATTACTTAAATTACTTACATCCGGAAAGATGCTCTAAAAAAAATAGAATTGGAACAATTTCCCGCCAAACAATCTTGACCAAGTTTTATTACTTCAGCAATTAACTATTGTAACTCAGAACAATCAGAAAGTAGAACTTAGATTAAAACCTAATCCCACATATGGCATAGATCTCATATAGCATTATTAAGAAGCACTACATAAATTACTCCTAAAAATAAAAATAAAAAACATTTATTCCTAATAGGATTCCAGCTTCATGCTCCAATTAACTTCACTTTATCACATGATTTCACCTGCAAAAATAAAGAGCTAAAGAAGATTAATCCTCTCACCTGCTAAGCATAACAAAGGCCAAACGAGAAGGGAAAGCGAGCCACTACATGGGGTGTGGACAATTTTGATTCACACAACTTCTTCCCTTTCCCTATTATACGCATTATTTAACATACTGATTTTTGGTTAATATATACTATTAGCTAAAATTCACATGAGACTTTATTTCATAATAGGAGTCGCCCTCCTATTTAAAAAGTCATACATAACTTCTCTTGACAACCAAAAATTTGTTAAATTATGATGCGTTATTAGTATTTTGTCTAAATAGACTTTGTTATATATAGACATTCAATGATAACAATTAAATGAAGCATTCAAATTCAGAAGATGAGAGATGAAATTGTAAGAAGAGTGTATCTAAACTATAATTAACATAAATATAATGCTAAGATTAAAACTAATATAAACAATTTTAACCATTTATGTATATATGATTAAGATTTATTTCTCTCATCACCTCCTGATGAGAGATATAAATGTAAACCATGTAAATATATATAGATGGTTAAGATTAAACCTAATTGAAATGATCTTAATCATTAGTGTATGTTTGGTGAAGATTTATTCCTTTTACTTCTTGAGCTCTTCCTAGATATTATGCCCTTTTTTTTGTGTTTGTTCATTGAGAGAGAGAGAGAGATCTCACATGGATCAAAGTTAGCTGTGCACTTTTCTGGGAGCTGAGAGGCCATGTTACGGTCTACCCCAGAAATTGGAGGGCCATTAACAAGGACACACAAACATGGCTGCCCTAGTCCCTTTAGGGCATTGCAACAAGCATCATTTGGGGGAATAGGGCTAAAAGGAGCAACTGCTGCCCTACAAGGAATGAGTTGCACTAGTGCAGAGAAGAATGTGCTTGTGCAAGGATTGCTTTGAACTTGTGCAACTAACCCTGCCATGATCAACAAAATCCACAACAATGACACTGCCTTGTAACTAGAAAACTTTATCCTTGAATTGCTGTGCATTTCCACTCCCTAATAAATTAATTAAGTGAAACTATTTTTTTTATTACTTTTGCTATATACTATGTTGGGAATATCACTAAGGTTTTGGGTTTATTTATATATATGATATGATATGATATGCTCATGTCATGCATGATACCTGTTCTAACTAATAAGGGTCGTTCTAGTTATGCATGCTTACTATGTTTTCACTCTCAAAAGAGATAATCGTCAATGCGATTGTGCTGAGAGTGGCTACAGTTAGAAGATTTGAATAACGTGATTTCTCCCATGAAAATTTGTAAAATTGCTTCTGTGTACCTTACTTCATGACATTGTGGTGTAAGTGATATAAATATTTTCCCAATAGCAGGGGCCAGCAATTAAGATGTTTGATTAATCGGCCTAATCCTTACACGGTTTTACAGGGCATTTATATAAAGATACATTTTTCGTGGTGTTTAAGAAAGAGTCACTTGTTCAAGTGGTGGACTGTCTCAACTCAAGATCTTTCATGAACAATGAGTTTGGGGATATCATTAAAAGATGATGTGAAGCTGAATTGTTTCCAAAACTGTTTAGTTAGTTTTATACAAGCCAATCAAATCACTCATTGCTTAACAAGGAATGGAGTCTAGATTTTTTTTACTAGCTAACATGTTTTTAATTGCATTCCAAATTGTATTCCCTATCATGGATGAAATATGATTATCCTTTCTTAAAAAAGAAAAGTAAGAACAAAATAGTCATTTAATTTGTAATACTCGTATGCTACAGTTTAGGTTAACGTTGTAAATCAATTAAAACTATCGATAAATTATTTAAGTTTAAAAGTTATTTACTTAACTAGAGTAATACAAATATGAATTTAGGCATGATTTACACAAATGAGTCAAATTTAAGTTTAACATCAAGGATGTAGTGTGCATGAGTTGTGAATTCTTTGATATGAGTTTGATTCTTATGAAAAAATTACCAAATTTAATGTTGCGGGATTTTTGAGGATTTAAATAAGGATTCCATAGAGGATTGATTGTAATTATCATATTTCTAAGTATTTTTTAACATTATTTAAATAATGGGAATTTATGCAATTGTGTTAAAAGTATTTTTTACCTTATTTGAACAATGTTTTTTGTGAAAAGTATTCAATCCCTTAAATTATGACAAATTATGTCAAAAATCAATTCCCACAAAAAATTATTAATAATTTAATTAGAATTAGTTGAAAAAAATTAATTCAAAAATATGTCACCAAATTATTAGTTTTTTCAAATCATTAAATTTAATATATTTATTTAACTCCTTAAAACATGATTCTTAAAATATAACCGATTCAATTGGAATAAATAAAATCCAAATTATTGTAATATCAGTAATTTAATGCAGGGACATTTTTCATGCACCATTCGAATAATAAACAACTTTTATATTAGGAAATCAGTTTCTAAACTTAATTAAAAAAACGTAACTGTCTCGATCAAAAAATGTATTTACAATATATATATATATATATAAAGGAGATAGGGGAAGGTAGATTTGGAATATAAAAGGAGATAGGTGTTGATAGTTTTGGAAGAAAAATAAGGCAGTAGGTATTTTTTTACATGTATAATAGATATTTTTTTAAATAAGATTTATTTTATATTTAAGGATGAATCAAGATTCGAATAATAAATTATTTGACAATTAAAGAACATAAATCAATGTCAACCATTGTGATTGTGTAGGTTTGTTTCCTTTGCAATAAATCTTTATATAATTATGAGTTTTGATTAAAAAATTCATGATGGCTTGCATTTAAGAAACGTTGTAGAACTCTAAGCGATTAGAAACTCATGATGCTTGCGTTTAAAACTCTTTATTCATGATGTCATTAAAAATCTCCATATCTATCATTGAATGCATAATATAGGATTGATTGGAAATTAAGGATGGAGCCACCGAAAAATGTAACTTATTTGTCATTGAATTGACCAAAAAATTCAAACGTATATTACAATAAAATAATATTTAAATTTAAAAAATAATTTTTCTAAATGGTTAAAATCTTTATGATGCATGATTAAATTTTAATCATGGAATTACACATTTTAGCCATATATAAATAACATGGTTTTGAAATTGTTTTTTTTTTTTTCATATTTTGTTGCTTCCATACTAGGTTAAAGTTAAACATCTAATTTACCACATATTACAGTTATATTTTTTTGTTTTTTCTTATAAGATTGCAATTCATCATAAAAATTGAGAGGGTGATCCGATTTTATGCCAACAAGTTAATAGGTAAAAAGGAAAGATGAAACCACGTATCCATAGCTTATTCGAGCAAAAATAGTATATATGCTGATTTTTTTTAGGCAAATAAAACTATTTCATTTCAATAGAAATAAGATTGGAAATACAGATTGGAACATGATCAAAATGTTGGGTGCAATTTTGAAACATAAGAGCCTTTGCAAGAGAGTGGATTACTTGGTTTATTTGTCTCCTAGTAAAACTCACCAATGAGATTGGGGTTAATTTCAATAGCTTTCTAAATCTATCAACTATATTGTGAGATTAAGAGAAACCATGTTGAATCGAGTGTAGACTATCAACGAGGACCTTGCAGTCTGATTCTCCACATGAATTGCTTGTATCTGCATTGTCAGGTTATAGCTTGGAGAAGTCCCCAAGCTTCAGCTTCTCTTGGATCTGAAAGAGTAGTGATCTGTTTTTCACGAAAACACCTTTGAAATCTCTGATACATATTCCTTCCCCGAAACCGTGCTGATTCCTAAACATCTTTGCATATTCTCCTCACTGAAAATATATCCGAAGCTTTCTCATCATTTGATTTCCTAAACAACTTCCTTTTTTTTCTCTATGCCATACAAATTAGAAGAAGAAAAAATGATTATGCATTGTTATTGTTAGTTTAAATTTTTTTACACAATTATCATCAATCATATATTGATAAATTTATTGATTTTTAAAATAATTATCTCAAAATAATTTAAATAATAATTTATGATCGGATGAAACCTTATATCACCCTCCATCCTCCATTATGATATGTTTATTAACTTTTATCAAATTAGCTTAAAATCATAAATAATTTATGATTCAATAACAGAATAAAAAATTAGAACAAGAAATTCATTCTAATACTATTTGATTCATTCTAATTAGAAGTTAAGATATTATCTAAAACATTATTGAATATTCAATAATATAAAAAAATTATCATATTTTTATCTTATCTTTTAATTTCTTATTTGAATTCTACCATATTTTATCCAATCAAATTATAAAAAGAAGTCCACAGCAGCTGCTTCCACGTTGAACGTGGCGGGACCTACATCACTTCTAACCATGCAAAGAAGTAAGGTCCTTTAAAAAAAAAAAACACGAAACCTGAGCATGCCACAATACCGCGCCACTTCACTCTTGCAATTCATACTCCATAGTTTCCCGCGTCAAATATTTCCCATTATTTACGCACCTTTCCAATTTATCACTCCCATTAACAAGCAAGAACAAACCAACAACAACAAAGAACCACAGAGAAGAAAACCAAGAAGAAGAAGAACATGTTCTATACACAGTCGTTTTTGGCGCAAAAGGGTCCACTCTCAACATATACCACGAGCAAATAGATGATAACGGGTGATGTTTTGTTAGCTTTTTCTCTTTTTTATTTTGAGTTTTTGTGGTGTAAAGCGTAATTTGTATTGCAAGTGTTGATAATTGGGTGTGTGTCTCAGGAATGATGAGGATCTTCACCTGAAGAATCTAGAAGGCATCACACTAACAGGTTATATATATGATGGGATAAGCTGTGTTGGTTAAAATAAATAATTAAATTAGTCCCTCAAGGTTCTAAAATTAAATTATGGTTAGTCCTAGAAAGATATGAAAAATCATTGTTTCTGTATCTGAAAGATGAAAATGCATGCCAACAATTTAGTCTATGGAAAAGATTAAATTTATAAAGGCAATCGTGACTGATGCCAAATCTCCTAGGGCCAAAATAGTGTTTCACTAACTAAATATGTTTATAGTCCTTGAGTTAGTTGAGTTAGTCCCTGTATGTGTATTTTGTTGATGAATGAAAGGTTACTGGTGTGAGGACTCATTTTATCAAAGAAATGCACATTTGGGGACCTTGAGTGTTGATGGTGTTTCCATTTTTCTGGGATTAATTGGAACGACACTCTGTAATATCTTTCAAGGACTGATTTCATTATGCACTCATTGTCTTCATTTTGAAGTTTTGTGAGAACATGAAACTTAAGGATCCTTTTAACACTTCTTCTCGTCGTGATGCAGATCCGATTCCTGTCACAGAGGACTATTACGTGACTGTACCTTTTGACGATGAGGGGCAGCTTAATTCCCTTGATGTTAACTTTCTGTAACTCCTGTCATTCTTTTTAATAATAAATGTCGTTCTGGATTTGAAAATTTGTTTCATTTACTGTACCTGCTTAGGCTCTTAGGACATAACAATGGATTCTTCGCCTACAAAAGTGCTGCTTGATTCTGGTGCGACTTTACCGATAGAGGAGTAAGCTTGCCTTGTGTTAATGTTTTTCTTTCCTTTTTTGGGCTTATGAACCTATCTGATGACATGTTGTTTCGTTCCGATAGCATTATCCCCAATCTTCGTTGAGCAACGTTGTGGGTGCTGAATATCACAGTCCTAGTGTTTAAGATATTGTTTATTTTGTTGAACTGTTTTCTCCTCATGCAAATTATTGTTCTTACCTGCATAGACTATAGTTATAAGTCATTCCTCTTCTTCTTTCTATGCTTGTGTTAATGTCTTTGTAGATTCATGAGTAGTTCACTTAACAACACTCATGATATAAGGCGGAAAAAGGAGTGGTCCTTCACTGGCATTTTTGGCCACTCTTTTTGTGACGAGAGATCATGTCATTGTCCAGGAGGGATCAGGTTCGAATGTCAGTGAGAAAAAGAGAGACAGAAGTGATGTTCCTTCTTCTAGTTTGGGTACCTGGAAATTGAACAATAGTCAAAGAAAAGAACACATTTTTAATCAACCTTTGTTAACTGGTAGGATAGTCTCTATCTTTTATTTGCATATTGTGGTACCTTTGAACTGTTTTCAGCATGTGATCTGAAACTTATAGCTGTGTTCAGGGACTGGCAAGGATCTTTTGGACTTATCCACAAGTGAATATGTACGTTCAAGACCTCATTTGGTCATCCCTGAGGAAGATCATGCAGATGCTACGATGGCTGGAACTCTTTCTCCAACTAACCAAAACCCTGAAGATCAGCCAATAACTGCCACTGACCAAACCTCTGGAGAGCTAATAGATGCTCCATTTGTCACTGCATTTGATATGGAAATTGAACACATTTCTAATGTTGCTGTCACTCCCCCTCCCACTGTCCCAGCACACAATGTGGTTGAAGATGATTATATGAGCGCTGATAAAAGAAATGACTTGACTATGAAGACATTGGATTTAGCAGCGTCATCTGGTGCTCACAGATCAGAGAATATGCAAACGCCAGCTGAGAGAATGCAAACATCAGATTCAGATACTCCTCAATTGATCAATTCTACTGATGTAAGCTTTTTAGGTTTCGTTATGAATGCTTTCATATAGTCTCTCTTGATTAATCACATCACATTTCCTTTCAGTATAAAGCGCCTATTTTGATAACTTTTTTAGTAGAAGGAATATGTGAGGAGGGTAAATGTAAATCTGTAACTTTTAACTCCCTAAGATGGATATTGATGTATACGTGATACGATGTTGAACCTTTTCAATAGTTCAGTGCTTCAATCAACAGTTTTTTAGTTTTTTTGGACTTAATGCACATTTTAATTCAAATACATATTTTTCAAACTAGGAGCAATAGCACACAACCTCGTATTTCTACATGATCTCACATATATGGTTTTGCCTTTGGTGTGTCTATTAGCAATAGTTATACACACACACACACACATATATATATATATGCATATTTGCCTCTCCTATGCCTAGTATATTTCCACCATCCGTGATTTTGGTTCTTGTTGGGGAGTAGAAAATTTGTTGTTAGTAATCTTGCCTTCTATTCTTTAAAAATGGTTGAATTAAAGCATTGCCTCTAATAGCTTGTCAAACTTGTTTTTGTAGGAGCTTCAGTTCCTGACAATGGACAACAACACACCAGCCAGTAGGTTCTATTTCATTGTCATCTACGATTTGATTTTTCGTGAAATACCCTTTTTTACTTATTCATTGTTGCATTGCTTGTATTATATGATGCTTAGACGATACTAGATGGTCAGTTTCTATTATTGACATCAGATTTATAGTAGATATTAGATAACGCGAGTATTTTATGCAGGTTCACAAGGTACAAGTTGAAGTGCCAAATTGTCGGAAAGGACTTGGTACTTATCCATTTCTCTATATTAGCATAGAATATGCTTGCTTTTGTTCATGTTGTTCATATTATGTAAACTATTTTTTTCTGAAGCAGTTGATATTGCTAATTAGATAGCTATAAACACTCTGCAGTTATCCCTATTTGCTCCTCCCTTGATGTGAAGAACAACTATTATGGGTCTTAATTATTGATTTATTTCTGATAATTCTGATGTCAGTAACTGAAGTTAATAAAATTAGACTTAATAGTAATGCACTAATAAAATTGAATGTAGGATAGAATGTTCAAGTATCATCATTATTTATTCTGAAGCATGCCATTGTGATAGGTTTAGGTTGTACTTTACAAATTAAATTCCATTATGCAGTTTCCTTTTCCTTTTTTATTAACACTATATTTCTGGGTGTTTCTAATAGTTTGTTTTTACACAAATAACCTAGGGAGTTGCACATTGTGAATTTGTCAGGTACTCTGCTCCTCAGGAACTGTTGCCTGCCTTTCTTCCCTCTTCCATGGGCCCGAAAAGATTGTTCTTCTAATACATCATAAGACACATGCATTAGAGTCAAATAATAAACATCAGATAACAAGCAAGATCAAGTATGAAAATGTTCTCATAATTATTTTCTGGTAAACGGATATGACTAGAAGAATTATACGGTGATTGGTAAGGAAATCCTCAAAGAAATCTTAGCAATTAAAACCATTTTCTTCATGTTGTATTTTTTTTCCCAGAAGTTAGAACGTGCTAATTCATACCATGTATAAGTTTTTTATGTCCTTTTGCTTCTTCACAGTACTTTTTGCTTATTCATTGTAGTTCTATAGTGTCTGAACATTGCCATTATTGTTCACAATTCACATATGTAATTCCAGGCATGCAGCTGAATATGTGAAAAGACTTTCTCCAATCATCTTGAATAACATCTTGGAAGGGAAAACGAGACATATCAGCTGCTCTCATGTTCTTTGAAGTATTGGTGGGTTCTGAGTTCTGAAATATTTCCATCCATGTATTAGAATCTCAATAATGTCCAAAGACTTGTGATAATGAGAGGAAAAAAAATTACCATTAGACCTTACCACAAATGGACAAGATTAAAACATCCAAGTCATGTGATATTTTTAAAGACTTGCATGACATTTTAAACTAATCGCTTTTGACTATTCAAGTGTGGTTGTATAGCTAAGATTTATTCCTCTCACTCTTATAAAAAATGCTTTCTCACTAGATACAATCCCTATATCTATCAGTCTATCTACCTATTAAGTTTGGATATCTTGTGATCAAGCTAAATATAGCTTTGAATCCTGCTTACAGATCTAGTTCTGCTAATTTTGGTTGAAAAATATGTAGTAAATTTGATTGTACAATTTTATATATTTTTATATCATATTTGAATTCAAGTCCTACAAATAATGCTTTCTTCAAAAGCAAGCATCCTTGTGAACAGTTATAGTCCCCCTCCCCCCAACTTTTTTTTCGTAACACGTGAATTTTGTCTTTTATGACTGATGTTGAAGTTCAATTACAGGTTTTGAAGACTAAGAAACTTGTTTGTGTACAACAAGAACAATCTTATGGTGACATCAGCTTGGAGTTGGCCACCATGCCTTCAAATGCTCAAGGTTGATATTTTCATTATGTTCCTTCTAATCGTCTGCTGCTGGTCCTTATGTATATAGGTAAGAGTTCCATACTTTTTACAACTTGAGGCTGATAATAAAATCATTTTTTTTTGGCTGTGATAATAGAAACTAATTGAGTGGGAAAACTGTGACTTTCTGATTAATTTTAATGGTAACTTCTTGATAAATATTTAATTATTCAAGACACCCATAACAAATTTTCTTTAGATAAAACGGTGTATAGCATAAAATAAATTGGTTTATTGGCATAGCTATCTGAATAAAAGTACCTCTGAAGCATGGGTATTTCATTGCAAGTTGTACCTGGCATGAAAATTATTTGAAGAGGGTATGCTGGGGTATAACTCTAACTGAGACTAAGTGCAGTTTGAGGTATGGCTAGGTATTCTTGGGTGCTAGTCAGATTTTTTTTCCCCATAAAAGTGATAGCTTTTTTTTGGTTAAAATTAGGGACTTCCCCCTCGCTCTTACTTTCCCATTTTTTCTCCCTACTACTCAATCAAATCGTGAAAACTCTTTTTATTGTGTGAATGAAATGAAAACGATAAATTTGAATCATACAAGTACAACTATATATATACTCGATATCGGTATTGTACTCATATCCATGCAACATTCACCACAAGACTTGTGTAATGATTTGGAGTTTGTATTCTTTATAATACCATGGGTGACTTCTAAATTCTACCAATACAATATTTAAATGAGAAAGTTTAATTTAATCGGTGTTAATATCATCATGCACTTGAGGAGCCTTGCCCTGCTCCCTCCCCAAATCTTGTGTTTGTAGATTTTGTGCATGTTTGGATTTGTTATGGTGAATATCCATGTTTTCATACACATTCACGTCAAATTGGCAAAAATAACATGAAAGCAAGTATTACTTGCTTCAACTTGACGCGTCAATGGCAGAGAGGTGTGGTACCAAACAGGCAGTTTAGCTTTGTTCAAATATGTGCTTAAGTTTAAAGTCACTTTACTCAATATTCCTGATATTTTTGTGCCTTGTATGCTGATGCCTTTGCTTTTCAATTTTGATACTCCATTATCATATTCCTTCTCTAGAGAAATCCAGGGATGAGAAGAAAATGGAAGAATGTAAATAAAAGTTCTCTCTGAAGAATGCTTTTAACTTGAAGCTTCTTTGCTTAGAGGATACACTTACTGTAGAACCCAAAATATCGTTTGAAATGTCTTTGTTTGCTTGTCCACATGTTAAAAGGTAGTTCTCACAAATTTTCTATACTGATTTTGCAGTTGGGTTTCTTGCACAGAACGGAAATGCAGTTGAATGTGTATAGCAGACACCAGTCAAATTATGACCAGCTAGAAGACATGGTTTTTGTCACTTTGTTTTGCATGTATATTCTGTTTAATTTATATTAATCTATAATGATTGACTTTTGTTTTATTTAATCCATATATAGTTGGCAAAAAAAGAACATAATTAAGGATTAAATTTGATTTTCCACCTTGTAGTTTGGTCTGATTCTTTTATCCAATTAATAATAAAGTGTGACATATAATTTAGTTGTTTTCTAGCATTTTATGAAAACGAGGACTTATTTATACTTGTCTTTGACGTATAATTTATGTCAAATATGAATGAAGGTCATGTAACAGAAACCCTCTAGTAGGGTTGTATACAATACAAAAATTGGGAGATAAAGGATGATGCTCCATTAGCCAAGTGGCCTGCCTTCGCTTCTCAATGGGTCTGTGATAGTGTTTTGCTTAGGCTCTCAAGGATTTCCATGCAATTCAAAACCATGAATAGATTTAGTATGATGTAACTCAAGCTCATCATGTTCAACATAGCACAAGCATCTTCAATAATCAATGAGATAATATTTTTTTATCTAAGCTCATCAGTGTGTTTGAATTTAACATTTTTTACCGCTGACCCAACTTTCTGTGTTGACTCTGGAGGGGATGAAATTAGTGACTGTACAGGAAAAATGAAGCAGCATGTTTGGCAGAAACATTTTTTTTCTGAAAAACAGCCAAAAAGTTAAAATTTAAGCTAGCCCACACAGGCTATAAATATGGTTCTTGCTCTCAACTAGGCAGTATCAATCAAAATTCAGTAAACTATTTTTCAGTCTGCATAATCACCACAGGTATCTGGTGCAAAATTCATGCTGACTTCGGTTATATACACAGCAAGCTGAACATTATCTAGGATTAGCCAGAAAATACGATGCCCAAAACCACAGACAAATATAAAATCACAATGTAAGAACCAACCATTGATTTATAGACTTCCCTTGTCACCATTGGTACTCATCATTTATTATATGCTTCAGCAACAAAGTTACAAGTATGAGGGACAAATTGCTGATAAGAGTAAATCATACATTGTTTAAACTATATGTGATACCAACTATAACACTGCACTGGCAATCATTTGTCACTTGTCAGCAACAAGAGCTTCAATTTTGCTTTCAATGTGAGCTTCATGATCCTCCAAGTGACCTTTGACGGTGTTGTTCTCCCAACGGATCAAGGTTGGCACCCCAGTGAGCTTGAACCTGGGATCCATCCTCCATGGATGCTGGGGATTCCTCCATGTTGGTCTATCTCCAACATAAGCTCTCAAAAGTGCAATGTCATCAGGTGAAGCCTCCAGCTTCTTGTAGATCACAGGTTCAGCTCTCACACAATCTAAGAAGGAAAAGTAAAATATTAAAAAAGAAGGGGAAAAACAAATCATATTCATGGATTCTGATAAAGTAGTCATGCTTCTCTAACTGTAACCAAATTCTAACAGTAATCAATATCAATCTCACCTTTTTTTTTTCTTGTCTAATATAATACTTTCATTGGTAATTTACATTCACCACCATAGAATGAAAGAAATAAATTAAAGCATTCATAAAACCCTTCCTTCCCACCACAAGTTAACAAATATACTTGTTTTCCCCTATATTGGCATAGAAAAAACCCTTCCTTCCCCCAAATTCTTAAGCTATGTCAGAAAAGAATTCCCATTGGTATAGCCAAATTCTCCCTGAAATCTTATGCAAGATTCGAAATGGATTTGGTGCAGTCACCAAATTCGAACTCTCACACAGTATTAAATCAGAGAAAGTTTTTTTAAGATAAAATCTGAGTCGTCCGACTTTTTATCAAACGATTCTCATTTGCTAACTGGGTGAATGCAACAACAACAAATGAAGAAAATTTGATGTGGGTAAGAGCAAAAAGAGAAGCAGTTAATGAAAAAGGGAAAGAAGAGAAAGAGACCAGGGCACCAGCTGGGTCAGAGGAGGAGATTGGCTTTGTTTGTTGGAGCCTCTGATCGGAACTTGTCAAAAACCCCATCAAAGCTCGACACTGTCGCATCTAACACCTTCAAAGGCATCTTTTTCTTCTCTGCAAACGAAAATTCACACCGCAAAATTTGCAGATTCTTTCCGAGAAAGAATTTTTTGTCATACGTTTTCTGGAGAGTATGACTGACCAGTAGTCCCCCTTGCGTTTTATGTTTATTTATTTATAATTTATGATAAAAATAAGGTTTAACTACCCTTTGGTCCCTAGAGTTACGTTGCAACATTTTTTTTCTAAAATCTTCTAACAACATTATATTCAGATCCTCTAAAAATGTTACAAAACTCAAGTCTATATTTTTTTTACAATTTTTTACTGTCAATTTCAGTTTGGTAGCAGTTTTATAGGAACTAAAATGAGATATTGACCTTAAAATGGTGAGTTGTTTTGCTTTAGTGTAGAAGATTTTTTTCTATTTTTTTCTTTTTTTGAATGAACTGGGGAAGAAACACCCCCACCCAAAACCCAAATCAATTAACTTTTTACTTGGAACTAACGATAAGGAGGTTACAACAAAATCAAGGATAAAATTGAAGAATACACAATCATTTACTAACGATAAGTCAAGTTTAGCAAAACTATCTACTAAGTCATTGACTTCCTTACGAATATGACTACCTATACATGAAAGGAATTCATCGTTTAGACTCCAAATATAAGATTTAAATATTTTTTTGTTTTTGAGAATTTTAAATATTGTTTAGTCATTTAAGTTTAGATCAAGTTTATTTTTTACCACTTCAATTAAAAACTAGGCTTAATTGTATTTTTATTCATATTTTTTAATTTTTGACAAATTTTATTTTCAATAAATTTATTTGACATATTTTATTCTCAATTCCTTAAAAAACTTACATATTTTATTTTCGTCTAATTTGTCTCATAATAAGAATAAAAATTGGGATAAATTTTGCTAAAAAAAAAGGATAAATTCGTCAAAAAAGAAAAAAATAGATGTAAAATTTGTCAAAAAGAAAAACTTAGGAATAAAAAACGTAATTATGTTAAATAAGATCAATTTGAGATAAAATTTTCCTTTCAAGTATTTAATATAATTGAATACTCATAACTCAAACTCAAGATAACATCTAGTTAAGCTAAAGCAATCATACATCATTTGATTTACTTGTTTATTTATTATATATATTCATATGAAAAAACTCAAATAAATTAACATGTTTAACAGATGTATAAAAAAAGGTAAATGCCAAAAACCAACCTCAAAGCCAAAACCCCTCCAATCATGGTCTATTTGAGCAAGCACCTCACCATTAATATTTCAATGTAGATGTCCAATTCCAAAAACCACAAATGCACATGAACTACTAAGCCACAAATGATGCCTACGTTAACATATAAAAAGCAAAAAAGAACACAGGGTGGTATCATAAGCTATTTTCACTTTGTATAAATGCATTATTAGAAAGAGGTGTAGATTTATTCATTCCACAAAAAAAAAATATAAATAAGGCCTATAAAAGAATTCACAATAGTCGACCATAAAATGCTTCCAATGTAAAGGCCTTATATTAAAGACGCATCCTATGTTTGCGGTTTAATAAAGGGCAAAAACAATTAGGAACCATTAAAAAAAAAATAACAAAATAATGGACATACAAAATCTTAAACCATTAATATAGCTAATGAATTATGAGGAAAACAAAAAGTGGATGTTATATGCATGCTTACATTAAGAAACACAAAAGAAAAAATGACGAGTAAGTGTGGAGAGTAATTTTGCACTTTCATTGTAAATTGAACTTTAAAAAGGGTGTTTTGTGAGTTTGGAAATAAATGTTTATGTTATTTATTTTATTTGCATATGTTATAGATTTGTGTGTGCATGTATAAATATGCATATACATATTTATTAAATGCACATGCAAGCAAATGTACATATATATATGCAGACACACACACATGTATATTAGAACGGATATAGAGCAATTGGGTATTAAAGTATAGACAAATTTTGTGAGTGATTATTTGTATTTGTACCTATACCTGTTAAGCAAGTAATCATGCAAGCTACCGTGGATAATTTTTAAGTTAGCCACATGATCTATTAACCATTGTTGTCCCTACTCCCTAACATCTAAATTTTAAAATTTCTAATTTTTATTATGCTCGTACATTTTTTTTAGGAAAAAACATTCACATTTATAAAAGAAAAGGAATGCTAATATAAAAAGTCATATTCTTTAACACACTCTTGTTATTAACTAAAATACAAGTCCTTTTATTTTTGGAAACAAGACTAATTATTTTTTTATAAAAAAAACTAACTAAATAAAAAATAAAACCCAACTTATATAAATTTCATTCAATAAAAATGTTTTGTACATACTTTTTTTTTTTGGGTAAATACTCATTTTGGTCTCTAAAAATTTATAATACTGACCTATTAATTTTTGAAAGATGAAAAATTTAAATTTAATATTTGAATATGTAAAAAATGTGACATATTAGTCCTGTCATTAATCCATCTTTGTTAACATAATAACTGACAGTTATCACATGTCATTCATATGATTGTCATGTAATTGAAAGTTAAATTTTCAATTTAGTCTCTAAATTTAACGTATAGTCATTTTTATCTTAAACTTAATTACATACTGATATTTTGGTCAATGAAAGTACTTTTAAATTTTTAATTAAATATTATAATGCACATAAATTATTAGCATGGTTATCACCATATTTCTTTATTTCCATTTCATATCTCTCATATTTTTCACTTTCCTCTTCCACATTTTGTAATTCATCTTAATTTTCACCTCCACTATCTGCATGCAAAATTCATAATTTATTCAAAATTAATTTTCAGACACATGGATAACACACGACAATCATGCAGATGACACGTGACAATTATCAATACATAAGCATAAACCTTAATGTTAATGACAAGATTAATATATCACACAATTTGTTCATCGAAGGACTATTTTATTTTTTTTATCTTTTACGGACTAATATGTTACTGCCACAATTTTCACGGACCAAATTGGTATTTATCTTCTTTTAAGAAAAAAAAAACGAAGAAGAAAAAAGAGTAAAGGGCCCAAGCCCATTAGTTCCAAATTATTATTACACGCTCTGTTTGCTTCGTCTGTTCGTCTCGCGCAAGGAAGAAGCCGCCTCAGCCACTGACTGTTTCGTGGGTTTCTCTTTCGCTTTGTGAAGCCTCAAAACCTTCTAAAACCCCTTTCACTATTCCTATGCATCTTCTTCTTCTTATCTAATCCGTACTTCACCTTCAATTGCTTCGAGTCTTATTCTAACTGGTAACAAACCTTCTCTTATAATATTTTTCTTCAGTCCGAAATATAAAATAAAATAAAAAATGGAACCTTTAAATGTCTAATTTTTGGAAATGGGTTTTATGTTTGATGATTTTTCCATGTGGGTTTTGTGGGAATTAAGGAGATAACGTCGTCGTCGTCGTTGTCATTATTTGGAATTCATATTTTTTGTTTTTTTATACGTGGGTTTTGTGGGAATCAGCTATCAGAAGTGGAAGTAATATGGTGTGTGGTTCTGTTTGTAGTAAAAGTTGAGACCTTTCAATTTTTTTTCTCTGATTATGTGAATTTTCTTTTGTTGGGGTTATAAGCTTATTTTGAAAATTCTGTTTTGAATTGTTTGAGGGATGGTGACATTAGTTTAATGTTTTACTATGTTTCATTATCTGTGGTGTGGCTGAGTTTACATTTATGGTGGTTTACATGCTTTTGAATTAGGTAAATGGTGATTTTGTGAGATGGGTTGTGATTGTTTGCATGTTTTTTGATATGTAAAACGGGCCCTTTGTATGCGCTTTATATTATCGTTCCTTTTGTGGTATGTTGACATGGCTGTTTTGGATTTTAGAAGGAGGAAATGGCTGGAAAATCGGGCAAGGGGAGGAACAGAAAAGGGTCCCATAATGCATCCAGTGCTTCAGAATCTGCAGTCCATTCCGATGTTCCTGTGAAGGATAATGTGGAAGTCACTTTGGAATCAGCAAAAGCTGATGCTGCTGAAGTTGCAGCTGGAGGCGATTCTATTGTTGCCAATCCCGAGGTGAAGGAGAATGAAACAGCAACTGAAGGGAGCCAACAAAAGCAAGGTGAAATGGGCTTGACACTTTTATACATTTGCATTGCCATGTTTAGTAGTTAAGGTATTTAAGTGTATTTTTGAAGAAAAAACAGTCCTATTTTAAGTGCATCTTTGAAAATGATTTTTAATTGTGGTTCTCAATAGCAATTATGTCCAACCACATTGTGACTGCAGTTGTGGCCGCATTGGTGCGTTTGTGTGAAATTGTGGTTGCCATAATAAACTTGAAATTACAACCACAATTACAATTTGAAACCATAATTTGAGTGTTTTTTGGAAGTCCCAAAATTGAATTCTGTTGCCATTCCACTAAGTATATTGACTACTCCTTGTGCTAGCTTGAGTGTTTGTTGCTTTACAATTCATGCTGTGCTGTAGAAGCTGCCATGTCATTGGACAAAACTAAATAAAAAAAAATTAATGGCATGAATCCCCACTCATAAGTTTTGTGGAAGTAACCAAATTTGTCCTATGGTTATTAAAAAATGGTGTTATTTTCATATCATCTGCAGAAATAATTTATGCTATTAGTGTAACAGCAATTTCACCTGTGGATAATACTCCCAAGTCCCAATTGATTATTCCAAATTCAAAAGTCAAAGTCAACCAATTCTTGCAAAATTGTGTCTCTTTGAAATTTAAAATATCAGCAATTTTAAGCACGTGCCGAGTCATTTGTTTTTCACTATGGGTAGTTTTTATTTGAGGAGGAAACAATTGGTATATTCATTCTTGCCAACTTTAGATCATAGCTGGCAATAGTGGCCTGCCATAAAGGAGAGGCTGGGATGTTAATTGTGAGGCATTGATAATTTGTTGTTCAAATTTAGTCATGGTGAAAATTGTCAATTTAATCAAACTGATTTCATTCTTTTATGGTTATGGATATGCCAGAACTTCAACTACCTTTAATGACCAACATTTCCCAACTTGATCATGCAGGTGATCTTCAACTTTACCCTGTTTCTGTTAAAACACAAACTGGGGAGAAGCTTGAGCTTCAGGTGCGTTAACTTCATTTGAAAATTTTGACTATTACTATTTCACCTTGAGAGAAACTGAGGAATCAAGTTGTTCCAAGATGATCTTGTCAGAGATCTAACTATTTCCATTCATTCATTATTGATTTAAAATTGTTTGAACATTTAACTATTTATCATATCCGTTTACATCTGTTACTATTTCACATGGAGAAAAGTTGAGAAATCAAGCTTCCTCTAACTTATATAATCTATTCACAGTTGAATCCTGGAGACTCTGTCATGGATGTTAGACAGTTCCTCCTCGATGCTCCTGAGACATGTTTTATTACATGCTATGATTTACTTTTGCATACAAAGGATGGATCCACTCATCACCTTGAAGATTATAATGAAATTTCTGAAGTAGCTGATATTACTACTGGTGGCTGCTCCTTGGAAATGGTTTCTGGTATGTTAATGAACTAGTAGTAATATGATGATTAAACATTGGTGGATTATATAATATGATAAATCCTCTTTGCAGCATTTTATGAGGATCGATCTATAAGGGCCCATGTTCATCGTACAAGGGAGTTGCTTTCCCTTTCTAACCTCCATGCTTCACTATCAACATCACTTGCCCTACAGAATGAGATAGCACATAATAAATCTGCAAATTCAGGAGGTATGGGATAGTTCTCTTTTCCTTTATTGAATTTTGCTGTAATTAGTTGATTTGTTCTAATTTGAGGCATGGGATAGTTACTAGTCTGCTTCATTTCCTGGAATTATCAGATACCTTGAAACCTGAAGTTCCTGAGCTTGATGGGCTTGGTTATATGGAGGACATCGCTGGCTCATTGGGTAATTTATTATCGTCCCCATTGAAGGATATTAAATGTGTTGAGAGCATAGTGTTTTCATCCTTCAATCCTCCTCCAAGCTATAGAAGGTAACACAAGAAGCATCCGCTTCAGTTAATGTAATTCCATTGCCTTGTTTAGTTTATATGCAGCTAACGAGGCCATTCTGTGTTCTGTAGGCTTGTTGGAGATTTAATTTATTTGGATGTGATCACTCTTGAGGGTAACAAATTTTGTATTACGGGGAGTACAAAAATGTTTTATGTCAACTCAAGCTCAGCGAACAATCTTGACCCAAAGCCAAGTAAAGCTACTTTTGAAGCAACAACTCTTGTTGCTCTCTTACAAAAGATTAGCCCCAAGTTCAAAAAAGGTATTGAAGTGTGATAACTCATTGTTTAGGACTTAAAATTTTCAAAGAATTGCTTCAACACCAAAAATTTATTACCTTTTGTTCAATTTTGAAGCTTTCCGTGAAGTATTGGAGGGTAGATCAGCTGCCCATCCTTTTGAAAATGTGCAATCTTTGTTGCCACCTAATTCTTGGCTTGGATTATACCCTGTTCCTGGTGAGCTTTACCTGTCATTTTGTTTCATCAGCGTTTCTTTTCAAATTTTTTTTTGTTGTAGTTCTTTATCTGGATTTGATGATAGTTTTGCCTTTATTTTAGTAAGAGCACATTAATTGAACATCTTTCTTTTGGCGCATCTACAGTTTGGTCTATTTGGCTCGGTAGTTTTCATGCATTGTTGGTATCATATGCTTCATCAGAAGGAAGTTATTCAGCCATTTTTGGCAGTGTGCTACTATCATATATTTGCTTGATGAATATATTTCAAAAACTATATTGTTATAACAATGAGTCAAATCAGAATAACAGATGAAATAAACTTTTGAAACAATGGTCCTACATTGCAACTTGTTTTGGATCTGAAATTTATTGTTGATTAAGGATGATTGGGAAACTCCGATTTCTAGTATGTTATTATTAATAATGATAACAAGAGCTTAAGCTGAGTGTTGCTGAGTTGAGAATTTCATGAATGATTTTCATACAAGCGTAGATAATTTGAAATGAATTTGTTAAAGAAGAAGTTGGAGTAGCCAACTGTTGGCGAAAGCAATGTAGAACTGTTTCTAAGATGATTTGATCATCTAAGAAGACCAAATAGTGAATCTCAGACTGGCTTGATGTATTCTTAATTTGGTTTCACGTGTTAGCAGACCACAGACGCGATGCAGCCAGGGCTGAGAATGCTTTGACACTTCTTTATGGCAATGAACCAATTGGCATGCAAAGAGACTGGAATGAAGAGCTGCAGTCTTGTAGAGAATTTCCTCATACCTCTCCACAGGAGAGGTGTTTTATTTTCTCTCATTCGTATTAATGGAATTTTTGGGACTAGTCTTGTTCTTTAGTTTGGTTGGTTGGCAATAACTTATTATCATTGATTATATTTGTTTCTTGTGTGATTTATTCATTGCTGTAGGATTTTGCGGGATCGGGCACTTTATAAAGTGACGTCAGACTTTGTTGATGCAGCTATTAATGGCGCTATTGGAGTGATTAGTGGTTGCATTCCTCCAATAAACCCAACTGACCCTGAATGCTTTCACATGTTAGTGGGTCTTTTAAATCCTGAAACTTTATTTTCTTGAAATTCTGAATAGTTATTCCTGCATTCTAATAGTATATTATTTTAAAATGTTTTAAAGTAATGTCTAGAGGAAGTTGCATGTTACATTTTTCTTCTTTGGGGTAGGGGGTAGGGAAATAGGGAGCGGAAGATAATTGTTCCTTGGCCCAGAAATATTACTAGTAAAAAGCATATTCATATAATTTGTTGGTATCTTTGATATTGCCTCTTTACTCACATGAGTTTTCCTTTGTACTTGGAATGCCTTTTGGCTCATTGCTGTAATTTATGTGAAGGTATGTGCACAACAATATATTCTTTAGTTTTGCTATTGATGCTGACCTTGAGAAGCTGTCAAAGAAGCGTGTGGATGCTAATTCAAAAACTTGGAGCTCAGGCAATTCGCAAAGTTCTTCTGATAAAGCTTCCACTCTACTTCATGGAGAAAGTCAGGTTCCTAATGGGGGAAAAGATGACGGTTCAAGTTCAGAAGATCTTAATGGCACAGAAATTACTCAAGATGTTTCTCCAGAAGCTCAGCTGGCCGAGAATGAGCAAGCCACATATGCTTCTGCAAACAATGATTTGAAGGGCACAAAGGCTTACCAAGAAGCTGATGTTCCTGGACTTTATAATCTTGCTATGGCTATAATTGACTACAGGGGTCATAGAGTGGTAGCTCAGGTGTGTAGTGAAGGACAAATTTACCTATTGCTGACTTTATCTTTTTTCATGAAAGTGTGGTTATAGTTCATGACATCAATTTACTACTGGTGTATGCTTGTCTAAGAAGCATAGATATGATTATTTGATGGTTTAACCAATCCATTTGCCTTTTGGAATTATTTGCTCCGAAAATATTTTGAAATGCAATTGAACGGATTAGAGCTTGTCAGAACAGCTTCACAATGGTGAGAAAAAAGAATTAGGACATGCTGAAATGTGTCAAGATGGTTTTAAAACATGGCAAGTCATTTGAATTTCTTATTTCTAATAGCTTATAGCCTTATAAGGATGAACATATGTTGTATACTATTTTTCTTCAGTTATTTTCTTTATTATTATATGAACTTATTTTTTTATATTCATTTCAGTACATAAATGGCTCCTTTATATTGTAAGAATATTGTTAGCTGTGCAGGAAAAAATGTTTGTGATGTCCTAAATTGCTTTCTATTAATAATTCTAGATTGATTATGAAGTCTATAGAAGTTTTATGTTGTTTCACTTGAGCTATGTGCTGGATTTGTACTTAAAAATCTGCTTAATTTGTTGTTTTGTAATTTGAAACCTTATGAACCCTTATTCTAAATTTAAATTGTTGTTTTGATTTCAAATTGTATATTGTACTGCAGAGTGTCTTACCAGGCATTCTTCAAGGGGACAAGTCAGACTCCCTCTTGTACGGCTCTGTTGACAACGGAAAGAAAATTTGCTGGAATGAAGACTTTCATTCTAAGGTAAGGAAGAAGGGTGTGGCAGTTTAACTTTAGGTAGATTGTCTGATTTGAGTTGTAAGCATTTTACTGAACTTACTGTGGGTGAATTTAAATTGTAAGAAAATTTGTTGGTAGGTGAAAAAAAATAAGTATGTTTTAATTTTAAATTGCATTATATGTGAAGTGTAACTACACTTTCTTTTTGCCCTGTGTTCTTTATCAATTGGTATTTTTTCTGTATCTCCTGTGTTCCATATCAGATGAATTGTGTTTTGTCTTCTAAGCTTGTTTATGTTATTAGGTGTCAGAGGCTGCCAAACGCCTTCATTTGAAGGAACATTTAGTCCTTGATGGATCTGGAAATCTTTTCAAATTAGCTGCACCAGTGGAATGCAAGGGCATTGTTGGTGGTGATGACCGGTAATTTTAGTTGGTTATTTACAGTTCGCGTGCTTTGTTGGTGACATGTTCTCTGCAGATTTCCTAATGCATCATTTGAAAGGCATAATTTCCAATTACAAGAAGTTTTTTACTTTAAGATCACTACTATATTTTTTTCCTTTTTGACTCCATTCTGGCTACTTTTTTTGTATGTTATTTATTGTTGAATATATGTTGTTGAATGCAAGTACATTTGAAGTTAACCTAAGTTGTTATCTGTTGCAACCTTCTTAGTTTAGTTTATTATATCCTTTTTTTTTGTAATCTCTATAGCCTGTTGTGCTACTGTTATGCTCTGATGCTTTGCTCTTTTTGTAACCAAATCAGACATTATCTTCTTGATTTGTTGAGGGTAACTCCTCGTGATGCCAACTATACTGGACCTGGTTCTCGATTTTGTATCTTGAGGTCAGAATTAATCAGTGCCTATTGCCGGGTAAGTACACCATGTTGTTAAGAGTATGTGGATTTTCTTTTGTATTTTCAATTTTACACAGCTGGCTCTTTGTGGGAACAGGCCCAAGCAGCAGAGATATTGAAATCTAAGGAGAAGAATCCTCAAGAGGCAGACAATTTGGTCACTGATTCCCAAAATGCTGCCGAAGCTGATCACCTGGTAAATGATTCCCAAAATGCTGCTGATGCTGACCAGCTGGTAAATGATTCCCAAAATCTTACTGATGCTGACAAGCTGGTAAATGTTTAGCAGTGTAACATATGCTTGTCCCTTTCTAATTTATGTTTATCTGAAACAAATGTATTTATCTAGACCTTCATGCATTTATCTGATATCAAGTTGAGAACAAATTTGTTGAATTGCTTAAATGAAATGCACTCAGCTGGGCATATATTTATATTTATATCTATTTATGTATTTATATACATTTCAGAATTTTTTTTGGAAGGCAAAAATATGTATATTATTAATAAACAGAACAGTACCAAAGGTACTGAAGATAACAGATACTAGACACAAAAGTGCCACCTTCCAAAAAACAAACAAAACCCAACAAAAACCCACCACAAGGACACCAATACATTTAACCAGTAAATTTAACCAAAGGCCTCCACAAGATTGGTAGACCAGTGGTTAAATAATGTATTGAAACCTTTCTCTCCAACTTTTAGCCAAGACCAAGCTAGAAATAAGGCATCATCCAACACTTTTTGAGGTTCAAAAGGAATGCCCTGAAACAGCAAGGAATTCCTATGCTGCCAAATTGTAATAGATAAAGCAATCCACCACCCGCCCCTCCTACTATGATTTCTCCCTGCACCAAATCCATCACAGAATTGGATAAAGTGGCTAGCAGGATCAGCTGAGAAAGCTCCTATAGCCTGAATCCAGCACATGGATTCCCACCACAGCCCCCTAGTCATTTTGCAATGGAAGAATAAATATATACATTTCAGAATTAATTACATTTAAGAAGAGTAAATATAAATGAACTTTCCTAAGTACATAAGAGTAGCACTATGTATGAACATTCATGTATCCTAGACTTTAATGTAGCAATTCCCAGTATCTAAAAGATTTGATTCCAACATCAATTCTGAAAGGAAAGTACCTGTTTGAATTTATTTAGTACCATAATCACTTTATTGCTTGTACATTTGTTTGAATGTTACTGCATGATACCATACCGCACACACTTTATCTATCCAGGTCCTGTGGGATCAAAATAATGTAAAAGATATTTAGTAACTTGAGTATTCAGTTGATGTATTCACATGAAGGATTACGTCTAGAATGGAAAAGCAGAAACATTAATTTGAGTATTCTTGTTTGCTCACCTTTTATGTTTATTTCTTCTTTATCTTTTTCTTATTTTTCAAAATATATCTTAACTGTATGATCCAACCTTTGGTTCTGATGAAAAATAGTTTTGCTTTTATGCTTGACTAGTTGTCTGGTTGAACAACCAAAAATAATGCTTGTAAGGATATCATGTTTTCTGTATTTGACTGATTATTAGTTTATGTCTGGTAGGAATATCGTCTTTGTGATTAAGTTCCTATAATTGCATGTGTAGACTGTAACTATGTCTTTTACTTGCTTTTTTGCAGGACTCAACAAAGGAAGAAAAAACTGAGGATGTTAAAGTGCTTGCTTCTGTGACTACCAAAGCCTCTGATGGTTGCGAGGATATTGTTTTTAATCCCAATGTTTTCACTGAATTCAAACTTGCTGGGAGTCCAGAGGTTTTCCCCCCCTTTTGCCTTTTTTCTACATTTAACTACAACTTTACTTTCTCTCTCCATCTATGTAAACATTGTGATTGCCCATTTATTTCTCTGTGGTGCGCATGTGTTGAAAACATCACAATGCCTCGTAGCATAATATTCTTACATTACTGCTTTTGATCACATTCACCAGGAAATAGCAGCTGATGAAGATAATGTTAGAAAAGTTAGTCAATATCTTACTGATGTGGTACTTCCAAAGTTTATACAAGACTTGTGTACACTTGAAGTTTCACCAATGGATGGCCAGACATTAACTGAAGCATTGCATGCTCATGGAATTAATGTTCGCTATATTGGCAAAGTAAGCACTGTGTATTTTGGTATACTGAAATACTGCTGTAATTATTCTTTTTGAAGCTGATAAAGTGAATTACGCTCCGTTTAATATATATGGTGGTTTGCTTGCGTACTTTTGATAATTCTTTTATTACTTCTGAATGCCCACTTTTCTGTAAAGGTGGCTGGAGGGACTAAACATCTACCTCATCTGTGGGATCTTTGTAATAATGAAATTGTTGTCAGATCTGCTAAGCATATTATCAAGGTGAGAAAAGCTCTTGTACATTAAGAACTTCATTTACCCTTGATCTGCTAAGAATAGTATGAATCTTGATTTAATTCATGCAATTAAATCCAATTCAGCAAGCTTTCTGATACAATCAGAGCAAAAGCCCAACACTCAAAACTAGTATTTTTTATTTCATTTTTATATAAAAAAAGCATTTTTCTTTTAGAAGTTTTTAAATATGCAAGGAAATAGTGATGTGGTATCTTTTTAAATAGTGAAGTTTTGGAGGGTCTGAACCATGCTGTCACTATCATACCCTGAAAATTAAATTTGTCTTTTTGACTATTTTGACTTAAATATTGTTTTAAGATTTATATTTGTTAGCTATATAATGGGTTGGTTGTCCTAAAAATGCTATCATCTAAATGTTTGTAATGCTGTATCATGTGAAAAATATATTTTATGCTATTTCTAATTATTGATTATGAATCTTATGATTAATGATTTCAAAATAGGCTTCCAATCCATGATTTGACTCCTGATTTGATAACCATGTTTTGTATAACTTGAGTGCTTTAGACTTTAGTTTGCTAGTTCTATAATTTTTGTCCTGGTCGACTATGCATATATCTTATTCATGTTTTAGCTGATAAATGATTGTTTTTTTTAACTGCTATAAGATATTACTTGAGCATGAGAAACATGATATATTTTGTTGTTGACATGATGGATCATTCAGAGTAGGCCAACATACTCTGAAAATAACTTTCTTAATCCACTTGCATTGAGAACATGAATAATATTTAAGATCATGTTTCTGATATTCAGGACTTATTGAGAGAGACAGAGGACCACGATCTTGCACCAGCACTATCTCATTTCTTAAATTGCCTATTTGGAAGCTGTCAAGCTCCCGGTGGAAAAGTTCCTGCTAATTTCACGCAGTCCAAAACTCCTAGAAAGGCATGTCCTTTATGGCTGTCTATCAAGATAGCTGCAACTTAATTTGCTAGTTTTTTTGTGCTATGATCACTTCAATCAATCTGTGAACTTCTCCTTCTCTTTTTATTTAGGCTGTACGGAACACATTCTGTTTTCTTGTCTAATTTTATAAGTTTTTAAGTTCCAGTTAATTAATCTATGATCCTGTCTTTTTTTATTTACAGGAACATGCAGGGCAACGGTCTCCAGGAAAACATTCCAAAGGGCAGGCTCGGTGGAAAGGCAGGGCATCTTTAAGAAAGACTCAACCTTTGTATGCGAGTATCAGCTCGGAAGTTCTTTGGTCAGACATTCAAGAATTTGCAATGGTTAAATATAAGGTATGGGCTATTACCTAATCTGAATATATAATATTAACTGGGACATTGAGGTTCGGTGTTTTCCTATCCATTTAAAATAAGTCTGAAAGTATGCACATTTTGTTATTTTAACTGTTTTTAGTCGAATGAGGGCTTGCCTTTACACAATAGTAAGGATGTAGGATTGTGAGTTGTGACCTAGAGGCCCTGTGCTCAAATCTGGGTAACAGCCTCTGTGCATGCAGGGGTAAGGCTGCACACATCTACCCTTCTCAGACCCCTCCTGCAGGGGCAGAGCTATGTGTTCTTTGAAGTCCCCAATTTCTTTATTCTCTTTCATTTCACATGCAATTTCTTTTGGAAAATATGTATTTCTTTTCTAGATTGTTTACAGCAATGTGTTTTTTTATGCTTTGTGTTTCTATCCTTTACATCTTAACTCTTCTTCTATACATTGTAACTTCAAATCAATTTGTTGCAGTTTGAATTACCTGATGATGCTAGGTCTCATGCCAAGAAAATTTCTGTTATACGTAATCTCTGTCTGAAGGTAAGCACAAGATTTTACAATTTAGTCAGTACACATTTGAATGTTTGTGGTGTAAATAATTGTTACGGATTTTTCATGTCCCAACTTTTCTAATCTTTTAAAGAGTTCCAATAGTATGAAGCTCTTGAAAAATACCAACTTGGTGATCTTTTATATCATGTAAAATGTTATGACTATTTTTTCCTTTTAATGTTGCAAACATAGTGATAATTTTCTAAATTTATAATACATTCGGTATTTTAATCTCTCCAACTTTGTTCATGTGTTTGTGTTCAATGCATGCTTGCACTTGCTGTTGACAAATATTTTTAAAATTTATTGGTCATGGTATTGGTAATACTTGTGAATAGTTATTGGAACTCTTATCTATATATTTATAAAATCTGTCCAGCACCTTGCCACGTGTTGGCTGCTGGATTCTGGACAGTAAAAAATCTTTTTTTTTTCATTCTCTTTTTATAAAATCTTAACATTGATTTTTTTAAAATCCGTGTTTTCGGCACAGGCCCACACCTCGTGTTGAATATAACTGCTAAACTTGTGAGTGGGTTTTGCCATATTTGGTTTTCAGGTTGGTGTAACTGTTGCAGCTCGTAAATATGATCTTAGTTCCGCAACTCCATTCCAAACATCAGATGTCTTGGATATCCGTCCGGTGGTCAAGCATTCAGTTCCTTCCTGTTCAGAAGCCAAGGAACTTGTGGAAACTGGAAAACTTCAATTGGCTGAGGTATTTACCATGCCTTGTATTGTTTTTGACCTTAACATGAATTAATAAATACATTTTAAGCCACGGGGGTTGGCTACTACTTAAGTGGTTTGGATAGTTTGTAGCAGATCATAGGCACTAACCACATACAATGGAAAGGGATTGAATACAATTCACATTTTGGGTGAAGTAAGCTACAATGTTATTGGTATCTGTGGCATTTTTTTTTTGTTAAATTGAGATTCTACCTTTTGGGTGAAGTAGTGTTAAAGGTTAATGGAAATCTTAACAATTTTGTAGTGGGCTATCTTCTTGAAGTTGCACAAGAGTTGGTATAACTTCACTAGAGTTGAAGTAATTATGGTTCATAAGACGGAACTCTTAAATGTGTTCAATACTGTGATGCGATATAAATTGCTGAGGCTTGATTTTATTTAGTTATTTATTTCGTTTTCCTGACTGAATTTGTTAATGTGTAACTTGAGACTTTGGAACTATAGTATTTTGGTAAAGCTTGAGTACTCAACACTCAGCCAAAGAAAAGAACAGGCAGTACAAGCATAAAGTAATATAAAAGTACATATACAAAATACAAAAGACATTAGTTCTAACAGTGTAATTTATTGTTTGTTGCAGGGCATGCTCAGTGAAGCCTACACTTTATTCTCAGAGGCATTCTCGATTCTACAACAGGCATGAAATTCTGATTTTGTTGTCTTTTCTTGGATGACATGAGCATGAATTAATTACTGTTAAATGGGCTGCAGGTTACTGGTCCGATGCATCGGGAGGTTGCTAATTGCTGTCGGTATGTCAATAATTGTTTCTATCATGTTGGCATGATCCTAAAAGTTTTTATACTTAAATCATAGTTTAATAATGATATGAAATTCTGCATGCTGTGCTGAATATTTACTATTTAGACCGGGATAGTGAATGTGAATTGAATCTCGTCATTTTCAGTTGCCATTCCTTGTAAAAAGATTTATGGCCAACATCTGTGTCCTTTGTTATAAAATCCTGCTTGTCAAGTTTCAGATGATATATTTGTATGTGGTATATTTAATCCCTATTGAAAATATTGTATTTCAGGTATCTTGCCATGGTTTTGTATCATGCTGGAGATATGGCTGGGGCTATTATGCAACAACACAAGGAACTAATTATAAATGAACGTTGTCTTGGTCTAGATCATCCTGATACTGCTCACAGGCATTCCCTATTTTATTGATCTTCTTGGTTCTTTCCTATTTTATTGTATATTGGAATCTTACAAATTGTGATGGACCAAAAATATAAATTGAGATAATCAGGTTACAGAATAATTGGGATGTATGCATGGTTTTGAAAACTAGACTAGATTGGGAACCAAGCTGACTGTTCAGATGTCTATAACTGAGTTTAAAAGCCAGTGTCAAATCTAATTTTGAACATTCGGTCATTGTTGAACAGGTTCAGGCTATTTTTTTTTTTTTTTGAGCCTATGTTGACTTCATTTTGTTTTTTCAGTCTTTTCCTTTTCCTGGTTGATGAGAGTTGTTAAATTCAGTCTTGACTCAAGTTTTTAAATTGTTGCCTTTCATGATTTTATGCTTATTATTGTGTACATCTTTAAAGTTTTGGCTTACTAGGTGTGTCATGAAGCCATTTGATTTCAGATATATTTCAGTTTATTTGAATGGTTTACTTGTATACTCACTCTTGCCATATATATATATATATATATATATATTATTTTTATCTATCTTTTTGCATTTATATTTATACATGTATATTCACAAACCTAGTTCTACCCTTGGTTGACCACAAAATCTTGAACCTCTCCTGTAATCAGTTCAAGGACTGGTCTGGTTTTTAAAACATTAAGTGTATGTTATAAGAAAGTATGATCAAGAAAAATTTGTGATATTTAGTACTGTTGTTGCAGTTATGGAAATATGGCTCTGTTCTACCACGGGCTTAACCAGACAGAACTTGCACTTCGCCATATGTCCCGTGCTTTGCTATTATTAAGTTTTTCATCGGGGCCAGATCATCCTGATGTTGCAGCAACATTTATCAATGTTGCAATGATGTATCAGGATATAGGAAAGATGAACACAGCTCTTCGTTATCTACAAGAAGCTTTAAAGAAGAATGAAAGGCTTCTTGGAGAGGAACATATTCAAACTGCTGTTTGTTATCATGCTCTTGCTATTGCATTTAATTGTATGGGTGCTTTCAAGCTCTCTCACCAGGTAAGTGTGGTGGTAAAGTTGAATTCTGATAGTAGCAGTAGGTGGTTAACAGATTTTGGCATTTGGTTTGACAGCATGAGAAGAAAACATATGATATACTGGTCAAACAACTTGGTGAAGATGATTCAAGGACACGGGATTCGCAGAATTGGATGAACACATTTAAGATGCGTGAGCTACAGGTATCTGTACAGTCCCATAACTCAGAATTATACATCCCCACATGGCATCAATTTACTGGCGTACTTAAAAATGTATTCTCGAGAGACTTGGAAAATTTAAGAGACTAATATTATAACAAGGGGAATTAGGCAATTATCACATCAAACCAGGCAATAAACACTGGAGGGAAGAGAAAGATAGATGAAGATAGTATTTTGGGTGTAAGTGAGATAGAGATTCGACAGAATGACAATGATAGATGACAGGAGGCTCAATGACCAAGAGGCAGAAGAGTGGGCTTCTAGGTTAGCTGGTTAGGTGGGTTTAGGTGTTATACTTTTATGAAGGCTAGCAAACATATCAATATGTATTCATCAGCATTCCCATATTTTGTGACTTGTGAGCATTTGCAGACAGGTTGAATTATCTGACAATTGTCTTAAATAATTTCCATATTGGCATAATGCAGATGTTTTGGATTAGACTATTTTATACTTTTTTATTTTCTGTGAATTATAAATTACATTGAAAATAAACTTTCATTGTAGTTTCATTGTAGTCATGTAGTATTGACTATTGACATTTCGCAACTTGTTGACAGATGAATGCTCAAAAACAAAAGGGTCAAGCTCTGAATGCTGCTTCAGCTCAGAAGGCTATTGATATCTTGAAGGTAACCTATATTCGTTTTATTTTTGCATGCAATATGATAAGACAGTATCTATAGCTAGTGATCATGTATTCCTTGCTTGTATACTATCTAGCGTAACTGTAAACAGGGAGATACTCAGTAGGTCTAGTTTATTTTTTGGTCAAAACTTCTCTACTTTTACATTGGTTCTATTTTTTCCTCCTAACATTTCATAGGTTTGCAACAATCTCAGTTGTATTTTCTTTTTCAGAGAATTTTATTTCCTTCAAAAAACATAGGACTATAGAAGCTTCCTAACGTGCTAGAGATTATTACATTTTGTTCCAGTTGATTTCCTATTCTATATTCTGTCATTTCTTTGGTATTTTAATTCCTACTAAAAAAGGATTTAATATTACAGGCTCACCCTGATTTGATACATGCATTCCAAGCTGCCGCAGTTGCTGGGGGATCTGGAAGTTCAGGTGCATCTGCTAACAAATCTCTCAATGCTGCAGTAATGGGTGAGGCACTGCCCAGAGGAAGGGGAATTGATGAAAGGGCTGCACGTGCAGCTGCTGAAGTCAGGAGAAAGGCTGCAGCAAGGGGCCTGATGATACGTCCCCATGGTGTACCAGTCCAAGCCTTGCCTCCCCTTACCCAACTTCTGAATATTATAAATCCAGGTGTGACTTCAGATGCTGTGGACAATGGAAATGCAGATCGAGTAAAGAAGGAAGCAAATGACATTCCTCCAAGTGATCTAATTGATACCAAGAAAGGCCAAACAACTCCTGTGCAACAACAGGAACAAGCTCCGGTTGGTTTGGGCAAGGGCTTGTCATCATTGGATGCAAAGAAACAAAAATCGAAACCAAAGACTGGTGCTTGAAATTTTGAGTTCAAATATTCTTTGTGAGATGGTTGGATTAACGGGTTACTTTTGCTCAGTTTTTTTCTATGAAGAGGGTTGCAGCGATCCGAAGTAATTTTGTCTTTTTTTTTGTTGCCCTTTCTATGTAGATTTGGTATATTTAAACATCCAAGTGAATGCAAGTGATGGTAAAGAAGTGCATTATTATTTTTTCTTTTGGTCAATTACTGGTAATTTTTAAGTAAACTATATATTTGGGGGATACAGGGTAATAACTATGATTTTGACAATGAACCCTGTAACTAATTGAATTGACTGCTGAATTGAGGCACATTCAATGCATAATCTACCTTGTAGAAATTTTTGCTGCAATTTTGTATGACATTATTATTATTAATAAAATTGGTGACATTTTCTGTGAATTCTATACTGAATATATAAGATTTTCAGTAGGGTTTGGTGCCTAGATTTTCTAGTTCTAGTGTCACCTTTATTGATTCAGGTTACCTATTCGGAATGGAAGAATTGCATCAAGTGACATTTTTTTTTGCTTTACTTAAATTCATAAGTGACTTGTATCAGTTTTGTTCTGACAAACCATTTTTTTAGATAATTCTAAACCCATGTATTTAATATATGAATATGTTTTGAAGTGCTTGATTTGTGTGTATGGTTTGTTCATGTGTAGTAAGATTTGAAGTTATTCGAGAGTGAGATTATCCATGCAAATTGATATATTCTGTATTGAATTGAGTAGTGGGTTGTAAGATTCTAACAAATCAGGTCAACTTTTGGTGTGTTTTTCTTCCTGGCTACATGCTTCTAATGGTTATTCCTGTAATTACGAGAAAGTGGTTGAATATAGTTAATTAGATAATCGTTTAAATTGGTAAAATCAGGTGGTTAAATAGTTAATTTTCTTAAATATGATATGAAGGGATTTAGTATAGTTGGTTGAACAGGTGTGGAAGTGATAAGTGTTGTAAATTTTTTGTTATAATATTTAATTTCTAAGGATAAAAATAATAATTTGATCCTTAACTGAAAAATTGGATATAGGAATCAAATTAAGAATGTGTTATATGTACACGGATTAAATATTAAGGGAGTTAATATTTAAATGTTTTTTTATGTAGACTAAATTATATGTTTAATCCAATAAATTTTTTTACAAATTTGTAAAAGTAATTATTGTAAAAAAATCATTAATTTTATTATTCTTAACAATTTATGACTAGAAAGCAATATAAAAAAAATATTTATACTGTTAATTTATACTTTTACAAAAAAAATTTAAACAATTAATTTTTATGTATAATAAGATTGATCATTTTTATAATAATTATTTTAAAAGTAAATTTATTATTATTTTTAACTAGTTGACGGATAAAAAAAATTTATACTAAGGGACGTTTGTTTTACAAATAATTTTTTTTAGTCTGGGAATATTTTGTCTAGGAATATAACATGAGAGTGGTATTTTCAGGTATATTAAAAAATGTATTTGGTTGAGTTATTTTTTTCCTAAGAATATATATTATAATTAGTAAAATATTCTTATTATAAAAATTCTAGTTACAGCCCTTGTCCTCTTCCCATGTGTTCGAATACGATAGTGAAATAAGAGCAAGAATTGCCTAATAAAAAAGGAGTATTGGAGGGAAAGAAAAAATTATTGTAAAATGTAAGAATGAAATTGATAGTAAATCAAATTGTGAGAATATTAATTGAATAGGAATAAAATTTGCATTGACAAAGAAAGTAGAAAGGTCAGCAAGAGGAGTTATTTGAATTTTTACTCATACAGGAATTCTATCCCATGAGACTAATTTTTTCCTGCCCCTTTTGTAAATTGTGGGATTATCTATGATTGTGTATTTCCTGAGGATAAAATATATCCTGGTTCATTTTTTTTTTATGACTTCAAAACAAAGGTAGAATAATTTTTTTTCGGGAATAATAAAATAGTCAATAAAACAAACGTCCCTACCTACATGAAAATTAAACCTTAACAATGAATTATTCAACGTGGCAGAAAATTTGAAATTATTATGATTTTTTTCGGCAAGAAATCATACAAGATTGTGTTCGAATTGACAATATTTTGATCATTATTTTGAGAAACTATTGTCAGAGATATTCCTAACATAATTACCTAATTGTTAATTCTAGAAATTGAAGAGAGTAGAAGTTGAAATAATAATTAGAAGGTGAACAAATCACGAGTCGCCACAGTAATTAAAATGCTGATATGATAAGAAGTGTATTTGAAAATTTGTTGGAAAGAGAGAAACCCCGTACATTTCTGTTAAAACGTGAAAATCATATGACTTCATGCCTAATGTAAAAAAATCACATCTCCACGTGAGATCAAACATACTAGAAATTGTGAAAATTTTGTTTAGATGTGAATGTCAGAGTTGGTGCTTCAAGTTTTACATATTATGAATAGATTGAGTATATATATCATCTATTTGGGTAAATTTTTTTAGAAATACTTTTAAGAGACAATTTTTTTTTTAAAAAAATGAAATGAAATTTAGATAAGCTAAAATTATCTTTTCATTGATTAATCATTAATTGATTTGTAGAAGTTCTCTCATATAACTTTTCTAAAAGATGAGAAGGCATCTACAAATTAAATAATGGCTAACTGATCTAACTTTATCTTGTAAAGAAGTTTATTGCATTTTTTTCTTCTTATTTCTTCTCTTAAAAGTATTTCTGGAGAAGCTTTCTCATACAGTACCGGACATTTTTACTGATAGTGTATCTTAGTGGGCAGAAAACATTTTATATATTCGAACCTGACTGGAGGGAAGATCATAATTTTTAGTTTCAAAAGCAGTCTCCATATAAATTTCAACATAAATTCTTATATGTAATAATGAAGAGCTACAAAACTCATGCTAAACATGCTAGGTCTTTATGATCCTTAAATCAAACTATGAAGAAAAAGAAATTAAGGGAAAAAATGAAAAAAAAAAGTAAAAAAAAAAATTCACCTGGTCCTAAACTCACTCCAGGCAAATGTCAGCATTATTTTATCTAATTACAATTGCTAACTTTGGCACACTAAAAAATCTTCCATCCTTTTGCTATCTACATGCAAATAAATCAAGCACAAGTTCTAGTGTAATGCTTCTCATTACTTGTACATTTGCACTTTGCCTTACAATCTGAGAGTATCTGCACGAGGAGAAATAAATTTAGTTAGACACTATAACTTTGGTGGAGTTTAATGTGTATATTCTTTTCAGAATTTATGGAAAGATTTATACTTCTCTAGTACCTTAACTTTTTGCTGCAGGTCCTTAATATACTCAACTGCCAAATCTAACATATCTGCTGTGCTTGTTTGCTGCCAAGGGAAGAATTATAAGTTATCATCAACTTTCAAAGTGAGTGAAATTTCAATCAAATGGAATTTCAAATAAAGTTACCTTTTCTGATTTTGGAAAAAGGTCTTGCAGTTTCTTGATTCTTTCACTAATTCTTGTTCTTCTTACCTGAGGATAAAAAATATAAAACCGTTAAGTTCATGGCCTTGTTAGTATGGAAATTGACTAACTGACTATAGATTTAAAATTGCTAGATGTGATAGAATTTTACCCTCTCTGCAATACTTCTTGGGTGAGTGGCAAAGCCTCTTTTGGCTCGAATTTTACAAGGAACAGAACCTTGAATCTGAAGAAACTTTTCTATGGATGACATCTTAGTAGAAGAGCTAGGTAGACTCAAATGGTGAGTCAAACCCAGATTTTGAAAGCTGAAATCTGCTTCCTGATGATGATAACAACAATTTTCAGTGATCAACCGTGAAAAATTTCAATTGGTTGAAAGTAAATTCATAAACTAAAAGTTCAATTGGTCAATATAAAATTTGTTACGTACCTGAGATTCCAAAATATTTGAAGTGGAAAACATGATTTCATCTTCATTCTCTGTTTTTGGGGCATTGAATGCAGAACTTTCCCATAATTCATTGGTGAAGCTAGGTATGTAACATTTTGAGCTACCATTGTCATTTACTAGGTTTCTACTTTGGTCACAATTTTCTTCTAGGCTTTCATTTCCATTTTCGGCTATTTGTGGCAACCGTTTCAAGCATGAAGATGGCCTAGATGAGAAAGTATGAGAACTATGCAACCCACCAGTTGATGCAGTAACTAGTCCATTTGAAACATCATCGGCTTTAAAGCTTCCTACTTCTCTCAATGCTGCAAGATCTATAATAAATAGAGAAGTATTCATTAGTCATAACATCAAAACTGTCTTTTTTATTATTATGCACAATTGCATATATATATATATATATATATATATATATTATCAATTTTGGGAACATATTTAATGAGAGATAAGAGAAGTCAATTTTGAGCATACAACCCTCACAATGATTTACTTAAACCTAATCTTACTATTTAATTTGATTCTATAGTTAAGATTAACATCTCTCATACTCTTTTTTACCTCTCACTTAAATATGCTTCCCATTCTCTGCAAGAATAATGTAAAAAACTAACTCTCAATTACTGTACTCTAATATCATTACAACAGAAGAAAACAGGGATGTGATTTGATTTAACAATAAGTATCTTGCTAGGTGTAGTTAATTCTGAACATTTCAACGATATATGGTGTTGATTTTGAGACTGATTAGATAGAGCAAACATGTTTCATTTTTCACTTATATGAGAAAACATTAATAAACCCTAGGAAAAAAAATAAAAAAGCTAGCAAGCAAGAAAAAATGCATACCATTTTCAATGGAGAAAAATGCAGCAGGGGAACTCTTTTGCCTAAAGAGATTGGAGCAATTCCTGATACCCATTTTAGATTGAATGGAGTCCTCTGAAGCCATGGAGTGCACCACACCAAAAGAGCCATCAAAAGCACTGCCAGAAGCACTGGAAGATCCACCATTTGGCAAGCCTTGAATTTGCTGAGATTGGTAAATCAACTGAGAGCCACCATAAGAATAACCATTCTGTTGTGGTGGCTCTTGTGGAATAGATTCCCCTATTTCCTGCTTCACAGGCTTGCCTCCAAATTCTTGCAAAGCTTCTGAATTGCTCCATCCATTGTTGGATGGTAGCAATTTGGATAACATGGTCTCCATTTCTGAACTTGTAGATGGAAGATAATGCTGCTGCTGCTGCTGCTGCTGATGATGATGATTCTCACTTGTGAACGATTCCTCGTTGACACAGCCATGAATGGTGTTGTCAATGAGGCTTGCCAGCAATGAGCTTGGAGCAGAACAATACCTCAATAGTCCAGAATTGGGTTGGTGACAGTGTTGTTGTGGATGTCCAATACTTGAATCCATGTCTTGGTTTTTCCTTAGCTGATGCTCCACATCTGAGTAATTGAGAACAGGACTATACATAACACTCATCTTATCTTTGCAATTACCTGAAAATCACTCAAAAAGATTATCATCATTATAATTATAACTTATAATTCATCTGCATAGCTAGCTAAGCAACTTTTCAAGACATGGTAGTATACTAATAATTTAAAATATGAATACTGCCTTGGTGAGGTTACTATGCATGATATCTCAAAAAATTATGCTTCCATGGGAAATTCAAACTATATGCTCAACATCTTTCTTGAGTTAGAAATGAAAAAAAATAAATTTATTTCAATGATGACAAAACAACATTTCAGATGAGAATTTTTCTTGAATTCCGTGCCCACTGCAATCAAATTAGTTTTGGGGACAAGAAAGCCCAGAAAATCTTGAAAGGCAATAAAGGGCATACGTGTAACTCAAATTTTGGCTGATTCAAATCCAAGTTTCTTCTTTTGTCTTTCAGCTCCTTGAGTCTGGCTTTCAACTCAAATGCATACACACGAACACAGTTGAGAAGAGGAAGAAAATAAACAGCTGTGAGAGTAGAAACTAGAAAGCAGAGATTATTGTTTTGTCTTGCACCTGTGGCATATTTATGCAGTTTCATGTTCAGTAACAACCCTTGTGATTCCACAATAATAACGATTATACCTTGATGACACGAGGGGGTCCATTGTGTAACCATGATTTTTCATTCTCTTGCCGTTGACCACTAAAGTCCTTGAACTAGAAATAATCAAAATCTTACTCTTGGGATCTAAATTTGGCTTTGCATATTGAATAGTGAAAGTGGATAATTACATACTTTTTATTATTATTATTAGACTTTCTAAATTCATAAAATTAAAATAGAAAATAACCACAAAGATGTACTAATTTACAGAAGCATGCTGTGTCACGTCACTTTTCTGTATCTTTGGTTACTTCTACTTAATTTTTTGTTAGACAAATTAATGACTTGAAGAAACTGTATTAAAAAATTAAATAATAAATAAAAAAACCTATACACATATTGAAATTATAATAAGTAGTTGCTAGATTTTTCATTCTTTTGGCCAAGAGTATCTTTAACTTAAAATCAGTTCTTTCACGGTGTCAATATTATTAAAAATGACTTTTATCTTTTCTAACCAAGTTTCTTCAATATACACGATTAAGATTTAAATCCCTTTATGTTTAAGAGACTCGTGCAATTTTATGAAAATTGCATTTCATATTAGGAAGAATAACTTTGCTTATAGATCAAGCGACCTTTGTCTATGCATTAGGGATGATTGTGATGCAGGGAAATTGTATGGTTGGTGTTCTTTGGTTGCAGCAAAGGACACCAGCTTTTACTTTTCTTAATTCTTATGTTCATGCATTATCCCTAACGATTCTGTTATTTTATTTAAAATTGTCCCTTTCTTCAAGAACGTATTTGTAGGTTACCACAGAAAGGTACTTTTCGAAGAGGCTGGTTATCCTTAAAATGATAATATTCTATGGATTGGGCTAATAATTATTTGGGCCATATTTGAAACTGTTGTCTAATAGGATATAAAATAAAAATAAAATCTTCATTGAACTTACTACTTACTAGTCAAAGGGGGAAAAAAGAGTACAATTCTTAGGATGAGTTACAAAAAACTGGCAGGGTTTGTTTTCTAAGAAACTATGGGTGGTTATGGTATAGTAGCTTGTATTGGTATTCAGATTGCTGATATTATTATAATATTTATATACCTGTTTATTACATCCCAGAATGTTGAAGCAAAGAAAACATAAGTCTGAGGCGTGTGCTTCATAGCCTACTAATTTCTCATCAGAATTTAATATTAGTGTAAAATATTTTTACATTCACCATTTTGCATTATATTAAGCGTAATATATTTTTGGTTCATGTATTTTCAGTTAAACATTACTTTAGTTCCTGTAATTCTAAACTAATTAATTTGATCCTTATATAAAAAGTACGATGGATTTAGTCCCTATTTCGTCTATTGATTATCAATGTGTGGGATCAAATTCACCTATTTTTTGAAATATAAGAACAAATCGACCGATTTAAAGCTGTAAAGACTAAAATCAAGTTTGATCAGAATTACATGAATTAAAAATATATTTTACCTTATCATTAAATAAAATGATGGGTAAAATAATCCAATTTTATTAGATATTTGTATAAAAATAATGAGTAAAATATGTTTAAAGTATTTTAATTTATGTCAACATTGAGTTTAGTCTTTATATTTTAAAAACGATAATTGTAATCCTTGTAGTTTATATAATTGATGAATTTTGTTTCTCTTTATAGTAATGGATAAGGGATAAAATTCATCGATTATAAAAAATATGACTCAAAATTACCATTTTTAAATATATAGATTAAGACTAATTTTGATCAAAATTTGAGAGATGTAAAACATATTTTAGTTACAAAAATTTTACATTAAGAATGTATATCAATAAATTCTCCTCATTATTTCAGTTAAAACATTTAACTAGTACACTGTACCTAGGGTGGCTGGTATTTATTTAATTATATGTGAACAAGGACATTTTAAATAGAATAAAGTCTGATGTCAGAATGCCCCAACTCAGTTAGGACCACAAGTTTCAGCAGCCAATGTTCAATGAAATAAGGATAAGAAGACAAATAACTCTCAGTCAAGGTGTGCTTAAGCTTCCAAGTTCCAGCTGTGTTACCCCTTTCACAATAAACTATTCCACAAAACTCACAGATGACAAAACTAATAATCCCTTGGAGGCAGTAAGATTTCTGGTCATAAATAAGAGAAAATAAGTAAATTTAGTACCAAAATATTAAAAAATATAATAGAAATATGCCATTTTCTACAATTTATAAACTGGTATAATGACGATTTATCAATAGCTTATTGAAAAGGAAGTCCAATGTGCCGCAACCAGACATTGATATATAATGTCAATTTTTATATATATGAGTTTAATTTATATATAATGTCAATTTTTATACTATTAACAAATTAAAAATTATTTCAAGTACGTATTTTAATAGAATTATTATAAAAAATAAAAAAATTGTTATACACGACAGTTTGTGATTAAGTTGGTTCATCTAAATTAAATTCTAATACTGTTTAGTTTGAAAATATAAATTATTTTCAATTTTACATTAAAATTACAGAATATATAAAATAGTTTTAGTGATATTTTATTAAATTATTTTCTTACTCTATTAATGTTTTCTCGTAAATTAAAATACTTTAATAAAATGAGATTTTTCTTCTTCTAAAACAGTTACTTAAAACCGAGGGATTTGTAATTAATTAGTTGTTTGGTTTGACTGAACCTAACTCCATTTTTTTTTTCTGAAGAGGATTGAACCTAATTCTTCGATAGCAATTAATTGCACGCATTTCTCGTGTTGCAAGGCACTATCAAAAACTTGAGATATTATAAATAATGAAAAACGATTCAACGTCAACTCCTTGATAAAAATAAATGGATAAGAACATACACCTTTCCCTGTGAGAGGTGCAAAGACACACAAGTCTTCAATAACTTCAATTCGTTGCCCCTGCTGTAAGCAATGCAGTGGCATGGATAAGAACCAAGTTTAAGGAGCAACTTGGCTCTCCAAACAAAAACACAAAGTACCAACACCTTCAAACTAATTTATCATTTCTTAAAATATTTTTAAATATTTTATAGAATTTTTTTTGTAAAGGCTATGTATTTAATATCTTAAAATATATTCTTTTTTAATGAATAAAAAATTAATACAAATGTTGTAGGAAAAAAAAATTACTCTTTTTAATTAATATTTGTATAACTAAAGTATGATTGGCCCATTAGTGTTCCTCTTGAATCTGATACATTGGCAAGTATTGAAAAATTATATATGTGTCCATCCCCGCAAGCTAACCCATGTTACTGTTAAAAAAATGAGTAAAAGTTCATTTCTTTTTAACTCTTGTAAAATCTTTGAATTTGATAAGTAAGTTGAAAAATAAATTATTTAAAAAATCTCTCATAATTGTGATAAATATATAAATAAATATTTCTTTAAAATAAACTGAATAACTCACTATGACTTAGTGAGAGATTTGGGTAATAAACACGTGGAATTTAATAATAATAATAATAATATATTCTCACATAGTTTAGTAAATCAAAGAATAATATCTATGTCACAATCAATTTCTTCTACCTCCACATCCTCTAATTATGATAAGTTTATGTTGACAACTATAAAACTACCATTAAAATAACATATATATGCCCGTCTAGGAAATATAAAATATTGTAGAGAACAAGTGCAAAGAACATTATGATGATGTACTTTCTTTTTAAAATGGAAAAGTATAATATACTAAGCATCATTATAATATTTCCTTTAAAAATAAATAAAAATCTATTAATTTAATCAATTATTTATAGTTTAAAATGAGTATTTTACCAAATTACAACTTAAATATTTAATAAAAAATGCTCCAATAATGCAATTATTCATAATGAAAATTGTAAAAAAAAAATGAAAATATACTAGTTAATTTGATATAAAAAAAAATCTCGTTTCTTTCATACCAAAAATGCGCGTAGGTCAATTTTTTCAAAATTTGTTGGTATACTCAATAAGTAAACAGTTTATTTTGCCCATTCATATTAGTCATATCAAACTAGCCAATGTAGTTGTTGTTCCCATGGCCGACGTTATCTGCCAATTTCTCTTTAAGGATTTGAAAAACTTAGACCCAAATATTACGTATATGTGTTTGTTGCCACTCATACTTTCTAACCTTACTTGGGTCCCTTTCGAAGACTTTGACTTTCATTCAACCTCCTCAATTTGTAAACCGACTTTGGCCTTTGTCTTTTTAATATAGGTGATTTTTCACATGAAAAGTTGATAAAAAGATCCTGTAGTGCCTTAAGCTTATTTTTATAAATCCTGTTCTTGCATCTTCAATGTTTCAACTAAATTAAAATATGGTAATCTCTTAGATCAATAAAATAGCAATTAAAGCCTAATAGTATTATTTCGTAATATATATTGAACAAATTTTCTTTTCTTTTTTTCTTCAAGTAAAATATATCATATTTAAGTGAAGGGTTCTTAGAAGTATTTATGTTGAGCACATTAAAAAGTATTGGTGTAGCATTTTTTTTAACCTTATTTTAGTATATGCGTTTGTTAGCCTTTATATTTGTCTATAAGTTTAAAAATCCGTTGTTTTCTTTCGGAGAGACATCCTTATTAATCTTTCTAACTTTTATTATTTTTTATTTTGATTTTCATATTATTTGTTGTTTAATTAGTTTAACTTGACATGGAATGAAATTTTAGAGTCAAATAAGTAGAGAAAAAAAATTAAGCCATACATATAAGAATACTAGTCCATTCTACCAAGAGAAGGAAATCCGTTACATGTAAAAGGTTACCAGCTCTAGTAGTTAAGGTAGAATACTTTTTTTTAAGGGAAGTTAAGGTAGAATACTAGTCTATTCTAATAAGAGAATTACTTTGTGTGTATAAAAGAATAAGTCAACTTTAATTTATTCTATTTAATATTTTTATAAAAAAAATTAATTAATCTAATCACTAATAAATAGATTATGTCTATAAAATTTCATATGATTTAAAAAATGTTTTATACTATATCAATAAACTTTATTTTTATATTATATTTTTAAGATATAAATAAATATTGATTATAAAACTGCATATATTTTAAATTTTAAATTTATTTAAAATTTAACACTTATGATTATCAAGATGACATTACATAATTAAATTATTAGATTTATGAATTTTTATTTTAGAAAAAAGATATTCTTCTCGCACAAAACTCATAAGTCATAAGTATGAAAACACATTTTTTTTTCTTCTGAAAATCTTCCTCCGAAACACAACCATGAAGTTATTAAAGCAAATTTAGATCTTTGTTTTAAAAAACTAACCTATTTTGAAAAACAAAATAGCTGGAGTTGTATTCCAATTTCTCTCTCCGTTTTTAACGTCGTTCCAATTTCTCTTGAGGTCTACTCATTTAAAAATTTAGGGTACAAATTAAGACAGAGATGGGTCCACAAACTATAAATTTTCTAAGTGTACAAAGACAAAGATGACCCACAAATTATATAGCATTTGGGACAATACAAACCGTTGAGATTCAGATAGTCTTGACGGCCTTCAATTAGTCAAAGTGTGTGAACTGCAACCAAGTTTGATCCACTTGGAAATTGGAAGGCTTAATTAGCATAATCTGCAAACTAATAAATAAGAAAATGCATTTGACATTGTGCAACTTGTCGACATAAGACCAAAAACAATAATTAACTCAAAAAGGCTATGAAAGGGACAAGAAAACAGGAGAAGAAAAACGAAAACCGTGAAGGTTTTGAAACCGCTGCTTCAATCAGCAGTTTTCTTGAAGATCCCTTGTTTTAAGGGAGGGCCACAACTTCAAGTAGAAACGCGTGCTCTGTCTTAAGTCTCAACTTTAAATGAAAATATAAAACGTGTTCACTTATAATGTAAAATATATTACTCCTCGCGACTGTTTTTATAAGAAACAAATTCTAGTTTTGTTGGAACCAAAATTATTAGCCGATTACGAGACAGGATTAGCCATGACACAACGACTATTTTATCTGACAAAAGGAAAGCAATTGAGCAAGATTCATGTAACAACTTAATGGATAGGTCATTGAAAACATGTAAATCATGATCTCCTCAATTTTCGGATAGTGGTTAGGTACTGAATCTGATATGTGATCATCTTTATTATCCCTATAAATAGGATTTTTCACGATGTAAACAATCCACAACCTTCATAAATCAAATTATCATTTTCTTGCTCGGTTTTACAATTCTCTTCACTGTTCTTATTACGTTTAAATCACATTTCTATACTTTTAAGCGCTTTACTTTAGTCGTTTACAACATTCATTTACCGCTAAATTCACTTAGGAGTAGCTTAACATGGAAATCTCATGCAAAGTCCTTCCTTGAGACAATCGTTACAAGGGAATCAACCGGTGTTAATCAATGCTACGACAAATCAGATTTTGCTACAAGGGAATGTCCATAGCTTTTGTGGGCACATTACCAATGTGCAGTACATCTTGATTAACTGAATATTAGATTAATTATTTAATTAATATATTTTATGAAATAACATTAATCACAAAAAGAGTTTAAAAAAACTCGAGAATTACAAATGAAAGAAAAATGAAAGTATTCTCTTTTGATGGGACAAGTGTAGTATATATTGTCTCCTATTTTTTATAATTTTTGTATATTTCACATCGTCCTTCAAAGATAGAATACTAGAGGATTTGAATGGACATGATCCTATGTAGCATGTGAAGCACATGTCTTTTTTGTTCTTTTGAATATGTTTGAAGTATATAGAGTGAAAAATTTTGAGAATGAAGGAGATGCAAGTGAGAGAGGTGACATATAATCCATGTGATATTTGGCACATGATCGATGATCTAAGTAAAAGGATGAAGCATATAAACTACTATTGCAATGTATATTTATACATCAAAGAATTTTAATTTTAAATGTAGTGATTACTTAAGAGTGTTGAAAGGGTTATTTGAAAATTTTTAATTGAATAAAATATATTTCTTAAAGAATAGTTTTTAATTGAAAATGTAGTTATACAATGTTTATTAATTAAGAGAAAAATTAAATAGTTTTTAAGATGTTTTTGTGTTATTTTCCTATTAGAATTTATGTTTCAATTGAATAAATGACTAACTTTGCATGTATATGGTAGAGATAGAAAAGTTTAGGTGAACTACTACTAAGTGTGGAAGAAGAAGATGAAAAATATGAGATATAGAATGGATGAGATATGGTGATGATTATGCTAATTATTGACATGCAACATGAGACTAAATTAAAAATTTAAAAGTATATTCAGAGATCAAAAAATCAGTACGCGATTAAGTTCAATGATCAAAATATTATTAAGTAATTAAGTTTAAAGATTAAAATAACAATAAATTATTAAGTTTAAAGAATAAATTGAAAAACTATTTTTCAAATGTATGACAATTGCGTGAAAAACATGTGACAATTATCAGCTGTTACGATATCAACAGAAATGTCACATACACGTATGTTTAGGTTCATAAAGATAAGTTAATGGCATGATCAATTTGTTCTCTTTTTGTACATTCGAAAATTAAATTTAAATTTTTCATTTTTTAAAAATTAATCTATCAAAAATCAGTATTTATCTATTAATATATCAAGAAAGAGGTCGTCTAACTAACAGGTTCAATCCCAACGCATTTCGGTGTTTCTCCATTTATTTTGCACCGAAGATTATAACCTTTTCGCAGCAATTATAATAGATATACACTCTCTGATGTCATGGAAGATCCCAGGTTATTTTTAATGACTTCACCTGATCCTATTTTAGGTACAAAATCATAGTATGCTTCCAAAACGACAAATCTTGTTGCCTTTTTGTTTCTTTCCTCACTTCAACTAATAAATTGCATTTTGCACCTGTCACCAATTCAGCATTTAGACTTTTACAGCGTGCACTTGTCACTTTAGTCTCCAATAGAATGAAGGGCTAGAAGATAAGATTAGGTTTGCAGACGAAAAGCAGTACTTGGATATCACTGGAATCTCGTTCTCTTGCAATCATATATTATTAGATAAGTTCCTTGTTCCGGAATTCTAGAGGTTGCATGCTAGAATATGCCACATTATGAGACCAAAAAAGAATATAGAAATGAAGTACAATTATTTTATTTTATTCCAATGTCTGAGGTAGGCAGCACAAGCACTTTGCTCCTCACTTCTTTTTGCATCCCTATCCTTAACAAAAGGCAAGATTTCATAAGATCGATTCCCCTCTTGAGGGTTAGCTGTAATCCATATGGAAAAGAAATATTAAAATTGATCAAAAATAAAATTGTTGGATGTTGGGTAGCATGCATGCAAAAATAGAGGTACCTTAACTATGAAGTAATAGTTGGTGATAGGCATCAAAAGGTTTTGATCTTATTACCTTTATTTATATCAGAGGAATTAATCAATAATCTGTTATTCTGAATATTATTAGACTCGATCTCCTTAAACAAGGTTTTAAGTTTGAGTATTATAAATGGAAAAAAAATGATTAAAAAGAAAGAACCTTATTAAAAGTTTTCAATTAGATTTTTGGACGAAAACTAATTATCCACAAAGTCAATGAATACTACAATAGACCTCATGCTTCTTAAATAACATGGACTAAATGAATGTCTTCCAATATGATAGTAATCTATATCAATAGTTTACAATTTCATAAAGACTAAAAATATAATATAAAAAAACTAAAATCATAAAACAAAATTTTATATAGACAAAAACAGAAAAAAAGGAACTAAAGCCATAAAACAGATATATTTATGTAAATCAGAAATATTAAAGCCTATTTTTCTGGATATGTTATGACTTGGGAGTGCGCATAGAACATTCGAAATTGAACAGCATAATTGGACAAAAGATTTCTCCTTGGCATGTCGGCTGACATGTTTCAGTGGATTACATTATTGATGGAGATTCCATTCACATTTTGGAGCATGGACTTTATTTGAAATAGACTACACTACATTATTGGGCCTTATATCAAGATTTAGGAATTAGAATAGGGAAGTGACTCTGGCACGCAGATAAGATTTTTACGACTCAAAGTTAGGCATGTGGGTTAATACCGCATTATGTCTGATTGGTTATTCATTTTGCTGCCCAAGCTTGGATCTACTGATCCTAATTGATTTTATTTCCTCTTTTTAACAAGGTTTCCTGTAGCCTTTTAAACTATTTGTTGCTTTCGCAGATTTTAGCAATTGAACGTGATTTTGGAAACGTGTCTAGACACGTGTGTCAGATGATAGGTTGATTTTATCATCCTGTTTCACATTATTTGTTTGTCTGGAAGTGGCATAGGGGAAGGTGTTAACTAAAGAGAGTGGCAATAACTACTACTCATTACTTTTATCATTTTTGTTTGTCATCCCTCTCGTTCCCCCAATTAACGTTTATTACACATCATATTCTACTATTAGTATACAAAATTGTGAATTGTAAATTGAAATTTTAAGTTTGAACATTGTTTAGTGTCCTGTACATCAATTAATCCATATTAAACACTAATTAACAGAAGACCCTTTTAACTTATCATTTAATCTCCAATTCAAATCTTAGAAATACAACTGCGTTTTAATGCAGTAGAGTTTTTTTGCCACTCTCAATAATCATATTCCGCTTAAATCAAACATCTTAATCATGACAATAAAAAGCCAGGTTCCTCATTTAAGATATCATCAGACTATTATCAATATCTAAAAGACTAGGTTTCCCGGATTAAACAAACCTTATACACCGTAATATCCCTGTACCACTTCATAATATACTAGCGATAAAAAAACATCTTTCAAAAGCTCTGACAAGTAAAAGTAACAAAAAAAAAAAACCCATTATTCTTTGGCGGATAAAAATGCGGCTGTAATGAACATTACACCCTTCCCCCTCTTTTCTCCCCCAAATCTTAAGTTCAGCAGACTTACAAGCAGTGCAACGCACAATAAAAACCCTACTATCAACACACCAGTTCATCCAACATTGTGAAAAGTTCACTTTTTTCCTGAAAAGACTTGCAGACAGCTCCCACTGTCAAGTTCAGTAATAAGCCTTGCGGGGATTGTTCTGCAGAAACAAAAAATGAAAGCATGAAATCAAGGGTTATCGAAACAAAAAACCATGAAAGTCATTGAAACTCCAACATGATTTAGAGAAAGAAAAAAAAAAACATTGTAACCATTTTTTACCAGGGGATTGGGTCGGTAACGGTAGCCAAGCATCATCCGCTTTTTGTACTGCTCGTATATGTCATCCTCTGCACTCACCTCCCCAGGTTCCTGAGCACCAACCCCCAAGTTATTCTTCTTAACATTACCAGCCATGATAGGATCCGCAATACCCTTCCTGGATCCACCCAAACCCTCACCTGGGAACCAATGATTGTTAGCACAAGGAACAACCATAATGAAAATTTAATATATAAATGTAATTTCAAGCAAAACTCTCCCAACATTAAATTTAAAAAGAACTATGGTACTCGGACAAGACAAAAACTTGCAGCGGATTCCTAGTATTCATATGTTTTACATTGCACATCAAAGAATAAACCAGAAACTTTTTACTAAAGCTCAATGCTTGACTCAAATCCTTTAAGGCATGTTCTAAAAAACCAGACGAGACCGGCTGGTCAAACCAGAAAACTGGTCTAATAGTTAATAAACCACAAAACTAGCTTGGAGAAAAACTGGTTCACGGCAGATAAATGAAAATTGTTTAATATAGCATTTTGATTTTTTTTCAATAAAAAAATAACCTAAAGCATTTATCATTTTCTTTTTTATTCAAGACGTAAAACTTGTTATTGCTAATGGATATTGTTGTGTATTTTTTAAACTTAGACCTATGTATTATAACATTTGATTTAAACTTTTTGCATGTACTTTGAATGTTAAAAGCGTATAAAATCATGTTTTATTTTAGTTTTTAGTATTATAAAATTTTGATATTATGTTTTTTAATATTATTCTATGAATTATTTAATTATTATTATTACTTTATTAATACCAGTTCAACTAGATTGAACCTTAAACCAGAGCCTTGACTGGTTCAATGACGGGTCCAGTTTTAAAAGCATTCCCTTTAAGCACGTGTCAATGAAAAACAGGATGAGCTTGAAAACAGGACTGGGAAAAATCACAAAGCACCTTCTTTCCAACCCATTTTTGACAGGAGCCGGTGGCCTACATTATCAGCCTGAATCTTAGCCCTCTCTGCAGCCTCCCTAGCAGCTTTCTGCGCTGCAGCATCATTACAGGTAGCCAAGAACTTCTCGAGTTCTTCTGGAGGAATGAAATCACCCATGTGATGGCCTTTTTTGCCTGGCAATGTGTCAACCAAAAGGAAGGAGTCAAAATATTATTCCATTAAAAGGAGAAATGCATAAAAGGAACAGTTTTAACTAAATGAATATTATAACCAAGAAAAAGCCAGTAAAAATCAATTTTAACCTAGAAGAGAAGCAGGAGGGGGCATCTCATCTTTTGAATGCTTAGGTTGTTTATACTTCTCCTCCCGTGCAGCTTTTTTCATGTAGAACTCCATTAGCGCCAAAGAATCAGCATTTGATGAACCACTGGGCTCTTCTGCAGCAGAAATACACAAAGCAAACAGCAACAAAAATGGTTGCACACCAAGTCCATGAGAAGAGCTAATAATAAATGATAGCTAATAAGTAGCTCAGATAGCTTATCTCCCCATTTTGGGAGTCAATGAAATGCAATGGAACAAATTTATGATTTGCTTCAAACACACCTTGAACTTTATCAAATTGACAGACTGTGAAAACAATATACAACAATATAACAATTACCACTGCTTCCTACTGGTGATGTTTGAATTGAAAATCCAGAAGCTCTTGGATTGTCAGGACTTTCATATAAAGCAGATGCAGGAATTTGGTATGTATGCTGCTGAGATGATCTCTGATGACCACTAGCCTGTTTGGAAGATGAAGTGCTTGTACCCCCTGAATAAAACCATCACATGCAAATTAAAATATAAAATAGGAGGTAGAAGAGAAGGCATATTCCACACATCAAAGAGAACAAAACTTCTCAAATCCACAGGCTGGTTGATGAACTAAGCAACATTACTAAGAGACATATCACATATATGACTAATGCTTCAAACATCCATCATATATAGTTAAAATGCAAATCAAAATCAACATATACACTCCCAAAACAATTTTCTTTATGGGTCTTTATCAGTTATCACATGACCTCCAAAGAATTTAAAACTAGTCTTAAGATATCATCCACTACATCAATAACATCAATCAAATGACCCATAATTTACTGGGACCCACTTCTAGATTGACAATATGACAGACCGTTTTATGACTTATGGGTTGTAGTAAACAAGGAAAGCCAACAAATGTATCTCTCAAAGATTAGTTGTTTAGCCTCTCACTGCAGTGTAAAATACTTCTAAAAACATGGTTATCAGTCTTATTGGCGATATTGAACTAAAAACAAACATATGCAAGGTAGCTTAACATCAACTACAATGAACGTATCCAAAAACTTGAAATGGATTAAAACTTTAAATGAAAAAGAAAAACAGGGTTTACAACTTCTAGACCAATAAAGCAGCTAAAACACCAAAAGAACTTGGTTTAAAAATATGAAAATATATTGAAATACGTTGAATACTTGAAAATACAACAATAAACATTAACCAAAAACTTGTATTTAAATGGATAAAAACTTCAATGAATAAAACTAGGGTTTACAACTTCCAGACCAAAAAAGCAGCTAAAACACCTAAAGAACCTGGTTTAAAAATATGAAAATATATTGAAATACATCGAAAATATATTGGTTTAAAACTATGAAAATGTATTGAAATACTAACCGTTACGAGGCACCTGTGATTCCCTTGATTGCCCAAGAGCATCTTCTTCTTGAGCAAGCCGATATTCATAATACTTGTATTCAGCACATCTCTCATCAAACAAAAATCTGCAAGTTAAAACATGCACCACATATAATCATAAATTGGGAAGCATAAACAAAGGATTAATGGACAAGGAGTTGACTCCATACTTACTTGAAAGGTGTATCCCCAGGATTTTTTTGGCGTGTTACATCCTCAAATTGCCTTCCATTTTTAGCCACAAAACTTGCCAGTTTGTCAGCAACTTTCTTCACTGTAGGATCACTTGGGGAATGAGGTGCTGCATATATCACTTATAAAACTGATTAATACCGAGAGCATGAACAAGGGAATGCAAATTAGTCTTGTAGCAGGCCTGCCAATACACCATTTCTTGATAGGTACTTGGGGAATAAGCTGCATTCATGAGACAAATATTCAAGAGATTTTCTACTCTTTGCTGCATGCCACTTTAATGGGCAAAGGTATACACCGAGTTGACCTCTTCAACAATGAAACCGCAGGTAATGTAGAGGATGACTCTATTTTCATGTGAAGAAAAAAGGAAGGGGGAAATGGTGTAATCACAACTGTATGCCAAAACTGGCATCTTCCTTCACCTAAATATCTGTAGGAGAAGTTCTGAACATACACACAAAGAAACCTGACTTTAAACCATTCTTCCTTCTCCGTTACTTCCTTGTGTGACCGAAAGGATGAGTACAAATGAAATGGCATGTTCCTATTTCAATGCTATTAAACTTATGTCCCCCCTTCCTTCCATTGCCAAGAGAAAAGAATAAGGGCCTGTTGTTTATTTATGCTTTTAAAAAGCTGATTTTAAGAATGTATATTGTATAAAATAGTGATTTTATCTTTTATAAATTTTATGAAAAGCCAAAGATTATTATGTTTGGTTAAAAAATTATAAAATCATTCTGTAAAATGTGTTATGAAAAGCTATTCATTGTATAAAAGCATTTATAATGTTTTTTATTATGTTTGGCTTATGGTTTTTTACTATGTTTGGCTTTAGAATGCTTTTATAACTTTTAACCAAACAAAAATATTCAAGACATTTTATACAATAATCTTTGGCTCTTCATAGTAGTTTTTTGAGAAAGCCACTCAAAAATAGTAAAAAAAATATCGGACTTTGATTTTTTTTAAAAGCTTAGACAAACACACTAAAAAAATATTTAAAGCAACTTTTTCATCAAAAAGGCTGAAACAATCTTTCTCTAAGTCACATTGAAAAAGAGTTTATGGAAGGCATAAAAAATTAAGAAATTCTTAATGATGCAAACAATGTTGCATTCTTATTGAAGGCAAAAAAAATAAAAATATTTAGTTCTCAGATTGAGTTGAAAAACAGAAATGGAATTGTCAATAACCAACTCTCCTAAAAGCATGGGTTGTAATGTTTTTTATATCTAATTCCCCCGCCAACAAGCCCTTGGGGCCTGGTGCAAGAACAATGCAAAGGCCCACCTTACCATGTGCTAAAATGGAACTTTTAATTAGAATTGGCAAGGACTGATCTCTTGATCACTCGGCTACTCTGATACTGTGCCAAGAACCATCACCCCCAAAACCTCAAGCTTCTAGGTAAAGCCTTTTGAGTAGTTTTTTAAGTCTAATAGAAAGCTATGGTGGATAGATTTGGACGCAGAACAAAATAACAAGACATGTAGGGAAGGAAAGAAAATCAGAAGAGAGGTTAGCATTATGACATATTACCAATATTTACATACAGAAATGCATTAATGAACTAAAAAAATTATTAAGGAAATAATAAAGATAAAATAAGATCGTAATGAAAAATTAGCATGACATATAAAGGCATGGCATAATGGACATGCTGAACATAAAAGAATTAATTAAGCTACTACTTGACTATTCCAACATAAAAGTTGCAATCAGCAGGAATAACAATCATTAGCCAACACTATCAGTAGAAACTAGAAAGTTTAAGTAGTAATTACCAACATCAAGTTGTCTTGATGATTGGTCAATGCCTTCCTCCTGGCCTAACTTTTGCCGTTTTAGTGGTGCATCATTTGAAACATACCCAGCTTCAGTTTCTTCATCCTCATCAGCACTTAACTTAACAGGGGGTGGCACCAGCTTTGACTTTTGTTTTAAACTGAAAGCTAGCTTGCCACTGGAACCACCCTGAGATGTTTTTCTTGTGTCATTAACCTTCAAGTCCACGGGCGTTTTGGTAATGGAGTGATTGGGAGACAAAGACCCTGAATTAACCTTAATTGGTTTAGAATCCTCCAATTTGACATTCTTCCCTTTCTCCTGCTCTTGCTGAAGTTGCTTGAACCTCTCCATGAAAGAACCGTCATTGACGAAGAGGCTAGGTGGCACCCCCTTGTCCATTAGCTAACAGCCAAATAATGCAGTTTACAGCAATCCACTGTTTGACACGCAAGCTTTAAAGCCTTTTAGATGATGCAGTTGACTTTTAAGTTTTAAATCTGACTTTGTTATTTTTTAATACATTTATACATGGGATAATTCAAGAACATATTTGGTTCAATTTATTTTAGAAAACCAATTACTTTCTTTGTCAGCTTCCAAAGACAGCTTTTGAAAAATAAGCCATTTTTTTCTCACAAAAAAGCAGTACCCAGACATACTATAATACAAGATGAATTATAAATTCAATGCCAAACCTGATATCATCAACAATAAATTAAACACGACCATAAATCATTCAAAACAAGACATACAAGCCCATAGAATGGCAAGTAGTAGATTTTACTAAATGTATAACAATAACAAATATATTCCACCAATCCACAAATAAAACAAAGAGGGGCCCTTCCAATGAAAAACGTTTGTTCAAAAGAAAGAAACAATACTGACCCACAATTTTTCAATATTCCCTTTCAACAACATTCTTAACATCATATATTTTTCACAGATGACGAACCAGGTGAAAGATGAGTGCTTGAAAGAAGCAAATCTCAACCATATAATTAAAACGGATGGCTAAGATAAAAACTAATTAACACTACCTTGAACATCCGTATGCAACTATATGGCCAAGATTTACTCTTTTCTTCATCTTACACTCTCACTGTGCAATAGCTTCTCTCTTACATATGTTAGTTGATATATAGAGTTTTCAGCATTTAACCAGGGAGACAAAAAGTGTGGATAGAACATACGAATCCCTATAAAATTACAGAATCAAACCACTGCCACACCAATTACACAGTTTCCACCATATACGATCCGCAGCCACAGCAGCATACAACAACCTAATCAAAGTCTAACATAACAGATTCGGGGGGGATAACAGAAAGAAGCAAATTTTTGGGGTCTATTACATGTGAAAGACAACAACGACGACGCAATGACACCATGCTATAGAGGGGATCGATTTGATCGAAAACAATTCGCAACAATGAAAACGCACCGAATAAACAAAGCCAACAACTCCGGCTAACAGAATCGATTCACACGAGACGATCCTAAAACACAAACCCTAATTTTGAGTCCAATTCCAACAAACAACCCCCTCAATCCTTTCAAATCGAACCGCATCAATTGAAGAGAATAACAATTCAGGAAAAGGAAACCCTAGATTGGAGGCAGAAGCATAGAAGACTGACCAAATGGTGTTGTTCTCTGTTGAATTTGGTGCAAATCGGAAAAGGCTGAATTTTTCGCCCCCAAAGCAAACGCTGTACAAACCTAGCCAAATAGATAGATGTTTGTCTCCCGTCTCCTTTCGTTTATATAAGCTATCGGAAACACATGTTATGGCGCTTATGTCTTTACATTTTTGTTATATTAAAATTTATATATTATAATATATTTTTTCATTATATATTGACATATATATTCATTTTAATTTAATAATTTATTTTATGTTTATTTATGTACGTGTGTTGGAATTTTTAAATTTTTAAATAAGATGTTATATAAGATTTTTTTGCATTGAGAATAACTTAAAATAAATATAAATAAGCTTAATTGTTTACAGGAGATATCCAAAAAAATAGTTTTCGTATATTATGAAAAATGATTATCTAATAAAAAATATAAGTATTATGCATGTGCAAGTTAAAAAAAAGTGAAATGAGAATAAAAATAATAATAATGCGGTAAACCAATACATGATTAAGTAAAATATAAGAAAAACATCCTTTAAAATTTTGACTCATTATTTGCAATTAATCATTCAACTTATAGAAACATACAATAAAATAGGTAGATTAATTTAAATAATGCAATCATTATCATCATCTATTCTCTATGATAAAAACTTTGATATCAGATGTATCATACACTATAACATTTTTTGTCCACAATAATGCTAATCTAGATATTTAACAAACTACCACAACAAATATTAGATGTTTAATTTCTGCATTATGGTACAGAGACCTTGGTACTCTATCATGTGATTCATGTCACAGTTGAGAGTTTTTCTTCGAGGAACTGCATCATTGCATTAGATTTAACATTCTCGATAGGTATTTTTAGATTCTTCGGAACATCTATAATCTTAACATTACAAAAAGTTACAACAAAATCCAGTATGGCAGATCCATAAATTTTACTTTAGAGAAAGGAAATAGTTTATAATAAGATAGTTTAATTTTTTTCCTCTAACTTATTTTTCTAGTTGAATTTGATATTCTTATTATTTGCATGTTTGGTGTGTTTTTTTAAAATAATTCAATGAGGTATTTTAAAATATTCAATTAAATACTTTATTTTATAAAATAGATTTAATTTGATCTTATTTAAAACCAATTTAGGTTATACTTATTAAAACTTTTAGAGCAAATGAAATAATCAGTTTAAATTAAATCCGTTTTATAAAATAAAATATTTAATTAAATCTTTTAAAAATAAATGAGCCATTGAATATTTTTAAAAAACTACAAGACCTAATTGTCTTTTATTACTTTTTATTTCTTTATAATAAATATTGACGTTTCAAGCAAAAATGTTAATGAAAAAAGAGAAATAAATAGTGAATTCACACAATTTATTTTATCACAATACATTTTATTTTAGATTAAATTATTGAATAAGTCATGAACTATTTGGCATTTTTTAAATAGGTCTTAAGAATATTTTTTTTAATTAAATTGTTGATTATATATTTTCTTAATTGAGTCTATAAGGCTTTTAAAATTACCACAAATTATATTCTCTAATAATCTTAAATTGTTATAAGCTAATCTTAAAAACCTACTTTTTTAGTTTAGAAATCCAATTAATTTATTATATATGTATTTCACTGCATAGGCAGATATAGGCTACAAAATTACACACAACGGATAGAGAGAGTGCAGCGGAGCAGAAAGAAGCAAAGGGGGAAGAAAGGTGGTGTGTGTTGTCGCAATGGACATCACTGCCTTCAAATCCCTCAACATTCCATTTCCAACCTTTCCATCAAAATTTTCTCCTTTTCGTCCATTCAGTTTCTTTCACTTCAAACCTTTTCGCACTCCTTCCTCACCTCGCTTCATCTCCCATTGCTCTCTCAGTAATTTCATTTTTTTTTTGCCTCTCTCTCTATTTTTTATTTATGGGTAATTTTCTTTTTCTTGTTCCAATGTTGTTTTTGTTCTTGTGTTGCAGATGGGTCAGCAGAGATAACAAGCAAGGAAGGTACTTTGCCTCGTGGCGTTGGAGAGGCAGTGAATGAAGCGTCAAGTTCCAAGATTCTTCAGGTTGTGCTCGTGTCCCCTCAGGTAACACATTCCAGTAAACTTGAGATTTTTCATATTGTTAATATATTATTATTATTGTTATTAGGCTAACATACTTCTTTTTTTTATTTTCCATTTCAGTTTGGTTTCCTTGGTTGAAAAAAAATTGACTTTGGTATTTTAAAGTGTCTGTATTAGAACAAGTTTATCCTTTCATCGGTTTTACCATAGATGTCGCATCATATGGACATTTGTCATGTTAACCAAAATTAGTACAGTTAGTGCAAAAAACTAATGAAAGGACCAATTTTGATCTAACAATGCACAAATAAATGAAACTTTTTAAACTTAGAGAGTAAACGGAAACCAAAACTAAAAGATAAGATGATAGACAAAAATGCATTTTAATCTTATTATTGTTATTAATTGTTCTGTTTCTTGTGTTGCTTTGCCTTTCTGTTAGTTTTTGAATTTTGAAGATACAGTTACTGATGCATTAAGTTAGCCCCAAAACCGAAGCTTTAAAAAATGAAATAAGATTGGAGATGACTTTTATTAGTAGTTGTTTGTACAATCTGGTTGTTTTGGACTATTTTGCTGTAGTATTTGCTACTTTATTAGTCAATCCTTTTTGAGCGAAGAAGAGTTTATTGAATGGAAGAGATGAAGCTTCAACAATAAACATATTAAAATATATATTAACAGAAACCACCACAAAAATCCTCAAAGGTTTGTCAAAACTATATACTTCAACACTAGTTTTGATATGAATGAATCCTCAATAGAGAATTTTGATTCTTGGTGGAGGACCTAGCCGAGTTGGTGAAGAGATTGGAACTTGACTATGGGCTATGTCTCCTTCCACTTCCTGTAAGGTAGTAATGAATGCGTCAATAATTAAATTTTAGTTGGTTGCAAAACATACATTCTTAAAGAAAATGTCATATCTATTAATGGAGGATACATGAAGTCGGAACCAAGGGTATTGTTGTTAAGTGCATGCTAGATGAGAGTGGAGCTTTTGTTGATAGTTTACAAAAATATTTTTTCTTTGCTAATGCGTTAAACATATTGGATATGCTGTCAATGGTTTATCAATGTTCAATAACCTTTCTTAGCAGACTAGGGGCTTGTTTGGATACAAGCTAGAAGAGTTTTCGAGAGCTTCTCTACTGGAAGTTTTTCCAGTAGAGAAGCTCTCAAAAGCTCTTCTACCTTTGTATCCAAACAGGTTATTTCCAGTAGAGAAGCTGAAGCTCTCGAAAACTCTTCTAGCTTGTATCCAAATAGTCTCTTACTTTCGAAGTTAGTATAACAAGCAGGAATTGCATTTGAATTGGTTAAAATCAAAGTTCAAACCCCCTTGATTAGTACACTTTTGTACTGTTACCTGTTAAATACTATTTGAGTACTAAGAGATTATTTTCTTTATTTTTTAAATAAAATTTTATTTGTCAAATCTGTCAGTACATCTGATTGAACCTGTGGTTTCAAGACAGTGTTAATACTACTGCCCAAGACCTTACAGGGGATGAAGACCATCCTGTCCAGTGTGAAACTGATAGGCCATAGATTATCCGAATCTATTGTATGTGGCAAAACTCACTGGGGCAATTGGAATAGAATGTTGTGCCCTCTCCCAATTACTTTGGTTCTTAGTTGTGTAGAGAATGTATGAGTGTGTGCAGTTGTTTGTTACAGAGATAATGTATGTGTGTGTGGGTCACTGGGTTGGTTACAAAAGTGGTGATAGCATGTGAGGGAGGTTAGGCTTGCTAATTTGGCATTTGCTTAGGCCTGAGAAGAATCATCTTCCAGGAGGGGAGCATTGTTTCATTATCTTTGTTTATCAGTTTTGGATAATTTTGATATTACGGAGGTGGTAGACAGTTATCTTGTTGGGCAGTGGGGTTATAGGGAGAGAGTATGAGAGTAATGAGGTTAAGTGCGAGATATGAAAAGTAGGTAAGATCTTTCTTTGGGGGAGTTTCTTCTCTTTATGAACTTCCATCTAATTCAATAAAACCGATAATTTCTGCATCTTTCTCTCATATTCTAACAGCACAGAGCATATATTACAACAAAGACTGGTTTATGTCATGTTCCTGACAAATTGCTTATTCTTCAGTGGTGCCTTCTTAAAAGAATGATCAACATTTATGAAATAATGATCTAACTATGGATTTGACAAGTACTGATCTATGATCGATCACCTATATTTCAATTTAATATATTTGTTGAGAATAATGTGAACTTGTAATAGGGCAATGGATATGAAATTAAAAATGATAACAATGATAAGAAGTAAAACAAAATGGTTAGTGTTGGGCTGGAACAAGTCTCCTGCATTTTGATTTGAGTTAATGTTAAAGTTCAAATCACTTTAAACAAGTAGTGAAGTTAAAGCTCTGCATAGTAAAATTTGCCTCAGTAACCATTTTTTTAGCTTGGATTGGAATTTTAATCACTGGAGGTTGTTCTGGGATTTATGTCATCCTTGGTAGATTCCAGGAAACACTGGGTGCATTGCTAGAACTTGCGCAGCATCAGCTGTTGGATTACACTTAGTTGGGGTGAGTTTTACTTTCTAAATCTTATTATTTTTTACATTTGATGATAAGATTGTCATGTATTTTCATGTTTGTTGTACAATACTAATGGTAGCCTTTGTATTTCTTTATCTTTTCAGCCATTAGGATTTCAGGTGGATGATACTAAACTAAAGCGTGCTGGGTTGGATTACTGGCCGTATCCATGAACATATGCTTATTTAAGTTTAATTTTTTTCTGGCTTGCATCTCTCCTGCTAGTCTAGACTAACTCTTCTACCATGCAGGGCAGTGTGCAATTGTCTATCACTGTTTATTTTAAATTGAGTTCTGTCTGACTATGGCTTTTACCTCCTCTAAAGCTTGTTTTGACTGGAAAAAGTGTGTTGCATTTCAAATATAATGTGTATAGTAGTTTCAACTGATCTAATATTTTTTTGTCCAAAATAAAAAAAGTAAAAACTGATAAAACATTAATGCAATTGCATTTTTTCTTTTTATTTGTTTTCCATTATTACCACAAAATTGTAGATATGTGGTTGTTAAAATTCATGATTCTTGGGAAGATTTTCATAATTATTTTAGGCAACAGGTAATTATTATTCTCAGAGATAAATTCCATATATCATCATCTCTTTTGATTCCACATGTGACATGTCACCATTGTCTTGTACAGGAGGGTGAAAAACGGTTGCTAGCATTTACAAAGAGAGGAACAAAAATTCATTCTGTGAGTTGCCCGCCATTAATTTTAATTGCATAATTCCTTTAATTACAGCATTTTTCCTGATGGTGCTTGATGTCTCTAACGTCAGTACTTCTCCTAAGGTCTTCTCCTTATCTAATAATTTCTTCTTTTATCTAGAAATAAAAAATCCAAGATTTTCTCTCAATCCTTAGTAGTTTCTCTTCTATAGCATTGAAACTCAGAATTAACAAGTTGATTGCAGCAACAAATGACATACTCTTAAAGATATTGCTACAAACTTGGATCCTTGTAGCAACCTTCCTATTCTACAATGTCTACAACTAATAGGAAACCTGGGAAAAAAATTCAAGGTATAACAATTTAAAATGAGATAATGAATGTCAATATGAAAGACTAATACTGACATGTAATCAAAAGGAAACATCTTATACGAGAGTGAGAGGATTAAATCTGGATCACCATACATGGAGGGTTAAGATTTAATGTCAAAAAGCCACATGACTTTTTTAAGTGGTCACATGACATTGAATCTTAACCCTCCATGGTTGGTTATACAATTTAGATTTAATCCTCTCACTCTCATAAGATACCTTCCTCTCGTATGATAGGTCTTCTCTCTCTTTCTTTCTCTCTCTCACTATATATATATATATATATATATATATATATATATATATATATATATATATATATATATATATATATATATATTTAAATAAATTGTCAATCCAAGAGAGGAATTATTTGACTCAAGGAATAATAACAGAGTTCTTAAATGAGTATAGACTATATTTATTTTTGTTTGCTTAAATGACCTTTTGGACCCTATTAAATAGGTTTTTTTTAATAGATGATATAATACATTTAAATTCTTAATAACTAAGGATAATTTTAAATGCCCCTTACCATCAGCAAAATATATATATATAATTTTAAATAAATTGTCAATCTTACAATATAAGTCTAAATCCAAGAGAGGAAATATTTGACTCAGGAATAATAGCGAAGTTCTTAAATGAGTATAGACTATGATTTTTTTTTGGTTGCCTTATATGACCTTTTGGAACCCTATAAAATAGATTGTTTTTTAGTCCTTTAATTGATGATGTGGCAAGTCAATAGGCTGCCAATGCCGCTGTTACGTCATCATTTAATGTTGTTACATGACAATAGACTAAAACTTTAAAGGACTAAAACCAAAAGAAAAACTTTAAAGAACTAAAATAAAAAACCAATAGAAAACTTTAAAGAACTAAAATCAAAAACCAAAAGAAAAACTTTAAAGAACTAGAATCAAAAACACCCTATTTGATATGGACCAAAAGGTTATTTAAGCCATTTAGGTTTATATATTGGTTTGGATTTGAAAACCAACCCAATCCAGTTATTTTTTTTCTGCTGTTTTTTGTTAGGCTTATTTGGTTTTCAGTTTTTCAATTTTATTCTTTTTGGTTTTTCGGCTCTTTTTTCTTTTTCTGGTTTTGCCATTGAAGCAAGCAATATGTGCAAGGTTACTTATTATTTAGTATTATGTACTAAAAGTAGTGTGTGCCTTAGCTTACAAAACAAAGCAATGTAAGGAAACTGTGAACTGGCCAATAATTGTGGTTCCTTCTTACCCTGCAGGAGTTTTCCTACAGAAAAGGTGATTATCTAATATTCGGCTCTGAAACTAGTGGCCTGCCTCCTGAAGCCTTGCTAGACTGCAAAACAGAACCATTTGGTGGTGGAACTATCAAGATTCCAATGGTTGAGACTTATGTCAGATGTTTGAATCTATCTGTAAGTGTTGGCATAGCTTTGTATGAAGCTTCTAGACAACTAAACTATGAGTCACTTCAGGTACCTTCAGAAAGCTGTATTGATACTACTGAGGAATCATTTATTGCTGAAGACATTTTTGCTTGATCTCATAAATATTCTAGTTACTTGAGATGGAAAACCAATCCAATTCAGTGGGGGGTGTTATATTCTTTGTTAACTGAGATGGAAAATGTCTGTTTCAGATTCAGAAGTCAATCCCAAATCTGCACCTAATTCCTCACACACAACTCAGTTACATGTGACACTCACTAGATTTTGTAGTGACTGTATTATGTATCAATATTATTCTGTACCAATCCTCATGTAATATTGCAATCTAATAGTTGTGCCATTTATCACGGAGGTTTAAACATTTTTCAACTTCAAATTCACGTAGTGGAATATTGGGAATAGAAAGGTCAAAGAATTACAAGTTTTCCTTCTTTATTTAGTTCATTTAACTGCTTGAACAATTGTGTGCTCAAATTATAGAGTTGAACTTATATACATTAGTAGTATAAAATATTTTTATATAATATCTAATAACAGTTTCTCTTACTGCCATGTTGTATTAACTAATAAGATGATGAGATAAAGTGATCAAAATTTATTGGATATTTGTGTAAATGTTAATTTTATACTGGTTGTGCATATAAATTATACTTGTACATATGTCTGAGTGAGATGTTTCATTGACTAATAGGATATCTAAATATTTACTTGGAACTTCATGTGCATATATAATTCCATTGGATTTGCAAAAAGTTATCTTGTTACTTTCATAAATTTCCATATTGTAATTCCTCCCGTTTTGTCTTTTTGTTTGACAAATAAACTCAAGTAATTATTGGGCGAATAATCTATTTGAAAAATTAAACTCTAGTAACATAGGCAATTTGAACAAAAGTATCGAGACTAGAGAGAACAATAATCTGTATCCAATGATTTAAATTGAAATGGCAGATTTTAGGGGCCAAATCCACACATTTTTCAAAGTTTAATGATCAAAATGGTTAATTTGAAAGTACAGAGACTAAAACCAAGTTTTATTGTAAGTATAGGAAAAAAATATTTTATTCATTTAAATTAATCTAAATGCTCACGAGCTTCAATCATTTCCATGAACTAGCTCCTTTCTATCCACCTAATCGCACATTCATTCACGTGACATTTTAATTTTTTTGGTGATCATTCATTCACGTGACATTGGGGGTGCATTCGGTCTCTTGCACATGAAAACTTTAAAAAGATATCCAAAACACGACGACTTATCCTCGAATGAGTCTTGATCTGAATACTCTCATTCATGTTCCATTATAACTAAAAAGGACCATTAACCCTTATTATCCTTTAGGTTTTTTAGGCTCGCGAGGACCATTAATCCAACTTGAGAACTTTAGAACGTGGAAGTTGGAGCCAACCCAGTACATGCTGGAAGGAAAACGTCACAAAGTCCTCATTCTCGCAGTAACTCTTTTAAGTCATTTTTTTTCAAAGCCTTCAACCAAGGCTCTACGTTCATCATAGAGAATTGAAATTGTGCGCTTCTTTGTCCCTCTAATTAAAAATTGTCATTAATTTTCTTTCTTCTTTTAAATAACATTTCTCTTCTGAACGGTAACTCCCTCCGGTCTTTATTAAAAGATTCAATTAATTGATTAACCAAGATTAAGAAAATCAGTTAACTTAGTTGAGAGTATTAAATTTGTCCTAGATTAATATATTTCTTTTTCTTTCAAAACTATCCCTGGAACAAAATCAACAAATATTAATGAATTTATATTTCTCTCAATGTTATGTCATTTAGAACTGACTTTACAAAACTAACAAACATTTTATATTGGATCTTATAATAATAAAGATTAAGTAGTACTTTTAATCATATAATAAATACTTGATAAAGAATTTTTTAATTGAAGTAGGAAAGGAGACACTAAAGGAACCAATGATTTGATTCCATTACAACTAATGCAAATTACTCATATTTTACAATAATGATAATAGAGTTTGAAACCTAGAATCTTATGTAAACTACTCGTGTTGGCCTTTCAAGGGTAACATTTGACATACATTTTGAAACATATTCTTTATTATCAATTAAAAGTAATTAGGAATTATGAAATTGTGTAAGTTTCACTCTATATTCAATGAATTCCATTCATATTTATATATTTTTTTAATAAATTTCAACTGATAATAAAGTATATAAAAAACATTATATAAAAGTGACTTGTTAACACTTTTCTACTTTTTTTTTACTGAACTAAAAATGATTTTTTTATTAATTATTTTGCAATGTTTGGTTAGATATTATTTGTCGCTTGAAATAGAGTCACCTTATCAAGTAATTTCCTATTGTAGCAAAGAACAATTCTAAATTCTTGTATAATATATTTTTAGCAAACCTTCTTAAATACCAAATGAAAAAAAGTAATTGATTATTTTTTTTATAGTTCTAAGATACTAAACTTTTACTTTTTAATTTAACATTTATTTTATAGGGTATTAGGATGTTGAATATAAGAATATTACTATAAGATATATCACCTAAGTTTTGTCCTTTTTTATTTTACAAAGAGGCTGAATTGCCCAGTATTTGTTGGGTATAATGTTCAGCAAGAGTGAAAATGATTGAAGTAAACGAATTTAGTTAAACATCTTATAATGTTGCGACCGGGATAGAGGGATCGACAAACATGAAATTAATACGATTGTATTAAAAACTAAAAGATGTTTTAAACAATAATGATCTCAATTTATGCTGGAAATTTATCACCCTTGTCTTGTGTGAAAATATTGATGAATTTATGAGTAATTGAATTTAATATCTTTAGGGGCAAAGCAAGAAGAGAGAGAGCTAAGCTAACTTCGTCAACTCAATCCAACAAGATCACATTGACAAGGTAATGGAAGTAATGATTTTAGTGTTATTTGGACCCACGCAGAGGATAGTGTCATGTGTACATAAATATGCCTTGTCGGAGCAACCTTTATAAGTCTATGTCTATCACAATACTTTTTTTTTTTAATAAAGTCTATCACAATGCTATCTATACATCCCAGCGGAATATGATAATAAGTGGAGAAGAAAAACACTGTTATTATCTCATGCTTTTCATCACGATTCTCTGGTACTTCCTAGTTTACTCTTTAATGTTATGATTGGAATTGGATTTGAAGTAGAATATGGAAGAAAGATATAAGAGAAAAAGAAAAAAAAAGGATGAATAACTATTTTAGTTTCCGAAAGTGTAAGCGTTATCACATTAATATCTAAAAATAGAAAAATTTAAAGTAAGTTCATATGGTGTCAAATAAGTTTTTAAATTAAATCACTTAGGGTATGCTTGTTTACACGTTGGATGTGGCTACCAAAGGATTATTTTGTGAGAAGCAAGAATATGTAACTTTCAGTTGAGCGTGGGTTTTGAGAGCTCCAAACTCAAAATAAACATGTAATTATTGCCACTTAAAACTTAAAAGGATTTTTTCCTGACAAAAAAAACTTTAAAATATTTTAATATTATCTCTTAAATTACATGACTTTTTTGAACTAAAGTAAGTGACACATGCACTTCTTGAATAATAATCATTAGGCAAGCCAATCAAAAAATGACTCGGCACATAACATTACAACATTCTTTTACCCAAAACGTTGCGTTTCACTTAAGTAACACGATGTTTATGATAAAACATCCATTCATTGGACAATGATACATATATGTTAACTTAGAAGTACCATTGCACGACATATAGACTTTAATCATTATTTAATAAAGTTCATTCCGAGTTTACCTCTTAGTAGAATCAATCTTTCTTCAGTAAGAAGTTTTGTAAATATATTAGCTAGTTGATCATCAGTTGGTAGAAGTTGTAGATCCATTGTCCCTTTCTAAACATGGTCTCTTATAAAATAATGCTTAATTTTTATATGTTTGACCCTTGAATGCAATGTGGGATTTTTCGAAAGACTAATAGCAACATTGTTATCACAAAAAATAGGAATATTACTCTCAAAGATGCTGAAATCCTCAAGCTAGTTCTTTATCCAAAGGAGTCAAGTACATCAACTTGCAGCTTATATGTATTCTGCTTTAGTAGTAGATAGTGCAACAAAACCTTGCTTCTTACATATCCAAGTCACCAAGTTGCAACCAATGAAGTGACAACTTCCATTGATTCTCTTCCTTTCAAGCTTATCTCTAGAATAGTAAGCATTAGAGTGTCTTGTGAATCTAAAATATTTCATCTTTTTAAAGCAAAAACCAAGGTTAGAAGTACCAATAAGATATCTAAATATATGTTATGAACTTTCTTGGTTCTTTCTAAAACCTTGTACATAAACAAACACTGAACATGATATCAGGTTTGGACGTTGTGAGATGTAACAATGATTCAATCATTGTTTTGTATTAAGTTTTGTTCACCTTCTTAGATCCCTTGTGTCCAAGGTATGTGGTTAGATGCATTGAAGTCTTCATCTCTTTTGCATCATTCATATTAAATTTCTTTAATAACTCCTTCACATACTTTGTCTAATGAATGTATATTCCTTCCTTTGTTTGTTTGCTTTATTTGTAGTCTAAGGAAAAACTTTAATTCTTCCATCATGCTTATTTCAAATTCATTATGCACTAGCTTCAAAAAATACTCACACAAAGTTTCATTAGTAACATCAAAAGATAATGTCATCAACATAAACTTTTATTCCACTATTTACCATTAAATTAATCATCATTTATTAATTGATTATTAGTTGCACAAAAGTAATATGTCAAATGTGATGATATTCATTTATGACAATTGATTTAACAATATACTTTTTTATGTAATTATTTAATCATAGTTTTAGTCACTAAACTTTACAAATCACATATTTTTTAATAGAACTCTTCATTAGTCGCTATATTGATGTTTATTAGCGCTCACTAATTAATAATTGCTAAATTTGGTCCACAAATATAATTTTTTTCCATATGATGCCACAATTATTTTACATAAAAATTAATCTTATTTGAGCTGGGTAGAACCATTCTAGACGAAAAAACTTAATCAATAAACTTAGTTTTTATTAAAGATTATCAAACTAATAAAATGATAAAAAAATAAAATTGAAAGGTTAAATTAAAAAAAATGAAAGGCAAAATATTATTACTAAAACCAATTTGTAGCCCAAGTCGTGCCCAAACTAAAAATTCACCAAGGTACAAAAGCTAGTTCACAATGGCGTGCTGTATCTATAAAGATTACACCAAAATTGAAAAAACACCTAGGACAAAAGTCGTATTACCAATTGCCACCCCATGCGTTATTATCCAAATAAACCCCCACAATGCAAATTACACCAAAATAATAATATAAAAAAACAACTAGGACAAAAGTAACAACATCATATGCATGCTTAATAAGCTAACTCACATCCCCCCTTTCTGATGATATTCCTTTACATTAGAGCCCTCAAGATTTCATCTATATATCAGCGCTACATAGCAATTCCTCCGAAGCATCTAAAAAACCTTCCAGCCTTGAACCCCATACACAATAACATATTCTTGATTCACTTTCGAATCCTTCTGCCAACTATTTGCGTTTGATGCAATTTTTCGGTTCAACAACAATTGAAACAAACCCAAAACCTGGTGCCCACAAATAGTTTGAATCAAATCCCCTATCAATCTGAATATTGCAATGCTAGGAAAAACTCCACACTTTAACAATACAATGACTCTCTTGGAAACTTTCCATGACCCCCCTCCAAGAAAAGAACCACACAATTACACATCCCTCAGCTACTAAAAAAGAGAACTTGCACGATAGAATAATCAAGACCAAGAGTTTAAAGGAACTGATCCCATCAACAAGCAAAGGAGAACCTACTAGCTACCCTCCACCTTACACCAACCTCCCAACATCACAATGCTTGCTCCAACGAGAAAAGGCAAGAAAAATATTGTTCCATTCACCAACCTTCATCACCCCTCCATTCTCCTACAGTCACAAACTCCACAACCCCACCATAATAGCCGAAAAGCACTCTCTGCAGCAACAACAAACAACACACCACAACCTCCACACCTGTCACTAGTAGAAAAACACACCAACATTTACATAAAATTGCACAACAACACCCTTCTCCAACAAGTACCACGGCTTCACCTAGATGTTTTCCGAATACACTCAACTGGATTCATCATCAAGTCAGAGAGAATAAAAAATCATTTCTTCTTAGCCTAGCTTTAGCCACTTCCACCTGTTGACCTTCACCTGTTCAAGGATTTCGTGACCCTATAAATTCTGATCTTTAAAAATCATACCATTTCTGGCAATCCAAATAGCTCTGACCACAGCATGCCATGCATACCACCATCCAACATTCTACTTCAATCCCCCTACCCCCTTGCCAACCCATCAAATTGATGCATCTGAGCATCCATTTGATCCTCTTGCAAAATGATTACTAAAATGCCTAATCATTCCGACTCTAATACCCTCCACCTCAATCAAAATTGACTTGCTCTAATTACTTTGTAAACATGTACCGAAAAAACTTTTTTGAAAATGTCCTTGTTTATACATGTGTGTGTGTTTTTTTTTGTCGTTTAAACATACTTTAATATAATTTTGAAAAAAATTAATTTTAAATAAAAATAGAGATTGACGTGGCTAATACATGACAATGACCTGGTTAAAAATTAATTCTTTGATCCCTATCGATGATTTTCTTTAGAAATTGGTCATTGTACGTTCTTTTGCCAATAAATTATTGTATGTTTTAATCATATATTATATAAAAGATAGTTATTGACCGTGTATTATTCAGCCATAACCATTTGAATTGATTTTAGTTTTTTTCCAATAATATAAAAAATTAATAAAATTATCAATTATAATTTTTTTTGACATAATCCAAAAAATTCTCCCTCTAAATTTAACTGTGCGTCACACTAATATTATCTAATTTCTATATATATCACCTTTATTAATACAAAATGGTCCCGCGGGTAGATACAATTTTTTCATCACTCTGTCAAAAAGCATTGTTGATGATGATTCTAAGTAAAGTAACAAATCCTAGTGCATTAACAAACATAAACACATTATAAGGAGTACTTTCTCGGTTTCTCTAAAAAGCCAATGTGTAGTATTGTTACATGAAATCAACATGGTGTCTTACCAAAAAAAGAACACGATGATAATTAAGTTACAATCTAGATTATAAAATTAAATTTGTTAGAGCTTTTTATTTTTTTAACAACAAATGTTATTCACAACATTTTTAGAAACATTCACTAACAAGAATAACTATGAAACTTTTAGATTTATTTCTCATTTTTTTTAAGATTTAATATTTGTAATAAATAATCATTATATATCTTAAAAAGTTACGCTTGAGATAAATCAATTTCTCTTTTTTTAAAACATATACAAATATTATTTTCATTTAATATTTAACCAAAATCAATTCTTTTAAATACCATTCCTAAACCAAAAACCATTAACCCGAATCCTTCAAGATAACTTTTCTAAAAAACATCAATTTTTCTTAATAAAATGCAAGTAAATAAAACCCTAATTTACACAAAACAAACGAACCGTCAGCTCATGAAGCTTAGCCCCACCATGTCATACCCCTAGCAATGGCATGTGCCTAGTAACAGTGAAAAAGTATGAAACAAACACTCACAAAACCACACCGAGTCACCACCGACTGTAATAACAGCACCATTCAAGGGGCAATTTGGTCACTCAACACCTATATATAACAACTCGTACAAACATGCACTGAAATAGTTAAACACTCTCTCTCACTCAATGGCTTGGCACTCGTTCCTCTTATTAGCGACGGCCATTCTCGCCGTTGTGTGCTCCGCCGTGAGCGGTTGCTCGCCATCGGATAGGGCGGCGCTGCTGGCCTTCCGGAAGGCGCTGAGCGAGCCCTACCTTGGCCTCTTCAACTCGTGGACGGGCTCCAACTGCTGCCTCGACTGGTACGGCATCAGCTGCGACGCCACCACCGGCCGCGTCACCGACATCAACCTCCGCGGGGAGTCCGAAGACCCCATCTTCGAGAAAGCCGGTCGCTCCGGCTACATGACCGGAAAACTCTCAGAGGCGATCTGCGGCATCGACACCCTCACCACCCTCGTCGTCGCTGATTGGAAAGACATTGCCGGGGAGATCCCCACCTGCGTCACCGCGCTTCCCTCCCTCCGCATCCTCGACCTCATAGGGAACAAGCTCTCCGGCGAGATCCCGGCCGACGTGGGGAAACTCTCACGTCTAACCGTCCTGAACCTGGCCGACAACGCCCTAAGCGGCAAAATTCCAGCGTCCATCACCCAGCTGGGCTCACTCAAACACCTGGACCTCAGCAATAATCAGCTCTGCGGCGAGATTCCGGAAGACTTCGGGAATCTGGGCATGCTGAGCCGCATGTTGCTGAGCCGGAACCAGCTAACCGGTAAAATACCAGTTTCTGTCTCCAAGATTTACCGGCTTGCGGACTTAGACTTATCCGCAAACCGGTTATCCGGTTCTGTCCCGTTCGAACTCGGGACAATGCCGGTTCTATCCACACTGAATTTGGATAGTAACTCTTTAGAGGGCTTAATTCCTTCGAGTTTGTTGAGTAATGGGGGTATGGGCATTTTGAACCTTAGTCGAAACGGGTTTGAAGGCTCCATACCCGATGTGTTCGGGTCACACTCGTATTTCATGGCTTTGGATTTGTCTTTCAATAATTTAAAGGGTCGGGTACCCTCTTCGTTGGCTTCGGCTAAGTTTATCGGGCATTTGGATCTTAGCCATAACCATTTGTGTGGATCCATTCCTCTCGGAGCACCCTTCGATCACCTCGAAGCGTCGTCGTTTACTAGCAATGATTGCTTGTGTGGGAACCCCTTGAAGACTTGCTAGTTATAGTGGGTGACCCGGGATCCGAATACGTACCCGGATAGATACCCGATTTGTTTACAAGGTGTGGTGTAATAATTTTATTTTATTTTGTTGTTAAGTGGTGTAAGTGTAATATAACGTTTTAGTGAGAAAGTTGAAAGAGAGAAAGGAAAAGAAGTGAGGGCATAGGCATCTGCGTGCACGTGCACGACAAGACAAGGGTTTCAAGGAAGGAATTCATGTTTGTGTGGGAGGTCAAGCTTATTTGAAAATTATTCCTGTGCTGCATGTGAGCTTCCTTGTTTTACTAGTATAATGTAAAAGAAGATATATGGATAATGATTTCATTACTGTTCTTCCTTTACTAATTTTAAGGGTTTTATTTTTTATTTTTTGTGAATGTTAAGGGTTTGATTTATATATATAGTCACATGCAAAAGTTACATGTGCGCTTAATTAGATTATTCAATTATCATTGTATGCAATTACGTTGTGGCAGTTAAAAGATGAACTAATTAATGCACGAGACATTCTGGGTCTTTAAGATGAGAACCACTTGAGGTGGATGTGTAGTTTTGCAGTAGATATTTTCTTATGGTTTGAATATTTTAAGTGCAAAAATATACGTACCCGGGAAATACAAATTTTCCAAACTGATACATAACAAATGATTTATTAATTAATTTGATTTGATGTATTATATCTGTTATAAATTATATGACGTTTTTAAAAATATATATTTTAAAATATGTCATTTTATAAAATTAATGTTATATGAAATATTTTTTAATATTAATTTTAATCAATGCTGAGTGAAAATAGTATATAACAAGAATAAACGAGTCATTAAAAGATTACTCCTAATATTTTCTTTAAAATTTTATAAATTAATTATATTTTTAATATATATGTCAAAATTTTAAATATCATATAATTTGAAAGGGGGAGAGTACTTAATTAGCTTAAGTGTGAGATTTTATGCTCAATAACTTCGAATAAGATGAAAGACTAAAACATTAATCATTATTTTGAGAAAAATGTTAACAATATTTCACATTTTTTTATATAACTTTTTATTAGTGGTTGGAATTCATTAAAAAAATATAATTTTTTGAGGGTGTTTTAGTTTTTATTTAATGACTTTCTCTTAGTTTTCAATAATTTTAATCAACAATGAATCATTTTATTTTGATAGTCTAGCGCTCTAGAGAAAGGAATATTAAATTTAAATTGCATTTTACTGAGAAGAGTATACGTATTTGAGCAAAGGGATCTGTATCTATATCTGTCCTCTTTTTTAAAAAACTTCTTTTGTGATACAAGAGGCTTTACTTTTAGGTTAGGGTCTTGATAAGTTAATACTATAAGATTTAACCAAACAAATCATGTTAAAGATATGGATTAATGAAAATCAAAGTAGAGTACATAAATAATACTATCAATAAAAGTTTGTCCCTTTTTTTAATTTTTTAGTTAATTTCTCACATTTGCTTTCATTTTCCAAGTTCTCCCTGTTTTGCCATTTTAGATCCTTATAGAAGGATTGGAATACCCAGATGGGGGAGCAATAATGCAGCTCAACTACCACTTGGGGGGCACATGGTGCTGTACCTCATCCCTTCCCATAAGCATTAACTACGAGCCAGGTCTTTATGCCATTTAAATCCGTGTAACATGTAAGATAATAAAAAGCAGAGATATTGAATGCACATTTAAAAAGGAGAATGCACTACTAAGTGATTATTAACTCTTCCTTAAACATCATATGTAAGTATTATAAATTTTTTAATACCCCCACTATAGTGCATGCCTTTACTCTACCAAAGACATACCATAAATTTGGTCCAATCATTTCCCTAGCAAAAATGAATTCGTGGACCCCTCCCCCAATTCCTACTCTGGCATTCACATTCTAAGTGGCCCTCTATGCATGTGAATTGATCCTGCACTTTCCAATGCCATGACCGATTGATTGAAGACAAGCCTGTTCAGTATGGATCATGATCCAATCACTCTAAGCAATTACAAGTTTACAACCCTCCTCTCACTGGCCACACCAATGTTTATTATTGTTTGTTCCTCCCCTTATGTTATGGTGTGCTTTGTTTCATGTTAAAAAATTAATTGAATTTATATTTTGGAAAAAAAATAAGTTTACATGTTTAGTTTTATATTAAAAAAAGATTTAGAATTAATTTTAAGTTAAAATAATTTTAAATAAATTTTTTATTGAATTTAAAATTCTTTACTGAGTTTTATACTTAATTTTTTTATAATAAAAATATTTAAACATAAATCACATTATTTTAAAATTAATTTTATTAACACTCAACCAAACATAAATTATATATGTCCTCTTTGTAAAAGAATAAGGATGGAACTGAGTAATAACACTGCATTGTTTGAAATGCTACGGACATGTATGCTACCTCTATTTAAATTATGTTACTTTTTTTATTATCATATTATTAATATAAAAATATCAATTAATTTTGTTCATCACTAATTTCTAGTAAAATGTTTGACGGGTATCTTTTATAGTAGAATCTTTCCTTTGTGAAATCTCTAATAATAGTCTTGTTTTTTGTTACAACTTTATGAGAGGATTAGGGTGGGCATAAAATGTACATAGGAGAAGAAAAGGATGCATAAGCCTTTTGCAAAGTATGATACACGATAATTGCAGCAGCCCCATGCCCCATGCCCCATGTAAAACTTTTACCAAAAAAACAATTAAACCCAAATGCTATATTACCTATATGGTACAAAACAGGTACAAAATAGTCTTCACACAAATTTATACGAATCTACCTGTTTAAATATCACTGGACGGATATTAAATTAACTTCCTAAAAAAAAAGACAGATATTAAACTAAGAAAAATAAAAATTAGAGCTTTGACAGAAGCTAGAAGCTAGGAATTGTTTTCGAATAGTTATTAGTAATTTCCCACAATGAATTCACGTGATGATAATAAATAGTTTAGTTTGTACCAGCTAGCTAGAAAGATAGCAAAGGGACGGGCCTAGGAATGAACCACCATTAGAGAGATTCTTGGATGCTTTCAGACTAAAATATTAATCATGTAGTGTTCATCACATTAATTTTGTAAATCATTGTTGTCTTTTCTTTAAGTACATTTTTACTCTCGTAATTAATTTTTACACTTTCGGTCATACAAAACACCTTCTCACGTACGGACAATATATGTTGTGAACCCACGCTCAACATTAATCTTCTTTGAGTACTTTTCATTTATTTTACTTACCGAAAATCTTATTAAAGGAAGTGAAAAAAAAATACATTTTTCAGTTAATGCAAATTAGGATTACATGCTTTTTTTTTCATTCATTCATACAATTTAATGTTTTTATAATTTTTTTGTTTTATTATTTGTAAAATATGTTTTTTTTCATCCTCAAGATCCTTTAGATAAAATTTTGAATAATAATAAAAATATTATTTAAAGTGATTTTAAAAAAATAAACATATTTTATAATAATTAAAACAAAAAAATGAAAAAAAATGTTAAGTTACAAGAATAAAAAAATATTTAATTTTATAAATTATATCTAAAATGTATGGGAAGTGGGAACTCTATTTATATCAGAGGGACACTAATTGCATCACAATTCTTGACGTACAATGTCAAGGTAGTAGTCTAATAATCTTGTACCATATGATATAATGACATACAAATTAATTTATAATGTTTTAAAATGTATAGCATGGTTAGGCTTCATATAACCCAAACTATACATGGCCGGAATTAAGGGTAGAAATGAGTCAAGTCAAATTTTATTAGGTTTGAGCTCGGCTTGAATTGAATAAGTAAGGCTTAAGCTAGATTCATTATCTATCATAATTTTTTTTTTAAAGGCTGGTTCGACTTATATAAAAGTATGATTTGACCTACGAGCCTATTTAAAAGTCTGTTTAAAAACGTCTTTAACTAATTAATTGTTTTAAAATCTAATGAAATACTAACTAAAAAAGAAACTTATAAAATTTCGTAATGTACAAATCCAAAAATAATTGGTAAACAAAATCATATTAAATTCAAGTTATTAAAACACAAAGTATATCAAAAGAAAATGAAAAAAGAACATAATATTAAAAATTATATGGATTAGAGATAATTTATATTAATATAGCCAAATAAAAATATTTAAATTATCTGAAAATGTCTTTACAAAACATTCTTTTCTTTGGAATTATTAATCTGGTTGTATTATCCTTTTAATTTGAATCTTTTTTCTTTTTGAAAATTTTACGCATGCAAGTGAACTCTCTAAACACTTTATGTCACTTCATTTCATCGTTCATGATGCCATAAAAATTATATAGATAATAGTTATTATTATTATTACTTAGTTTAACAAGTTTTTTTTATAGTTTGACTTTGGTCTTTTTATCTAATTTTTTTTAAAAAGCTTGAGTTTGACCTTTATAGTAAACAAGTCAACCCCAGCCTTAAATAGGTCAAGCCATAAGCCCTTAACAAGCGGCTCAGCTCATTTTCATCCCTGATCAGAATAAAGGCACCCGTAACCTATTTGTACAAAACCTAATCTAACGCCTAACTATGAACAAAATCATAAATAATAGTTTTTAATTAAAATATTTGCCTATTTTTTATTCATTATCCAATAAATAGGCGATGTTTCTTATATATCATAATAAAATAGAATAAAGGATATATATCCATTTCGAGTAGAGGAACAAGGTCTAATGCGTCTAGCTTGGGTTCGTGGTGGACCATCATTTTTTTTAAAACATTTGATGAGGGTGGTGGATCCATCATAGCACATGGATTATGATATTTTAACTAATTTATATCTTATATGCCAATTATTTGTATTATTATTCTAAAATTATTATTTTTCATTAATTTTTAGAAAAAAAATAACTAAGGAAGAGTGTTTAGGAGACAAAATAAATAATACATTATAAATTAAAATATCTAATAAAAATGAATTAATGAATTTCTGAAGAAAATCTTATAATTAAATACGGAATGTATATTAATTGATTTCTCAAAATCAGCAACTTATACATAAAAATAATGAATTTTGAAAACTTCGCAGGAAAACAAAGTAACAAACTAAACGAAATTATATTTCGCAGGAAATTATATTTACGTGCGTTCAACATGCCCTCAATATTTATCTCAATTTTGAAAGAAAAAAAAACATATTTGGAACTAACATTTTAACCTTGCACATGCACGGGCTAAGTAAATTTTTACTACAATTATTCAACTATATAAATTTAAATTACTTTATTGATTTTAACGGATCAAATTAATATAAAAATAAAATATGATTTAATTTAAATTTAAAGATTATAATATAATTAGAAGAATAATATTTTAAAAATAATACTAGTTGATAGAACTACAAGTAGAATATGACTTAGTTTGGATTAAAAAAAAGTAGAATAAATAATAGCAACAACAATAATACTAATAACTTAATATAATTAAAAATGTTGTAATTTATAATAGAATAAAATATGATTTAATTTAAATTTGATAATAATAGCATATTTATAATAAAAATAATTTAAATTTAAAATTTTTGAAAAATCTTAAAAAACCAATCTCACTCATAAGTTGTGTGGGAAGATTGACATAATATATATATATATATATATATATATATATATATATATATATATATATATATATATATATATAATTACTTAAAAACTCTTTAAATTAATAATTATTAATTTATCGATAAATTAATAACTCTCTAAATTAATAAATTTCTTCGATCTTGACATTATTAATTTATAGAATTTTAACTATATAAGCATATCAAATATCAAGAGGAAAAGAAAGTGATAAAGAAGCGAAAAGACAATGAAAAAGCTAAAGAAAGAAAATTATTAATCATGTGTTTGATGATTCATGGTGACAAAGGTTCTTACTGATTTAAGAGTGTCGATGTAAGATTTTAAGGCTGATCAAACGAACTTCATAGTGTGTGCGTGTAAGTCTTCTTTCTCTCTGCCTTTTAGTTATCTTTACTTTCGGTTTTTGACCAAACAAGGATTCATGTTCCTGTAACAAGGTATTTTAATTACATAGATTCTTGATTTTCTTTCAAAGAAAGATTAATTTTTGATTTTATAACACAAATACGCAAAATTAGTGTATGTAACGTACACACATGTTGTAAATTTTTTCACACAATTTAATGTTTAAAAGGTTTTATGATATGTGTACCTACTAGAGAGATGCTAGAATCCATGGCCTGGACATTCTTTGCCTAACCATGGAAATTAAGAATATATTGCAATTAATCTCCCTCTAAATCAATACAAAAGATAAAGAAAAAAAAATTACAATATGTGTAGTGTATACCTGTGAAAAGTTTACGTAGTCTCCTTAATAAAACAGGCTCTTCTTCCTACGTACGCATCTGACACTTCTAGATCTCCCCATGGTCATATATAAAAAGAAACAAATATAGCTTGAGAATATATAAACCTAAGATAGTCCTATATACATATATAAAAGCAGCATATATAAACAAAATAAATTACTCTCAAAAGGTACTATTCTCCTGATTCTTGATCCAACGGCTAGGACGGGACCCTCTCAAGTAGTTGATGCTACATGCTGTACCACTCCTCTCTATGTTAGCATTAATTAGCAACATCAAGTTAAACAATAGACCAAAAGAGAAAGAAAAAGTAACAAAAACTCTAATACCATAGAAATTATTAATTAAAATGTATACCAATTGTTTCTTTGGGCTTAATGTACAAGTACAGCTTTAAAAGCTTACCTGGACAACGTCATATAGTATGTAATTAACATCAAGAACCATAACATCAAGCCTAAATTGACACACATATATATATTAATAGCTTCAGTTTAGGATTTTCTTATCTGTTTCTATTTTCAATTAATTAATAGAAATTATTATTTTAGTTTTATTTTATGTTTTTAGGTATTTTTAGAAACAGTGAAATTATCATTTATTATTTTCTTTAAAATGTGAAATAAATTTATATTAATGGGAAATTAAAGTTAGTAAGAAGCTACAAAGAGAGCAAGTTGGAAAACTAACCAGAAGTTAATAAGCTAGAAAGAAATTTTTTAAGCTAGCTTATTAAATTATAAATATTTACTTTTTTGCTACTAGTTCTAGATTGTGGCCTAATCCAAAATGGTTAATTCTATGTATACTTTTTTTGTGAGGAGATTTCATGCATACCTAAACTTATTATAATTAAGTACTACTAAGTGAAGCTAAGAAGGTGTTTATAAGTAAACCAAGGCCATTCCAATAAAAAAATGAATCAGAAAAAAATTGATTAAATAATATTTTATTTGGATTTTTTAAGCTAGCTTATTAAATTATAAATATTTAATAAAATCAGTCATTGAAGTGACTGGAAAATAAAAATGACAAAATTGACATTCTCTTTTTCTTTCTATTTATAAGATCCAAGTTTAAAATGATATTTATTCTTTTTTACAAGACACAAACTACAATGTGCCTTGCATTAGTTATTTTAAGACTAAAAATACCCTTAATTCAAAGAAGAGAGAGAATATATTGTCAAACAATTAAAAGAGAAAGAAATATTAATTACAATGATAGATTTGAAAAAAAATATAAATTTAAAATAAATTTATTGTTATTAATTAAATTAATCACTTCTCTTAATCTTGATGAATTCAAACATTGGATTTTATATGGGAGTATTTAAAAAAGATAATAAAGAAATTGAATAAATATTTGAAGGATAAAAAGATAATAAAATTTTAAAACACACACTGTTGCATACTGTTAAGAAATTCATAATCTTGGTTAAGAAATTTATAATTTTTATTAAATGCCAACATCTTGTTGCATTCATTTATTGTTTTATATTTGCTTAGATGATATAATTAGACTTTAGCCATCGGAAAAGATTATTGATTTAGTTTTAGATTTCTCCAGTTTCTTAGATTATTATTGTGAAAGTTCAATCCAATTTATAAATTAAGAAAAATCCAATTTTGTGTTTCCAAAAACATATACTGTTTCAATACTTGTTATTTTCATATTTTTTTTTATGTCATATCAAGTTGTCTAATGGTTATCTAATTGAGATTCAAACACTTTTCTTCATGGATTTAAGGTGTTCCATGCAATTGCTTAGGCAAAATGTTGAATGCAATGAATTAATAGAACAAATTGTCAAACAATTGCATGCCTTAAGCTAAACTATTTTTGGTTGGATTCGAAACAACTTAACCACTTATATTGCTTCAAAATAGAAGAGTACTCAAATACTATACACAACAAGTTTAATGTCATTCTTCTAACATTAAATTTGTTGCACCGCAATAGTAATAGCAATAGATGAGTACTGTTCTGTTTTAAGGTGACATATGTAGTTAAGTTGCTTTAAATCTGACCAAAAATAACTTCTCAGCTGAGAACTTAAGGCATGCAAAAGTATGACAATTTGTTTTATGAATCCCTGCATTCAACATCTTGCTCATGCAATAAAACACACCTTAAAGCCACATAGAAAAGTGCTTGAATCTCAATTGGAGAACTGTAAACAACTTGATACTTGAAATACTGAATGTGTTTTCATTAATGGAAGCACAAAATTGGATTATTGTTGATTTATAAATAGGATTGAACTCTTCACAATTTTATTTAGGTATAAGAAACTGGTGAAACCTACACCTAGAACAATAATCTTTTCATACAACAAGTGTCTTATATATTCTCTAAGCAATGTAAAACAATAAATATATGCAACAACAAATGGACATCTGATCATAACTAACTTTCTGTTTAAAACTATCCAAATAGCTTCTCAGATGGTAGCATCACGCTCCCTTAGAACCCTAGTGAATAATTCATATACATATTCAATGGAGACATCCATATCCCACTTATCCATTGGATATTTGGTACGAATATTTTCTGTGAAAACTAACATATTTACTAAAGTATATCAATTACTTTGTTGCATAACCATGTATACACGTGCAAGGACAAGAAAATATATCTAAAAGGCTAAAGTTATAACAATGGCAAACAAATTACGTATATATCATTTGTGCATATCAAGAGGAAAAGAAAGTGATAAAGAAAGAATAAAACTAAATGAAGAAGCTAAAGAAAGAAAATTATTAATTATGTGATTCATGATGTTAAAGGTTCTTACTGATTTAACAGTGTCGACGTAGGATTTCAAGGCTGATTCTGGAGACCAAACGAGCTTCATGGTGTTAAAGGTTCTTTCTCTCTGTGTTTAGTTGTCTTCACTTTCAGTTTTTTGAAGAAGGATGCATATTCCCGAAAAATGCATTTAAATTACATAGATTCCTGATTATCTTTGATAGAAAGATTAATTCTTGATTGTAGAACACAAATACACATAGTTAGAGTATGTAACACGAACAATGTAAATTTTTTCTCACCTGGGATTATACACACTTAAAATTTTCCACCCTTACTAAATGTCCTTGGGAAGTTAAAAAATTACAATGTGTGTAGTGTATACCTGAGAAAAGTTTACGTGATCTCCTCCATTCAAGAGGCTCTTCTCCCTTCGTAAGCATTTGACACTTCTAAGTTTTGAAGTTGGTTAAGAAATTCATATATAAAAAGAAACAAATATAGCTTGAGAATACAATATAAAAAGCTAAGATAGTCCTAGACTTGGTTAAGAAATTCATAATCTTTAACTCATTATCATTAATAATTAAAGTTAGATTCAAGTCATTTACCTGATTCTTGATCTGCTGCACCACTCCTTTTCTCTGTGTAAGCAATATCCAAAGTTCAAACCCTTCGTACGAGAAACAACAACATTGATTAGTAATGAAGCCGCGATACCGCCGTCTCCACCTCCTCTGCTGCCACCACCCTTTTGGCGTCAACACCTCTATCTATCATATGGGATTATACACACGTACATCTCACTTCAGACAAAAATTAATCAAGTGAAACAATAGAGCAAAAGAGAAAGAAAAAGTAACACCATAAATTTTCTTAATTAAAATGTATACCAATTGTTTATTTGGGCTTAATGTACACGTACAGCTTTAAAAGCTTACATGTACAACGTCATATCAGTAATTAAACACCCTAATTAACATCAAGAACCATACAAAGAAGAAAAGAAAGATGGTTCCTTGAGAAGTTAAATGTTCTTACTGATTTGACTATTGACGGTGTCCATGTAGGCTTTTCAAAGTTGTTTCTTGATGGTGTATGTGTCCTCTTTCTCTCGATCTGTGGGTCTAGTTATCATCAGTTTCTGGGTCGCGATATGGATATCATGTGAGGGTTATTGAGGGAGCAATTGTGTTTCTTGGCCATCAAAAGAAGAGTGACAGAACACCTGCAATGTTATCAAGTATTAGATATTTAGGATGAAAGAAATGAAGAAAACATGTGAAGAGAATCAAGGGATGTACTTTAAAATTGATACGTACCAGAATGTTGTGGCCTCAGCTGCCACCTCTTGTACATTGAAACCAAGAAGGAGAACACATTCTCAGCTGGAATTTTTTTCAAGCAAGCCTATTAAAAATCAAAACTTTTATAACCAAAAACAAAGTGTTCCAAACACCAAGGCATATGGTTATGTGGAAAATGAGTTTTCTCCCACAAAACATGCCATGTTACTGTTAGTATACCAAACTGAAAAGCAAAACCAATTGAAGGCAAGGAAGCACAAAACTTTCGGTTATCAGAGAACAGAGAAAAAGCATAACAACATATTTTTGTTTTCAGAACCTTGTTTCCTCTCTACTTACTTCACGAATTTGAATATGATGCTTCAACCATGACTTCTTAAATTTTTGTTTTACACAGAAATATATTTTTAATAGGCTGTGATGTCTGCACAATATGCATAAGTACTATATGGAATAAAATTAAATAAGAAGTGAAGACAGAGAAGGATATTGAATTAATCATCTCCAGTTAATTTCATCAATTAGTGTAATAATACTCTTAGGTACATTTTTTAATAACAATTCTTATAACATAGGCAAGAATAAAAACAACGAAAAAATTATAAAAAGAAATCAGTTATAGGATAGTCTCTGGCCACTGAAGATACTCTGGACAACAACTAACAAATCAGTAATAAAACATAAGTTAGATGTAAATTAATTATTTTCAAGGATAAAAAAATACGTGCAAATTGAGTGAGCCAAATTAAAGTCAATGCCTCTCAAACCGCTTATATATATCCATAATCATTCATTAGAACAACATTACCAACTAATATCCACATTCTAACACACACAGAGAAAGAGAGAAAAGAGACACTTACACTGTTAAGCTTGGTCTCCAGAAACAGTCCTTAAAAGCTTACATGGACACTGTTTAATCACTAAGCACCCTCAACTAATGCCAATTCCTATAATTAGGATGTCTAAGGAACTAGGTAACCCTTTAACTTGGAAAAATTATTAGTAGCAGTTTACTTTCTTAATCTCTGGTCAATGCTACTTTTGTGTTAGATTCAATCTAAATTCCACAGACATAAAAACCACATTTGATTTTTAGGATCGATATCTATTATTAATTAAAATGTATAACGATTGTTTCTTTGGGCTTAATGTACACGTACAACTTTAAAAACTTACATGGACAACGTCATATCAGTATGTAATTAACATCAAGAACCATACATCGTTTTGAGCATGCATGCAATAAACAAAGCATAAGTGCAAAACTTATAGATTACATCGTTTTATAAAAACACCCACCGTCGGTATGTAATTATGTATGTCTTTTTCTCATTTTCCTTAGTCATCCCAGATATGAGATATATAATATATATAAAGCTGAAATTGACACACATATATATTAATAGTTTCAGGTTTACGATTTTCTTATCTGTTTCTATTTTCAATTAATTAATAGAAATTATTATTTTAGTTTTATTTTATGTTTTTAGGTATTTTTAAAAACAGTGAAATTATCATTTATTATTTTCTTTAAAATGTGAAATAAATTTATATTAATGGGAAATTAAAGTTAGTAAGAAGCTACAAAGAGAGCAAGTTGGAAAACTAACCAGAAGTTAATAAGTTAGAAATATTTTTTTTAAGCTAACTTATTAAATTACAAATATTTAATAAAATCACTCATTGAAGTAAGTGGAAAATAAAAAATATGAAAAAACTGACATACTCCTTATGTTCCTATCTATAAGATCCAAGTTTAAAATGATATTTATTCTTTTTTACATGACACAAACTATAATGTGCCTTGCATTAGTTATTTTAAGACTAAAAATACCCTTAATTCAAAGAAGAGAGATAATATATTGTCAACCAACTAGAAGAGAAAGAAATATTAATTACAGTGATAGTTTTGAAAAAAATTATAAATTTAAGATGAATTTATTGTTATTAATTAAATTAATCACTTCTCTTAATCTTGATGAATTCAAAAATTGGATTTTATATGGGAGTATTTAAAAAAGAAAATAAAGAAATTGAATAAATATTTGAAGGATAAAAAGATAATAAAATTTAAAAAACTAGAAGCTTTGGAAGCACTAATACTTCAAAAAATACTATTTCAAGTAGCATTACAATGAACGGTAGAAGTCACGTAAAAATACTTGTTTACTGAATAATTAAACAAGTTGTTTTAGCTAATAAAAAAATTAAAAATTAATTGAAATAACTTGTCGAACATAACCGAATTAAGCACACACCTAGTGTTTTTATGACTCCAAATTAAATGAAGAAGCTAAAGAAAGAAAATTATTAATTATGTGATTCATGATGTTAAAGGTTCTTACTGATTTAACAGTTTCGATGTAGGATTTCAAGGCTGATTCTGGAGACCAAACGAGCTTCATGGTATTAAAGGTTCTTTCTCTCTGCGTTTAGTTGTCTTCACTTTCAGTTTTTGGAAGAAGGATGCATATTCCCGGAAAACGCATTTAAATTACATAGATTCCTGATTATCTTTGATAGAAAGATTAATTCTTGATTGTAGAACACAGATACACATAGTTAGAGTATGTAACCCGAACAATGTAAATTTTTTCTCACCTGGGATTATACACACTTAAATTTTTCCACCCTTACTAAATATCCTTGGGAAGTTAAAAAATTACAATGTGTGTAGTGTATACCTGAGAAAAGTTTACGTGATCTCCTCAATTCAACAGGCTCTTCTCCCTTCGTAAGCATTTGACACTTCTAAGTCTCCCCATGGTCACATATAAAAAGAAACAAATATAGCTTGAGAATGTAGTATAAAAAGCTAAGATAGTCCTAGACTTGGTTTAGAAATTCATAATCTTTAACTCATATGATCATTAATAATTAAAGTTAGATTCAAGTCATTTACCTGATTCTTGATCTGCCGCACCACTCCTTCTCTCTGTGTAAGCAAAATCCAAAGTTCAAACCTTTCCTACAAGAAACAAGAACATTGATTAAACCATAGTAATGAAGCCGCAAGAAACAAGAACATTGATTAAACCATAGTAATGAAGTCGCGACACCGCCGTCTCCACCTCCTCTGCTGCCACCACCCTTTTGGCGTCAACACCTCCATCTATCATCTGGGATTATAGACACTACATCTCACTTCAGACAAAAATTAATCAAGTGAAACAATAGTAAACAATAGAGCAAAAGAGAAAGAAAAAGTAACAACATAAAAATTATTAATTAAAATGTATACCAATTGTTTCTTTGGGCTTACAAGGACAACGACATATCAGTAATTAAACACTCTAATTAACATCAAGAACCATATAGAGAAGAAAAGAAAGATGGTTCCTTGAGAAGTTAAATGTTCTTACTGATTTGACTTTTGACGGTGTCCATCTAGGCTTTTCAAAGTCGTTTCTTGATGGTGTATGTGTCCTCTTTCTCTCGATCTGTAGCTCTAGTTATCTTCAGTTTCTGGGTCGCAATATGGATATCATGGGAGGGTTATTGAGGGAGCAATTGAGGTACATATTAACATCTCACAGTAAAAAAAAGAAAAAAGAAGAGATCCTTACTAAAGGCGAAGGGGAGAGAGAGAGACAGAGTATTAATATCTAACGAAATTTGCTGGAGCTGATCAACACAATATAAGAAAAGATCAACTAAAAATAGAAAAAAAGACACAGCTTAGGGTTCTTATGACTTCAAAAACCCTGGACAATTCTTTGGACTTAGTTTTCATGCATCATGTCATCCTTGCCAAGTCCCTCCAGAAACATGGTAAAACTCTGTCTTCTCATCTATCTCACTTTTATTCCATTTTTCTCTCTATCCCTCTTCAATTTTTGTCAAATCATATATTTATCACATCAATTATTTTGTCTCTCTTCTTTTAATTTTTCTTTCTACAATCTCTCATTGGGGTCAATAGTCTAATCAAAATGAATCCCTCTAGAAAAAGTGATCTTCTAATTCTTGATCTATGTTATTGATTCAACGGCTAGGACCCTCAGAATCAGTTAATGTTTCTTGCTTCACCTCACGCACACCCCTCTCAAGAATAGTTTCTCTGCCTTGCATGCCAAGACTAACCCTCTTGGACTCACCTTGGCCACCCTCAGAACCCTAGCAATTCATCACCATAAAATCCATGAAAACAATGATCGAGGCCGTGATACGTACCTTGTAACCGTGTTGCGATTTGCACCCAACGACCATGAATCGATTATGAACTTTTCCTTTCACACCATGCAGCCGTGAGGAAATTCTTCTGTCCCTCATTCCTTAAATTTCTCATGCTGCATGCATAACAAACGAACCTAAATTAATCATATCGAAATTCAACCCAGAGATCCATTTCCTACTGGTACAGTTTTTTTCTCTAAATTAATTGATAAATTTTGAAAGAAAGAATTCGCATTTTAATTATAAAGATTCTTGATCCATGAAAGAAAGATTCTTGATCTTAGCATATAACTAATGATGGATAATTAGTGTAACACACACGTTGGTTTTTTTTTTTCCCACACAATTTAATTAGAAAAGTTTTATCATGTGTACCTGCTGGAGCCAAATATGCATGAATCCACGTCCACAACTTCTTTTGCCTAACCATGGAAAATAAGAATATTGAACTATGCGTGCTTGCAATCTTTGTCAAAAAAAAAAAACGAACAGAAAATTCTCCAGGCTCTTCCATCGGCGTCCTACTCACTTGACACTTCTTGAGGAATGCGATGTTATATATTGCTCCATCTTATAACTAAGTCTAGTACTCTACCCCGTAATACGTCAAAGTGCACCGTTATATATTGCTCCCTTGATTAATTATTCACCCTTTCACGATATATATCCAAATTAAGACCTACCCAAAAAAAAGAGAAAGAAAAAGAGTCACAAACCACAAGCTCGTTTGATCTCAATAAAATTCCTTGAAAGCCTACTTCGACACTAAACTCAGTAAGAACCTTAAACTTTAAAAAAAAAAAAAAAGTTCTGATTGAATCGGATCGGATGAATTGATTATTTTTTCAACTAGTTCAAGAAAAAATAACTGTATTATCTTATAAAACGAGTTATGTTAATAAAATTGTTTCTATAAAATCAGTTCGGTTAATCAAATTGGTTTACATTTTAATATTATTTTTTATTTGAAAAAAAAGAATTCAAAAATTAATTCGAAACTGATTCGACTATTGAACCAACTTAAAATGAGTTAAAAATTAGTTCAGTTCAGAACCAATTTTTTAAAATTAATTCAATTTTAAATTTGTTTCTAAATTAATTTGACTATTTAAATATAAAATCAAAACATTTTAAAATCAAAACATTTTAAAACAGTTCAAAATCAATTCGATTAAGTTACGGTTCGAGTTTTTTTTACCGAAGTAGTTTATACATACCCCTACATGGGCCTTGTAACTGTGTTGCGAGTTGCACCCAACCAGCAGATGAATCCACTACCAAGTTTTCCTTCCACACCATGCAGCCGTGAAGAAATTCTTGTGCCCCTCATTCCTTAAATTTCTCATACTTCATGCGTAGCACACACCCAAATTAATCATATCGAAATTCAAACTAGAGATCCATTTGCTACTAGTACTATTTTTTCTCTGAGTTAATTGATAAATTTTTAAAGAAAGAAGCATTCATATAATCTTCGAACATATTTTAGTTACAAAAGATTCTTGATCTATGAAAGAAAGATTCTTGATCTTAACATATAACTAATGATGCATAATTAGCGTAACACACACGTTTTTTCACACAATTTAATTAGAAAAGTTTTATCATGTGTCCCTACTGGACCTACATATGCATGAATCCATGTACACGCCTAGTGTTCTTATGACTTTAAAATAAACATTTTCTTTAAATATTTGGTGTTACATTTTTTTTTTCATTTTGAATAACTGCCTTGCATACTCTGAGAAGCTTGCATACTCTGAGAAGCTATGAGCCTTTAATCCTTGGTTATATTTCCATGCTTAATTAGCACAAATTCTAGTTAAGATAGTTTTGGTGAGAAAGTTAATGATGATCAGATTCCAGAATGTTGCATTCATTTATTGTCTTATATTGCTTATAGATAATGTAATGAGGAATTAGTAATAGGAAAACATTATTGTTTTAGTCCTATTTATAAATCAAGTACAATTCAATTTTGTGCTTCCAAAAACACATCTTGTTTCAATACTTTTTACTTTCACATTTTTATGTCATATCAAGTTGTTTATATATGGTTATCAATTGAGATTCAAGCACATTTTCTTCATGGCTTTAAGATGTTCCTTGCAATTGCTTAAGTAAGATGTTGAATGCAATGAGTTAATTGAAAAATTTGCTCAATGCAAGCATACTTTAAGTTATTATCTCAGAAGTTATTTTTGGTTTGATTTGAAACAAATCAAGGAAGACGTATATTACTTCAAAACAAAAGAGTATTCACATCCTGCCGTCAACAAGTTTAATGTCATTCTTCTAATGTTAAACTTGTCGATTTTAATACGAGAGTACTCTTTGCGACAAATCTAATAAAAAATAACTTCTCAAATGCCTAAGGCATGTAAGCCATTGACAATTTATTCTATGAACTAATCACATTCAACATCTTGCTTAAGCAATTGCCACTAATTCACACGTGATCTTTAACAACATTTTTTGGCCTAACACTTAAGTAAAAATTTTGTTAAAAACTTTTGATAACATTTCAAAAATATTAGTGAACATGAATAAATGTTATTATTTTTTTCGTGATATTTTATCAAATGTTGTGTATAAACCGTATTGCTAAAGGTTTTAGCAACATGAGTTATACTACAACATTTGATAAAATGCCACAAAAATTAGTAACATTTTTCCATATTTGACAACACATTTTAAATGTTACCAACAATTTTTACTAAATGTTTTAGAATAAAAAAATGTTGTTAAAACATGTGTAATAGTGTGCATAACACAAAGTCATGAAAAAAGTGCTTGAATCTCGATTGGATAACTGTAAACTGTTTGATATCTAAACAAAAAAATGATAGTAAAAAGAAATAACCGGATGTGTTTTCATTAATGGAAGCACGAAATTGGATTATAAATAGAATTGAAATCTTCAGAATAAAATATAAAAAAAGAAAATGGGGAAACCTTGAACAATAATCTTTCCCTCAACCAATGCCTTATATTATATTCTCCAAAGCAACGTAAAACAATAAATGGATGCAACAAAAAGTTGGCGTATGATCATATAATAAATAACTTTCTCTTCAAAACTATCCAAATAGCTTCCATTCTGAAATGATAAGTACCACCCCCCTCTGAACCCTAGCGAATAATTCATCATATCCAGATTCAGTCGGGACATCCATCCATTAGGTACTAATTTTGTACGAATCTTTTTCTATGAAAACTAACATATTTAATAAAGTTTATCAGTTACTTTGCTGCATAACCATATATACACACACATATGCATGGACAAAAATGTAGAGCTAAAATGAAAAAGTTATAACTATGCCAAACAAATTACGTATGTACATGGATTAGTAGAAAACAACAAATTTGGTTTTTTTTTCATCAATACTTATGGTTATCTACTTGTACTATAATGCACAGTCAAATTATCTATTCCTAACTGCTAATAAGGCAATATAAGGACTAAGTAAAGCAGGATGTAAATTGCTGTACAAATTTGACTACCTATCCCAACATTTTTCATGTTTTACTAGTTCATACATATGGAAAAATTGAAAGAAAGGACAAGAATGCTTTGGAATAAAGAGCCAAAAACAGCAGTAATTTGAGTCAAACTTCATATTTGTAGCCATAAGGCCACAGCTCAGAGTCCGTTCCATGGATATTCTGTTTGTTGGCCCTCCACAGTTCTAAACTGAAGATGATTGTGAGTACTTTCTGCTTGTGGTTCAACTGCTGCACTGACATTCTGCAAAAATTATTGAGGAAAATAATTATTAACCAGAATTCTTTTGCCATAATAAGTTGACATTGTTATCAACGCAAAGGTAAGTGAGTAGCTCCATCAACTCTAACTTATCCAACTACTGCCATCTGTCAATTTTTTTCTGCTTAGTATTGTTCGTTTGTCAGGAACTGAGACAGAACAATTACATGCATAACAAAGCGAAATGAATCCTCTCATGTGAGATTTTTACATGACAAGGTCATGTGAAGACTGAAGAGAAAGATAAATTCAAGAAACTTAAATAAGGTCCCATATATTTTGACATGGTGTCTGTGTCTATCTCTTCACATATTTTTGTCATATGAAAATCTCACACGAGAGAATCTATTCTGTATAACAAATTACAAACATCACAGTTTAAAGTTTACATATCCTGATCATAAAATGGGCAAAGATAACCTCTGATGTACTAAAATATGAGGATACTTATTTTTCTCAAGGCTTTAACAAGTTAGGTCCAGTAGGCTAAACAGCATCAGGCATCTTCCCGTTTTGTTTGGAACTGCATATAAATTGGCTTGTATTTTAAATATTTAGTAAGATCAGATGATAGATAAAGGTATATCAGCAGTAAACTATTAGCATAAGCAAAGGCAAGTATAAACGTTCCAGATATGCACTATGCTACATTTTAATTCCTCGGTTGGGGAAGGTGGGCAGATAATCAAGAAAATACTGAATAGATTTCCAATTAAAACTCATAAGTAATCCTATTCTTATGGGGAATATAGCATACTATTTTAAAATATATGTCTAAACTCTAAAGTCAATACATTATCAATTTTCAATTTACTCTAGGCCTCTAGCCACTACGGTGTTGTACAAACCGGTTTCTCCACTTCTCTAAACTGTTTTTCTACACATTAACTTCAAGCTTTATAGCTGTTTGTGGTTATATTAACTACTAAAACTTCTCGAAATGGTGAAAAGAAATTTATCTTTGGTCATTTACACCATTTAGAAGTTAAAACTATTCCATCAGCCTTGCATTTTGCCACCACAAGCCTTTTTATTTCTTAGGAATAAAGAGAGATCCGTAGATGAAATGAGAGAAAAAGAAGAAGAAATAGAATCACATAACTTTAAAAAAAATGAAATACCTCTGTGCATACATTAATTCTTCACAATTCCGCCAGAATCAAAGTGTTGCTTTGAAGTCTGAAAACCATGTAACTCTCTGCAAAATATTATGAATCTTTATAAATAGGGAAGAAAATTGATTTTTGTATGCCATTTTCCAGGCAAAGAAATGTCATATCCTTGGCAAAGTTTGTTTCTCATAAATAATCTACAAAGGATAACTCATGACAAAGTTGAGATTTCATCACTTCCTCTTCCATGACTTTCTCTGAAAGATGTGAAACTTCGATATAGATTTGAAATTGTAACAACATATAAAAGCAGGCCATAAAACAGTCAGCGTGAAAAGAAAAGAAAAATCAAGGGAATGTGATGATTAATACTAGTGTTTTTAATTTATAATTTACCAAACAGAAAATGAATTAGATTTAAAAGCTTTCAAGTTGGTTTCTCATTTAGTATTGGGTAAGCAACAGTCAGAGAGAAAAGAAAAGAAAAACCAAGGGAATGTGATGATTAATTAATCCGAGTGTTTTTAATTTATAATTTACCAAATAGAAAATGAATTAGATTTAAAAGGTTTCAAGTTGGTTTCTCATTTAGTATTGGGTAGGCAACTTACAAAATGGAAGCACATTTAGGTTAGAAGGAAGAACTGAATATGAATATATAGATGGAATTATGCTCATAATATAGAATCAAGTTTATCACCTAGTTGCTCATATGAGTTACGACCAATGACAATATCATTCCTGCAACTCCAAACTCCTTCAGAGATCACTACCAATAATCACCACAAGAGCATGATGCATCTGAAAAATGGTGAAATCGCTTTGAATCTCGGATAGTGATTGTACACTTCTCTATCAGCGAGACAAATTTTGCAGTGTTGAGGCAATCCTGGCTTATTTGGAGATTTTTTATTATAACTAATGGCATATCAGCATTACTAACCAAAAGTCCAAATGCAAGTGCTATCTTCTCACTATGCTTGTTAATCATATCTGTTTTGACCTCTTCATCAACATCATGGAGAATGGATTCAGTTTCAGACACAAAACCAACCTCTTGAATTTTTCTCATAATCTCTTCCAGCTTCTTGTGTATTTTGTCTGAGTCAGGGTGAGAATAATCATCCACCACAAAACAACAGATTTTTTTTCCATGCGCAATAAAACTGCATCTAGCATTTCTAGTATAAACTTTAGTCTTCATTAAAGCTCTCACTTTTGATGCATCACTCCACAGACCTGCAGCAGAATATATGTTGGAAAGCATGATATAGTTTCTAGGGTCTGAAGGATTTAATGCAATCAAATTCTCTGCAGCTTCCTTCCCAAGATTGATGTTACGATAAACCCTACAAGCACCAAGAAGGGCACCCTAAAGTCCCCACAATTTGGCTCCAATGGCATATCCTTTATCATTAGATAAGCATCAATGAGTAGACCATGGTGGCCAAGAAGATCAACCATACATTAATAGTGATCCAATTGGGGTTTAACTCCGTAAATATCAGACATAATTTGAAAGTAGTACTTTCCTTCCTTGACAAGCCCTGAGTGGCTACAAGCACTTAACAGAGCAAAAGTAACATGATCAGGCTTCATACCTTCCAATACAGTCCTTTGAAAGAACTCTATTGCTTCTTTCCCTTGCCCATGCATGGCATACCCTGCAAGCATTGCAGTCAATGCCACTTTATCAGGCTTGCCGATCTCTGCAAAGACCTTATGAGAAACATTCAGTAAGGGAGACTGAATGTTTCTAGAAAACCAAAAAAAAAAAAAAAAGGGAATCATGATTTCCATTGTACAAACTGTACAACAGAATCTTGATTTCGTTGTATTTCCATAAGCAGGGAAAAAAATAACCTGAGAAGGGGAGGGATTCATGAGGGAAGAAGGGAAAAGAATAACCTTTTTGTCTTTCAACTAAAGATGGAGACGCAGAGGGACCCATTGTTTCATCTCACCATTAGGACTGGTGGTGGGCACTGGCCCATCATCATGGCACTGACCAAGATAGCTTTTTTTGGTGATGTCGTACTTTCTCTTTTGCCCATTGGTGCACTGCCTGTTGTACCACCTATTGAGATACCATTGCCATTCATCCTCGTTAATGCTCATACTCCCAAGTACATGTATGTTCCCCCTACTTCTCCCGCATCGTCTTTTGATCTGCCTTCGTCTTCTTTGGGGACTTCTTGGAGCTATCTTGGGGTAGGGTTAGCACTGATCTTGCTTTTGCTCAGTCGGAGTAGTATAGGGATAGTTAATTGCTCTATCTAGGTTTTGTCTTTCTTGATGTATTTTAGGGGAGGGTAGCTTAGATATTGCAGTTATGTTTTTCGGTTGTTGATTTACTTGTACTTTATATCTTCCGTCTGTAGTGGTAACTTCATAAGGCTTTGGACACCATTCTTTTAGCACTAGTATTTATGTTATCGTGATATTTATTTACTAGATGACATATGATCATTCATTACTGTTGTTTATTAACTATGTATTATATATGGCAATGATTATCTTCAAAACTATTCTTTTAAACTATGTTCCCTTTATCACAAGATAGTTATAAAAAAATAGATTATGCAAATTTACAGTTTTTGAAATCAAACTTTAACCGGCATTTCGGCAAGTTAAACAAATTTGTTGTTTTATTAAAAAAATAAAGTTGCAAAAAAGGTCATTACAAGTATCAATCTTTAGGTATTAAGGAATCATGTGTAGAGGATAAAAGATTGCATTCCTATATTTTGCTACTAGTTCTAGATTGTTGCCTAATCCAAAATGGTTAATTCTATGTATACTTTTTTTGTGAGGAGATTTCATGCATACCTAAACTTATTATAATTAAGTACTACTAAGTGAAGCTAAGAAGGTGTTTATAAGTAAACCAAGGCCATTCCAATAAAAAAATGAATCAGAAAAAAATTGATTAAATAATATTTTATTTGGATTTATTTCAACGAAAACTAGACAAATTAATTTTAACTTTTATTTCTTAAACTAAACCAAATCAAATTAAATTAGGTCATTTAAGTGTTCCTAACTAAAGGGTTTATCTCCTCCAATCAAATTAATGAGATAATTTGTGAACTTTATCTTTTTTAAAAGATGTCACTTTATCCCATACAATATTGTATATTGTTGTAGTTTGAAGGATATCACAAAAGATTAAGTCTCATATTGTTTAGGATAGTTTTGACTCAAGTGTTTATATATCATTTGTGATATGAATTTTTAAAATGGTTAGCAAGAGATGAAAATCTTGTGTGCATGAACTTGAGCCATGTGGGCTTGTTGTAGTGTAAATTCATTGATTCTTCACATGTGTGTGTGACCCTACAATCCTTTTACATTTTATTTAATTAAAATTCTTTTTAAGAATTATTTTGAATTAAAAAATGCTTATCCAAAAATCCCTACTTTAATGAGTTTTTTTATTGGATCTAATTTAAAAAATCATGGGATTTTCCATTTTCTATCTCCAATCATTTGATCGTTTGATTAATTACTGGTATTACATTTCAATTACCACTTTCACTGTTATTAATTATTAAAATGCTCATATGGTTCTTTCCTATCCTGTAAGTACGAGTCTCTCCAAATGAGTTTTTCACACCGATAATTATCTTTTTTTTCTTCTTTCTTTTGGTTTTCTTTCTCTCCTCTTGGGTTAGAGTTTTCACCCTTTCACGTTCTGTAGCCTCTACACGTTCGAGAAGTTCCTGTTGTATCATTGGGGACTTCCTTAGGATACGCACCTACCTCAATTTATTTGGTCCCCATTTGAGCATCAAACCAAAATCTTATTTCATAAAATTAGTAGAGAAGCATATAGATCCACCAAAAAATGAAGTAAAAAACCATATACCAAAATTACTACTCGGAAAAAATAAACAAAAAAAGGAAAATACCACAACACCATCAATAATTAACATACCGCAGGAGTCCAATTATGGTCAAGATTTTTTTTTTTTCTCTTAGTCCTAACAAAAATTGCATCTTTTTTTCCTATTTAAAATGAAATCCAACCACATAATTATAACCGGCTCGAAAAATAATAAAGCATCACCACCCAATAAATAAATAAAAACAACTAGATGGCAAAGTGAAAAATTATTAGATAGTATGAGATGATTCATGTTTTTTATGATTCCAACTATTAATTATGTGACTTATGTGACACATAAATAACTTTAAAATATAGAATTATTTATATATCAAATAATTAGAATCATAAATGACGTAGTCCTAGATCACTCAATGATTTCTCGACAAAGTGATCATCCCATTTATAAAACATTCTCAGTCCAAACCTATTTTCCTTGGGCAAAGGCATATTTCACTAAAATTCCCTTTCTTTACACTGCAAAAGTTTAATTATGGAGAAGAAGAAGGTTGCATGTGTCGTCCTCCTCGTCGTGACCTCTATTAGCACTGCAATGGCTCACGCCGGTCACGACAAGGCCGAAGCTCCTGCAATCGTCCCCGCCCCAGCTCTGGCACCCAAAGGCGGCGTTGCTGCTCTTGGTCCATTCCTTGGTGCCTCCCTCCTCTCCTTTCTTGGATACTATTTGCAGTTCTAAGCCATGATTGATATATATATATATATATATATATATATATATATGTGTGTGTGTGCATGATAATTTGGAAAAGAAATGAAGGGAAACAAATGATAGAATATGTGGGAAAATGGTTGGATGTTAGATCCAGCCACAATATATGGATGTGAAATTGAGATTCCAGCTATTATTTTAATTTCTAATATTATTATTCCTTTTGGTCTTGGTTTTTAATTTTTAATGTATCCTGGTATTTTCGGTCCAAGATTATAGTATTATGTATTGATGGAATGATTTCATATATAATGTAAGAAAGTTTAGTATTTGTGTATTACATGTTTTGGTTGGTTTTTAATTCTACTTTTTGGATAAGTTTCGTTGGATTATAAATGTATCCTTTGCAGTAATGACCATTAATTTATTTTGAATTCAATCATTTAATAATCTAGTCCTTTGTGGATGTGTATAATTCTGAATGATCAAGATATATTTCGCTCTAAAAATCATGTTATTTAGAAGTTTATATAAAGGTAAATGATCATGAATTATATTCCGGGCTATGAGATCATATAGTTCAACTTTTTTTATTTTATCAATATAGTTTAACTTAAGGATGAATCGAATAACTTTTGACGTGGATTTTTTGCAGCCGGAAAAAATTGATTTGAGTGGGAAAAAAATACTGGATTTGAGTGGAAATTAACGGAGAAAAATACTTTCATAACTTTTTGTGTTCGTCTGTAAAGCAGATATGTCATAATAAGACGAAATAATTGCTATTTTTTAAAAAATAAAGCAGACTTTTCTTTGGGATCCTAGGTCTAAAACGTGGTTGGCAACGCATGGTTGCAACTTGCAACCTTCCAAATTAATTGGTATTAAATGAAATGGGCCGTTGACCTTGACTTTAAGTCGTGTAAGTGGGACCGATATGCTGACCCAAATAAAAACTAAATACAAAAGTGACCCGGGTTCAAGCTGTTACTGTTAGGACTTAGGACTTGAAGTGTGAAATTTTAGTGTTTGTTTCATCCCTACTAGTCTTTTTATTTTTATTTTTATTTCTTGATATTTGTTCTACATTGTTTCTTTTTTTTTTTTTTAACAAATTTGATCTCCTTTATCATTTCAATTATGTAATTTTATGTGTTTGTTAAATTCTTAGATGATTCACATTGAAGATCTTTTTCCTTTGATCTTAATATTTTTTTATGGGTCTTACATGTCACTTCAACTTTTAAGATTTTTATAAACATTTTACTACAATAATAATATCATTTTTTCACTAAAAACTTCAATTAGATCTCACATGTTATCCCACATGTTTATAATTTTGTATTTATATATTTTTCTTTTAAAATGATAATTCATTTGTACTTTTACTTTAAAATAATAATATGCCAAAAAAATTCTTGAAGAATAATTTGTTTATTTGAAAATTATAAAATAAAAAAAATAATTATATTAATTTTGTGTTGACAATAAATTAAAAATTAAGAAAGTTTATAACAATAAATTTAAAAAATAAGGAAAATATGTAACCATAAATATTTAAAATAAATTTGTATTTGTATTTTCTTCATGCTCAATACGTGCCCAAATATGTTCTATCAAATCTACTTGAAGGTTTCAATGAAATTTTTTTTATTCAACTGTGTTCTCCTTTTTAGCTATCTTTCAAAATCATAATGAAGACTTTTAGATAGTGGAATGACCAGAATGAAGACCTTTAGATAATGGAATGACTTACATGGCATTATCTAGATGACCATAAGAATGCTCAAAATTATCATCATGTGTGTGTCGTTCATCCTCAACAATCATATTATGTAATATGATGCATGCATACATTATATTATTCATTGTTTCCATCTTCTAAGCATGTGATGGATCACATATAATTGTGAATTGAGATTGGAGCACCCCAAAAGCCTGTTCAACATCCTTTCTAGCTCATTTTTGTCGTTGGGCAAATAACTACCTATTATCTCTTAGTGGCATTAGGATAGTCTTTACAAACATAGTCCACTAAGGATATATTCAATTTGCTAGATAATATCTCATATTATATTGGGTTTCATTCATTATATATTGCACCACTGAAGGTTCTCCTTGAAAATTCTCATTAAACAAATGAGACTGATTTAAGACGTTAATGTCATTATTTGCACTTGTAACACCAAAAAATACATGTCAAATTCACAAGTACTGTGATGCAATTGCTTTGAGCATAATTGTGGGTTTACCATGATCACCTCTAGTAAATTGACTTTTTCAAGCTATTGGAAAAAAAAAATCATTCCTAGAGCATACAATCAACTGAACCTAAATACATGGAAAGCCACGTGCCTCCCCCATTTGTAGTAGGTATTCAACATCATTGTTGTTAGGTCTCCTTAAGTACTCAACCCCACAATATTCGGTTCACCCCTCTTACAAATGTCTCTAAGAATTCTTGTGCAATAGTTTCACCAATTTGATCATAATCATCTACATTGTCAATAGGTGATTTGTATGTCAATATACGAATAGCAATAGTGCATTTATGCTCTTAGCACAACCTATGTTTGTAACGCCATTTACCCCTCACATATATGTACTAATAATAAAAGGAATAAAAAATCAGAATTAATTAAAAGTTTTTAAAACATATTTAAATACAAGCCTTTCAAAAGGGAAAAAGACTCACATTCATTTTTCTAACATCATAATAAAATTTGTCCAAATAAATAATAAATTATCTCAACTCAAAACAAGGTCATCCAAGACTTCATGCAATTAATATAGAAACCTATACCCCAATGTCACATCCTATTAGAACATTGTGTTCCCGTGTCTTTTAGCATAAAGTTCTTCATAGTCATCCACCTAATCATCTGCTCCCACGAATACAAAGTTCGAGATCATCACAGGATCCAAACACAAATAACACACGGGAAATGAGTTATCACATTCCTAACTAATAGAAAAAAAATAAGACAACATGTAGGTATAAATATCATATACACAAAAATACAACTTACTTAAACATAGCTCACGTTATTTCACCACTTTATCGCGCAACATCACATCATAACACCACACGTCTCATTCGTTTTCACAACATTCACGTACTCAATGATTAAAACACAATATCACTAAATCAATCAATATCGATCAATACACAAATGTTATGCAACAGATACATTAAGACTCAATCCTATATGCAATGTGGTATCATGTCAGTGAAAAACCTCGTCGGACGCTTAGGAGTACATGACAAGACAAACCACACACTAGTAAGTCAAGTCACTCTCACTAGGTAAAATCATAGGGAGGTCAGTCAGAGTCACACGATTTTGCGAGAACGCTCCAACCATGTGGGGTCGGAACAGGCTTAACGGAGCATCCAAACCGGGTGTATTTACCCCCAAGGCCTACACTCCGAAGAGTCCATCAGAGCCTCTCCTTCCTGATTCAGGTCCAACCCAAAAAACATTTTAGCATAGACTCAATCTATGAATTGTACAAAATACGCGACTCCTCAATTATTCTCAAAATAGTTTTATCTCATCGTGCTTGTGATTAAACTCGTCGGGTCCCTATAGTGGTTCCCATCACAATACTCGCCACACATTAACTCGTCACCCTTAAAGGGTCTTAGCATTAACTTGTCGCCCTTAAAGGGTCTTATAGTCGTGTGATTGTACAATTCATAGCTCACAACTCAATGCTCACAACATCTCAATGCACTAATATATTACGAGTCATTATATACTCAATTTATCACATATATTCAGTCTCAATCACAATGGTATAATCCCAAAATAGCATGTTATCACACCTCATGAATCATACACACTTTACCTATGAACTATGCAATACACACAACTACTTAATTGTTTTCAAAATCATTTTAACTTGTCGCACTTGTGATTAAACTCGTCGGGTTCCCACAATGATACGTAAAACACAACAATATTGCATTTATAATCGTAAAGAAAAAATTACAATTCAATAAACATCCCAAAATAAACCTCAATTTAATCCTCTAGGGATCCCTACACATGTTCATTCTAACCCCAACTGTAATAAACTCATCCCTTACCTCTAAGCGGGCTCACGTGTGTATTCCGACAGCGATAGCGACATCTCTAGTAATTTCCTGTGATTTCTGAAGTTTTTCCTTTGACTAGGGTTTCCAAACGTTAGAAAGAAGGAAAAGGGATTGAAGTCTTCATTCCATTGTCTACGTGTGATAAGTATTTCTACGAAAATGAATCACGAACCACATATCAAAATTTCACGACAATCAAACGGTTAACGAGTTCGAGATCGTAATTTTACTAAGACAGTTTTGGATTTCTGCGAGAAAAAAAAAATTACGATGCAAAGGGTATTTCGCTCACCTCAGACATTTTCTCTTAATTCCCAATGGTGATTGGCTAATGATTTGCTGAAATCTTGGCCAAATGGTTTTGAAAAACTGGTGGGGTATTGCTTATACCTTATATATATTGATTATTGCTGATAAAAAAAATTACTGAGGTATATCCTACGAAAGAAGGCGATGTTCAAATGCTAAAGCAATAAATGGCATTCTATGCCAACTCATAGTGTGGTGTTGATGCTGCTACCATACAGAACATGGAAACTAAGGATTTCCCTTTAAAACATTGATGAAGGTTTCCACAAATGATGCTTAACAATGGATTTGCTATGGTTAAAATATACGATATAAGTATTGTGAAAGGCAAATAATAAAGTATCATCAACCACAAGTACTCAACTGCAAAATTACAGAAAGAATAAAATATTAAATTTTCTGAAATTCTGAACAGTGCAGATTAATTACGCAGTCTAATGAAACTCAACCTCCCCCCTTTACCCCGTTTTTTTTATTTAATCTTTCGTAGGTAACACTTGACACAAAAAAAATGCAGAGAAACATGATTTCCCGCAACCAAAACCACCACTAGCTCCACCTAACCCACACACTTCAAATGTATCTATAATTCCCAGATATTTCCACTACATTCTTCTCATCTGCACTCCAACAAAATCAATGTCCTCCTCTTGTCTGTAACTTCAACCGATGACAAAAAATATTGAACATTATTAAACGTCATCTATCTTCTTTTTAGAAAGGTCATCTACTACCTACATAGACAGACACCTAGATATAAAAATATCCTCCATGTACATATGAAAAAATCCAAAATTTAGGGCAGGCATCCTCTTACATAACTTTTTTTTGTTTACCAATTTTTACGCCATCAGAGATGAAAGCAATCTGATGCAACTGCAGTCTAACACCATTTTAGGAAATAAACTATGTCGTACTCAAGCTGCCTTCTGGCTTAGATTCTGTTCTGATGTAGGTGAACCCACGAGCTACAGGAGCAGTAACACTGCCAGTATTCACAGATGAACTACTGTCAGATCCCTGAGCATCCCGCTTCCACTGCATGCTCCTGGCACCCAGTTTAATTGGGGGTCGGGCTCTAAAAGCACCAGGAATACCTCTTGGAAAGGGATGTCTGGAAAACCTAGCAGAAGGGAATGGAGAACCCCTAACAATGCGTGGCCATGCCATAGCTGGAGCTGATTCTTGAGTTGTAGCACTTTTCTTAATAACCTACAATAGATGAGTAATTGCTTAAAAGCTACAAAAATTGAGCTCATTTTATGCATTATTATGGCATATATTTTTGTATAGTTCACCTATCCTGAAACAATATATTTAGCTAAAACTGCATGGGGTCTGTCAGATTGTAAAAGTTAATATTTGCATTGCACTGCTAACATTAGAAAGGTTTTAAGATTCTACTTTTAACCAGGAGTTGACCAGGATCGGCTCACTAGATATAATTCCAAGAATTCCATTTTGATGCCAAATGTAAGTCAGGCTTAAGTCAGAAATAAAACTTACACTGCTTAGGTTTTCTAATGCTAGGTATTACTACAGAAGGACAATCTTAATACCCAACAAGCCAACAAGAAAGTTCTTTATTTAATGAGGTTATATGTGCCACAAACATCAATAGAGACTAGAAATTTACATCTGAAAAATGAAAGGAAAAGGAGGAGAAAAATGCCTGAAGCAAATTAAATATATAATTGAGAGGGGGAAAACATATAAATAACTTGAGAGAACCAAAATGTGATAAATACCTTGAGAATTCTTGACATGAAAGAAGTGTTATCCAGAGATAATGCATTATCTGCTGCTTCTTTTCGCATGAACTCAACATAAGCTGCCCTGCTCAAGTAAATGTGAATCAATATAGCTTCACCAACAAAATATACCGAATATATAATGAATAAAACAAAATTCTGACACTTTTTACCCTTTTGGCTGCCCAGTTGCTGCATCAGTAACTATAATCACTTTTAAAACTTCCCCAAATCTATTAAAATGCCGAGACAGGCCATCTTTGGTGGCAGCAAAATGAACCTGTGACAACCAACATCAGAAATCAAACAAATCCTACCAATCCCTGAAGCCTGCCCTCCCACACCAAGAACAGAGGAGTAAGAGTTCTTACATTGCTAACAAAAATGGTTCTGGAATCAACATCTTCTGATGGACGGCCAGCAGCATTAGAACCTGAGAATACACAGGATGCATGCAATCAATTCTACACCTGATTACCCTAGGTCTTCAAATGATATTTAAAAAAAAAAAGAAAAAAATGTGTAATTTAATAACAGCCCTTCACCATAATTAAATAATTTAAATTTTAAACGCCCAGAAATACAATATTTGCATGTCTCAAAAACAAAATTTTCAGAAGATTTAAAACTCACCAGAAGCGGTTAAGTGAGCCTTGCTAAACTCTTTCTGAACATCAAGAGCAGGGTTTGCCTGTTAAATGACATGATATCAATGAAAGTGATGTACAGCTAAACAATCTAGCAGGTTATATTTATTAATTTTTAGAGAAAATACATTTTGAACACCCCCCCTCGTTTGACTTAATTGAAAGAATAAAATTTTCACTTTAAACCAAATTATCAAGGTCGCATGCCTGTTTGGATAACTTCTCCAGAAGCACTTTTATGAGAGAATAAGAAAAAATTAAATAAGTTCTTCATAGGCCAAAATTAGCTTTATGCATAGCTGACTTATGTAAGTTTTCTCATGTAACTTCTCTAAAAGATGATTTTTAACTTATGTATAACCTAATTTTAGCTTATAGAGAAGCTTGTTTCATTTTTTTTTTCTTCTTATTTTCTTTTCATAGAAGTGATTCTGGATTTATCCAAACAAGTCCTGAGTGTAAAAAAAATGCTTAGCGAGGTAGGTCAAGAAAGAGCTATTCTTCAAGGAGTTAAAATGTAATTTACCCTAAATCTTAACAGAGAATCAGTATCACCGAATGTAAGCAAGTATTGAAAACTCACATTCCCATTACTAACTTTTAGAGTGTTGGCATTCTCCTTCACTGGCCGTGTACTAGATCTGGGATCTCTTTCATTGTAAAAAGTTCTATTACCATCTAATTCTGTAACCTCTCGTGGTTCCTGATGTTGTGGTGGCTTCCATGCATTTACATTAACAGAAATATTCACTATCTTATGAGATGTGTTGGATGAAGTGGAAAGTTGCTCCTGTTCGCGATTTCGCTTTTGGCGCAAACTATCATCGACATTTTTTGCTACACTATACTGCACCATCAGTGAATCATTGCCCCTGTTTCCAGCAGAGGGGCAGATCTGAGAAGCTCCAGACACCCTACGATCCATGACATTAATATCATCAAACCCTTCATTGTCTGAATTAGAATCAGAAGGATAGCCAGTTTCATGTCCCATCATAGTCATATTTGCAGCATACTGCCCATTGTACTCAGTTTTTTGAGAACGGAATAAATGATGTTGCTCCTGATGTTGGAAACTATCTTCAAGTTGCGTGTTATCATCTAATGTATCCATACTGCGACCAAGTCTATCAAATACACTTCCAGAGGGCTTGGATTTTATCACATCTTCGGCAGCTTCTGCGACAGCCTTAATCACTGTAGCCATTGGATTTGCCACCCTGGAAGCAAGCTGCATCCTCGGTGGACGTTCAAGCAAAGATGAATCGCCAGCAGATGTAGAAACTACAGAACGAAGACGTTTTAGGGAAGGCTCCACTGACATGCCTGAATTGGCTGTCCTTGAAGTCGCTACTGCATCTCGCACTGCAAATTGAAGCAGCCTCCGTGGAGCAGCAATATTTACTTGTGATACAACATCCCGCTGTAGAAGTTAATCAGTTAGATGTTTGAAAGAAAATGATCAAAAAGTACTTTGTTATTTTATTGCAAAGAGAAATGCTAGGAACACACTCTCTTGAATACACTCTTTCTTATTTGATAAAATTTATTGAAAATGACACAATTTTGTAAGTCTCGCCTCATATTTATTGATTTTCTCTCCTGATTTTGTAGTTTTCAATAAATTTTAATTAATAGAAAGAGTGTGTCAAAGAGTCTTCCTAGCACTCTTCTCATTGAAAAACAAAAATAGAGAGGAGAATCGGCTAACAAGGAAAGCGCAACTAAGTTGTGATTTTATCTTGCACAAGGATGACATTGACTTATCTGTCACTAGGTGATGGAAATAAACACATACAATCCTTCCGAGTAAGTAAAATATAGGAGCTCAAATTAATGCAATTCCATTTAACATATTTCATCAACCTAAGCATCTTTCTAAAAGGCAAGCATACAGCAGGGACATTAAGTGAAAATAAAATAGACTAAATCAGTTACTACACCTCCCAACTGTATAAACTCATTTCCTTTTATTAGCTTATGATTACACTGATGAAATCCAATGGAATAAATTAAGTTGAATAATGTCTGAGTAGACAGTCAATTGAGCAAATATTTGTAGCAGTTCAAACCTTCATCCTCTGTTGTTCATCAGCTCGGCCCCTTTTCCTCTGAACTGGAGGCTTAGGAGATAGGGACCTTGGCCCATGATTAGCTTCAAGCTCCAAATGAGCATTGTCAACCACAGAGCTTCGAATGGAAGGTGGTTCAGCTTCTTCCTTCATCAATCCTTTCCAATCTTTGTTATGCCGACTTCTAGATAACTTACTAGATTTTCCTCTTTCTGACTGTGAATTTAAATGCTGAGAATCATCATCTCCAGCTTGAACCTCCGCTGTAAGCTTTTTTTTAGGAGCTTCATCCTGCAATGCTTCAGGTTGTACATACAAATTTAAATACATATCCAGATGATCCCAGAGCCTGTTAACAACATATGCATACATGTTAGCACATAATGATGGGTGTAAAAACTATATTGCAGCAATTAAATTAACTTAAAGCTATCTATCAAAGAGACCAAATTACCAGGATACAAATGAATAGCTGTTTTCTCCCAGAAAAACATTCAAATCATTCCTTGCTTGTTCTTTGCGCCTACCATTCCTCAACAACACAATAACATAATCCTGTCATTCCACAAACTAAAGTTAGTTTACTCAATAAAGTCAAATTCATCATAAGAAATTTTTAATATCTCATTGTAATTGCCTATACTCAATGGTTCATTACACCACAGCATATCAACTATTAAAAAGAATAATAGAAATACAATATCCTCGTATGTACAGTGACAAAAACAACAACAACAACAATAATGGCTTACAAATAAAAATGAAATTCTGAAGTTAAAAAACATCATTGCACAACATAAATGAATGCTATACATTGACGCAACAACAAGCAAGAATTGTGTAACTAGGCAGAGCTGGCCACGTGAATCAAAAAACAACATTGGAGCATTGAACTATAACAAAATTATTTTTCAATAAATTTATTTAGGAGAATTCTTCTCTAATAGTTTATCAGAGTATGATTTTCCTCTATATTCTTTGTTAATCAGATTATTTTCCATTGATATGCTTTTCTCACTAGAGAGTTTGTTGCTGTTAGGATCCAATTGCAAGGTATCATACTTGAGACTTGAGTCCCATACTAGATGTATGGGATTCTAGTGTGCGGTTCAAAGGGCCCGTGGGCTCTTCAACTACAATAGCTAGCTTTTGCAATGTGGTTCTCCCAAGGTTTTCATTAAATGGTATCAGAACCTTCTACCAAGTCTCTCAACTGGAAACAAGCAAGGTTCTTGTCAGTCTCTTCCTCACATGTCAGTGATGTCACAATCTTTTTATCACAATTAGGGGGCAGTCCAGCACAATACTCACATGAAACTCATGCCTAGTGAGGTGTAGGGAGGATAGCAGCCTTACCTCTGGAAGCAGAGATCAATTCCGGGATTTGAACCCATGACCTCTAGTTCACAAGGCAACCTTACCGTTGTGCCAACCTCACCTCATCTAACACAAATATAATTTCCCCAAAAGTTACCAATACTTTTCAAAATGGGATCATGAATGATGTGAGTGTTCAATGCCACACATGATATAGCACAACTACAAGAAGCTCATTTTGCATGCACATGCTCCTGCCAAACATATGTAAGCTGTGTTTGTAAACTCGTTGGAGCAGGTTCAACACCAACATGTTAAACAAACACACTTGTAGAGTGTGTCCATAATGCACAGTGTGCATCAAGGTTTCACCAGTGATTTTAAAAAACAGTCCACGACTGCAACTTGTTTGCCACAACGTCAAGATTTTTGGGCTCACCATTGGCAGCGTTTTCCAACAAAGATATTATCAATTTAAAACCAGGGTTTCACCAAATCATAATATCAAACAGCAGGGGCACGAAGTCACATATCAAAATAAATTAGCAAGGTTTCACCAGTGATTTTAAAAAACAGTCCACAACTGCAACTTGTTGGCCGCAACGTCAAGGTTTTTGGGCTCACCATTGGCAGCGTTTTCCCACAAAGATATTATCAATTTAAAACCAGGGTTTCACCAAATCATAATATCAAACAGCAGGGACACGAAGTCACATATCAAAATAAATTAGCAAAAGGTTTCACCAGTGATTTTAAAAAATAGTCCACAACTGCAACTTGTTGGACTGCAACTTGCTGGTCGCAACGTCACGGTTTTTGGGCTCACCATTGGCAGCGTTTTCCCACAAAGATATTATCAATTTAAAACAAGGGTTTCACCAAATCATAAATGATAATATCAAACAGCAGAGACACGAAGTCACATATCAAAATAAATTAGCAAGCACTACAACCTGCATCACATTTTCGAACACATTACATGTTATCTTCAACACTAATGCCACAAGAGGCCTCCACTTTATTTTTTCAATAAACACATTCAAGCCACAATTTGTCCATACTCCTAAACAGACTCCATAACGTGCAGCTAAAACCCTAACCATTCAAGCCACAATTTACACACATTTTCCAACACAACCCCTTCCCTCATCCAACACATACCACACACAACGTTCACAAACAACAACACTCCACAAAAATTTCAAAAAAAAAAAATCACCATTAGTTCATCACAGAAAAACCACCGGGAGCCAATATATTTATCAGCCATCACATTCAAAAGCACAATTTCGCAATCGATGCCACGCTTCGCCCTAAAAAAAACATTTCAACAACAATCTAGAAAATGCACAATTTTCGTTCGTACCACAAGCGTGTCGTCCGTATAATCCCCCATGAATTCCTTGAGCTTCTCCATCACACTCTCCTTCAGCCTCCCCGCTCCGTCGGCGGTGAAATTCGCCTTGATCAGCGTGTTGCCGTCCCGATCGTCGCTCCCCATCTCCAAAACAAGAAACACGCCAAACAAAAAACCCTAACAAACACTTTCTCTGTCTCACTCTCTATCTCCGTCCCTCTCTTTCTCCACCGAAATCACGAACCTATCGAAACCCTAACCCGCTCTCGAACGTGTCAATATCCGCGACGGGGGAAAGAATCGGAGAATGCGACGAAGGGGGGAGGAAGAGGAGAGCGTGTGGGGATTTTCTGGGAAGAGTGACGGAGAATGGTCGCGCAGTCATGGAAAAACCTTGCGATTAGCGGAAAACGGAACCTAATACACAGTGTGAGTCGGTTAGTGTGTATTCCGTAGTACGCACCAAGATAGCGCAAAGTGGGATTCTGATTGTTTATTGGTGCGGTGGTAGTGTGTACAAGGAAAAATATTGGGCACATGCAATTTTATGCTCATGTGGAGTTATGATGTGTATTTTTTGTAAGAAAAATAAAAGTTTAGTAAAGTTATTTATTTGATTTTTAGTTATAGTTGTACAACCTAGTCTAACTTTCAACAGATTTAATCAACGAAGATGGTCATGCATAAACTCTAAAACGGTATAACAGCATACCTCTGAACGATAGAGTTGATGAGAGCTCCCTTCCATGATTTTAATTTGGATTTAATTCTGTACACAATAGGCTGAAGATATTTAGCTTAAGGCTTTCTAGAGTGAAAGGTAAAGAGCCCTCTCCAAATCCCAAACAATCTCGAATTATGTCAATTTTGCCACGAGCCAGTGAGCCATGAAAAAACATACATTTATCATTACTCACAATTTGGCTTGAAGCCTCCCCATAAAACTTAAAGAAAAGCATGAGTTGGAGCTAAATATCCCTTGGGACCTGCCATAGGCAGCAAGTGATGATTCTCCACCAGACAAGAAATTCCCTTACTAAGAACATCCTCAGCTAAACAAAAAAGTAGAGAAAATAAGGGATCACCTTGTCTAACACCCCTCTTGCAAGGAATCTATCCCATTGAAGCCCCATTGACATCAAAAGAAAGCCTAGCTGACTGTAAAATGGCAAGAATCCAATTAGAGAAAACTTTACTGAATCCAAAAGTAGTAAGAACCTCCAACAAAAAGTTACGGTCTAAAGTGTCAAATGTTTTTTTAATATCAACCTTTATGGCTAAATTTCCTCCAAAAACCTTTTTATTCAACATATTTACAACCTCAGAAGTAATGCAAACACAATTAAGTGGTTTTAATTAATTGACAAGTGTAATTAAATTTAAATTAAGTGTTTGAAGTAAATTAATTATTTATATGATGATATTGTGCTTATGTCTACATCAGTATAGTGAGTTTTATTGAGTTTGGATCTCAACATATCAACCTTGATGTATGTTAAGGGGTGAATGTGTCCAGAGAAAGCCTAAGTGTGAAAAAGAGAATTTAAAGGGTCATATACCTTTCCCTAACCCTCACAATTCAGGTTTTCATTTGAAAATAGGCTCTATTTCTCTTTTTTTTATCTTCTTCTCCTAGAGAGACTCAAATCCTATAAGTTTGAGATTTGGTATCGGTCATCAAAAGAGACCATTTTCCTCTCCTTTTGATGTTGTTTGGCTGAGCCATGAAGTGGTAAGCATCTCTTCTTCCCTTTGATTCCATTTTCATTTTTCTCATAGAACATCCATGAGAGTTCATGAAAAAGCTTTATTTTTGTGTGTTTTGATTCCATTTGTGGGCATTTTTGGGTTTTAGGTGATGTTGCTATGAGGGGCTTGTTGTTGGAGTGGAGGAAAACTCCTCCTTGGACCCAAAGCTCATTCATTTCTCCTTCTTCCCAAAGTTCACTTTTTCTCTTCTATAGAGGTAGGGAAAGCTAGCCATTTTCCTTGTTTTATGATGATTTTGGGTTGTTTAATTTGAATCTTCTGTTTTTTTTTTTTTTTGTTGAGGTTTTATATTTAGAAGCTTAAGGGTTGACTATTTATGTGTTTATTGTGAGTTTGGATGCTTGAGTAGTCATTAATGGGGTTAAAAGCTCATATTTTCAAAGAAACTTCGTTGCAGGATTTTCAATTTTAGCTAAACTAAAGTTTGTAGTTATAGATAAATTTTGATAGAATTGGGTCTACAAGAATTTAGCTAAGCTATGATTTTTAGTTGAAGCTAAATTCCAATAGAATTTGATTTGCACAGATTTAGCTAAAGCTACAACTTTTGGTTAAGTTAAATTTTGTGGCTTAAGCTCAATTTTGGTAGGATGTTTTATTTGTCCTTATTGAGAGTTTCTAAACCAATTCTAGGTGCATATAAAATGGTTTTATTAATTTTTATTATCATGTTAAAGTTGACTACAAGTTGAGATCATGGATTTCATATTAATATGTGGTTTTGGTGAGGTGGTTATAAGAATTCAAGGTATGGAATGTCTTATTTTGCTTAGGGAACTAGGAATAGTTTCATGAATTTGGTGAGCATGAGTAAGTGAATTAATGATGAGATGGATGTTATGTAATGGTTTGAGATACGACCATCTCATAAATGTTTAAGAAAATGTAATAAATTTATCTTTGAGGGAATGTCTTTTGTTTGTTGAGATTATCATGTTGTTGATGGTGAAACTTGAATTCTTCAAACTGATCATGAGTGAGATGGTAGGTACAAAGGTGTTGTATCTTAAACCACAAGAAATCCTAGTTCAGTTGTTGTTGTTGTTGTGAGTAGAAACGTAAGTTAAGGTGCTAAGAAGGTCTTTAACCTAGTGCTGGAGGTTGTCAGTGGTAGCTAACGATGAAAAGACCTATAAAATGAATGGGTGAGCAAATTCCTGGATAAGTTAAGGCTTTGCATGCCTTGCTAAGATAAGTCATTACTCACGCTTATCCATTTTTGGTATAAAAATCACAATTTTCATAGGATTAATTTGAGTCTCCCTAAATGGTTAAAGTGTGACTATGTTAAAAGATGTATTTGGGTTAATCACTCATGTAGTAAAAACTTTATAGAGTAGAGTCTATCATTAGTGTTTATTATTGGTGTACATGGTGATGATGATTGATGGACTCATGATGGTGATGCTTGATAGTTGATTTGTGATGGTGATTCTTGAATTGTTTCATGATGATTGAGTATGAGATAACTTGCTTATGTGAGTTGAATGTTATTTGTTATATTATTTATTGTCAAATATCATGATTTAAAGATGATAAAGCTTATGTAATGTTTAATTGTTGAGGTTTTTAAATTGTTTTATGTATGCTTATTTTTTGTAAACTTGTCTTTGTTGCACATGTGGTTTGTGTTTGTGATAATACTGTATCTGACGTACGTAGAGACCAGATGACTAAAAAATGGCATATATCTTTTAGAGATTTCATGGACATGCATACTTGGACATGAAGGCGTGGTTTTTCCATTTTTGTTTCCTCTTTAGATTTAATAATAGTATTGATCGACTCAAAGTTTAGGTAGTTCATCTTTATAGAGTTGTTTAGGGTTATGCATATTCTAAGGAAATTTGAGTTGTTTTGATGTTGTATATGATCACATTATGGTGGAGTGTCGTATGACACATGGTATTTTCATTTGTGTATATATAATACATGATGCTCTATCATAATATCTTCCGTTTTAGCTTTTGGGTCTTTAAAATACAAAAAGATTACAAGTATTTTCATAATTAAAGTTAATAAAAAGTTTTAAATGAATTGAAATAAATTTTTTTACTTAAATTAGTTCTTAATTTCATGTAATAGGGATGAGTCGTTACATAAAACATCTTAAGTAATTTCTATGCATTTTATTATACGTGTAACAATACTTACATTAGTCTCAACAAATGATTTATTATTGTTACTTTGAAATAAGAATAATCTTCAATAATTTACACATTTAGAATGTTATACAGATTTAGATAGTCACTTAACTTGTTCATTACTCCAAATTGAATTGTCTCTTTATATAGACCATTGGTATTAGGTAATCTTAGAATTGCTTATTTGTTGAATTTGTTTGGATTTAGGATAAAATTAAATTGGAACTGGTCATATTTAATTTATTTAATTTGGTTTGGGTTTTGAATTTTTTTATGTCCAATCCAAATCCAACCAATTTGATTAACATGGACTAGTATTATTTTGGTAAATAGAGGAGAGAACAAAAAAGAATTAAGGACGCAAAAATAGTGTCCATGGCATCGGAATGCAAAAAATCCTGCAACGCAAATGGGGGTTGGTCCAATTCTAGAAGCGCAGTCCCAGAATTCGGTCTCAGTTTTGCCAGGAAGTATGCACAAAAGTTCCCCTCTCTCAGCGAATTGAATGACGAATCTCGATCTTCCAAGGTTTGGCTAAGCACTTCTTTATCCCTACGATAATGGCAACATATTTATGACAGTGGTCATGTTGGTCATGAACCAATTGGACCGCGTGTAACGAGTCCAAAATACACAGAACATCCTTGTAGTGACACCTCCAAGCAAGTTGCAGCCCCACAAGCAAGGCTAGTAACTCAGCTTTAAGATTATCAGCAACATCTATGTCTCCATTGAAACCTTTCACCTATCTCTACCTGTATTTTATCATAGTAGGCCCCCAAATCCCGCAAGTCCAAGCTGCCCCAAGCAACTACCATCCACATGTAAAGCAATTCGAGCCCTAGTGGCCTAAATGCATTTCACCATTATGTTGCTCTTGTCGTGGTGCTTCACCTCTTTCTTGTAAGCATGAACTATGGCACCTGTAAGGCAGTAATTTGGCCACCCAGTTGCAACATATTATTATCCCTTATCATTAAAAATGTACTTGTTATGAGCTTTCCAAATGACGTAGAAAATAACAAACGAGAGAGTTCCATGGGAGCTAAAAACATCATGCAACCAATTTAGCCAATCCATACCACTAGGCGGATCGAGGGTTAGTGCCATCACACCTTAAATTGTTCTATAAAACAGTTGCATTTCCACAATGAAAGAACACATGAATAATGTCCTCCGTTCTCAAATGCCATCTCAAGCAAACATCACTATGCATGATATGTCTTCGACGAACAAGGAAGCTTTAAGTAGGGAGGCTATTCGTAGTTATCTACCAAGCAAAAAATAGGATGTTTTCCAGTAAAGGTGCTTTCCAAATTCACAACCATGAATCCCCATCAACATCCATATTTCTTTTAATCCATTTGTATCCCGACCTCGTTGTATCTGACCTTGAGTGATTAAGGACCTGACTAATATCTGACCCTGGATATTTAGCAAGAATTATTTGCACCCATAATTTCTGAGGGTTATGGAACAAGTCCAACACGAGTTCCCCCATAAGCAAGGTGCTCTTATCATAGGCTACTTAAACCCTTAAGCCCCCATTTGTTTTCCTTCTCGTCATAGTCTTCCAATCCATCAAATGGAGCCTTCTACCATTGTCACCACTCCAAATAAACTGCTTGCTCCCTACATCCAGTTGATCATAAACTTTCTAGGGGAGCCATTGAGCTTACATCGTATATGTTGGGATCAAGGCCAACACTAGGTTCACCAAGGTCACCCTTCCTGGCCAATTTAACAGTCTTCCTTTCAAAGATGTCAACCAAGACTAAACCTTTTCCAAAATACCATTGAACAGAATCGTAGTAACCCTTCCATGCATGCGCCATCTGTAAGCCTAGATACTTCCCTAGGTTATTCGTAAATCTTATATGGGAGATATTTGTGATCTTCTCCTTCCTTCTTTGGGTGACCCCTTTAGAAGCAAACACCTTGGACTTGGCTATGTTAATTTTGAGTTTAGATTCGTCACAAAATTTCTGCAAGATACTAGACACCACCCACATCTGAGAAGGTTTCGCCTTGGCAAAAATGAAAACATCATTTACAGATAAAATGTGAGAAATTTTTGGTCCATCCCTAGCAATGGAGAACGGTTTCCATCTTCCTCATCAACAGCCTCTCCATGCACAACACGACCAAGTACAAAGGTTGGGGATCCCCTTGACGAAGTCCCTTTTAGGAGCAAAGCTATATATTCGTAGGAAATATCGGAGGTCTAGGAAACCCAAACTCAAGCAAAGTAGCACGGAGGAAGTTCCAATCCAGACTGTCATATCCCTTTTCCAAGTCAAGTTTAAAGACCACACCCCCTTTCTTCTTTTTGGATTTAGCCATAGTATGAATAATTTCTTGGAGAATAACAACATTGTCCATAGTCCATCTCTCAGGAATAAAACTACTCTAAAGAAGGCTTACCAAGCGCTGAAGAAGGGGTCTCATCCTGTTCACTAACACCTTGGTCACCAATTTGTAAATGACGTTGCATAGAATGATTGGTCGGAAGTCTTTAAACATTCTTGGATTATCAACTTTAGTGATACAAACCACCAAAGTATCAGTAGCTTTTGGATCTATAGTACTTGTTTCAAACGTCTGTTTGAAAAAATTCCAAACATCATCTCCTACCTCCTCCCAATACATTTTGTAGAAGATGGGTTGGAATCCATCGGGCCCTAGAGCTTTAAAACACATTGATCTCCAATGGACCATCTCTACCAACTACCATAAATATATACTCATTTTCTCTCAAACAATATTAATGCCATCGACACAATACCATACCATATATACTCTATTTCAATAACTGAGTGCGTGCTAAGAATTAGGAATACATTGTGTTTGTGTCTTGCCAATTAAGTTATAATTTTAAGATGACATAATTAAACAATAGCAAATTTCTATGAATACACACAATACAAAATAAGCAATTTAGACCCAATGAAAGCATCACTATATTTACAATATTGTCAATCGTTTTCTTTCTCTGCATTTACAAAATTTTAAAAAAAAACAAAAACAAAAACAAAGCATCTCCTTTGAAGAGGGAAAAAAACTCTTCCGCTAAACTTGATCGACTAGAGTTAGATCATACATAAAGTGAATGGAGAAGTCATTAGGAATCCAATAAGTACTCAACAATTTCATAGCCAACAAAACTTTAAAAAAAGGTAAAATTTATGTTGAAAAATCCTCACTTCCCTCCCAGAATCAAAAGTTCCCAATGAATGAATGGTGCCTCATTGCATACACATACAACAGGATATGTGAACAATAATTTAATTAAATTGCTTTTTAGCATGATGGTTTGTGTTGGACGAAGAGGTAGGGTTTGCACTCCCTAATAATACTTCCAGAAATTAATTTCCTAAAGATTTAAGTAATTTTCGAAATGCTTACTCATTTTCCACTTCAGCCAGAAAAGGTTATCATGAGAAAAAATATATATATAAAAAGGGGCATGCACTTAGTAATAAGGGAAAGTGGATATAGAAATTTAAAAAAAATTACAAATCCAATCGAATCCATCCTATAAATTTTGATTGGATTAGATCATATATATTTGATTAAATTTGATCCAATTGGACATGTGAACACCGTATTGATAATTAATGTGTTATTATTATATTTTAAAAAATATATATTTTACTTTTTAAGTGATCTAGAATTTTATGAAATATTCTCTTATTTTGCACTTGAGTGTTAATAATGACAATTATGGAAGGAATTATAAAATGGTGGCCTATGAATTTTAACACTTTCTCCTATGTATTTTTACCAATTAAACAAGAGAAAGATTTTAGTTTAACATATTCTCATTCATGTTTTGTGGGAAGTAGGAATTCAGAGTTTTTGATTCAACAATCACGGGCCTCCTAAGTAAACCAAACACGCACACAATCATACTTATTTCACTCATTCCTATTTTTTTTCATTTCTTAATCACTCAATCCAAACATAGGGTAAGAAAAAATTCAAGTGACACAAACAACAAATTTTAATATTTTTTTTAAAGAAAAATTAAATGTATTTTTAGTTCTTATAAATAGAACAATATATTATTAGTGTTTTAAAAATAAATTGTGATCTTTTAGATTATCATTTATGAAAATGCGTCATATATAGTTCTTATTTTTCTCGTATACCTACACACACAAAATCTCCTTCTAGTTCCTTATTTATGTAAATAAAGATCACATATAATATTTTTTTTTATAAATGAGAGACAAGAAGATTATTTACTTTTTAAGGATAAAAAGTAATTAATGTCCTATTTATGAAAACTTAAAAACATGTTTAATCATTTAAAGTTAACATCAAACATGAACATTAAATTTGGAATGAAAGAACCTGATAATAATATGATATATATACATTTATTACGAAGTTTTCTGACAAGAAAATAAGGAAGAAAAACAAATATGATAGGACCCACTCAAATATTCTTTCCTTTCACTTTGGATAAAAAGATATTAAGAAAAAATTTAAATGGTATAAAGACAAAAATATCTATATTTTTTATAATACTTGTGTCATTTCATATACATATTTCTTTTCTTTTCTTTTCATTCAATTTTTTTTTATAAAACGTAACAACTTAAAAGATCATATACTTTTTACTCTTTTCTTTTCTTTTCCTATCTTTGGTAGAGGGAAAAGAAAATGAGGGAAAAAATAAAAAATTGAAAATTAAATTTAAATTGGAAGATAATTGATTTTTTTAAAAAAATTATTTATAGAAGTCAACCATTCTTGTTATTTTTCTTTCATTTTTTATCTAACCAAACAAAAAAATTATTATGCGTGTTTTTCAACTTTCTTTTCTTTCAAATGGATTCTTTCATTTTTTTCCTGTATTTTTATTACATAAACCAAACAAAATAAAAAGTTAGACATAATTGTCGGTCATTAAATTCTATCTTTTCCAATAGATAATGTAATTTCCGCATATGTCCTGATCCATTCTCTTTGGTTATTTAATTTTTACTAAAAAATATAATAAAATACGAAAATAAAATTTGAAGTTAATTATACATTTAATCTCTTAATTGTAATTTCAATTTCAATTATTAAAATTTCCTAATTGAATATTTAATAATTGAGGATCAAATTAAATTTTAAATTATAATTAAAAAAACTAAATGTAATTAAGCCAAAATTCAATTAAGAATGTGAGAATGTCCTACTACTTTCTTAATATAAATGTTAAAATATTTTTATTCTCATAAATAAATATAAAAACATTTAAAATTTATCCTTACAAAATTTTTAATATGTTTTCTGTCTTTATAAAATTAAAATGTATTATTTTTTATCCTAAATAAAATTTGGATATTCAAATTTACGTGTAAAAAAATATTATATTTATATGCATAAAAAATTATATTTTTACATTATTTATATACATAACCAATATAAAAATATTATATTTAAATCGATTATACACATAAATTATATATAAAAATTATCATTATAGGTTTATAAGAACAAAGTCACTTGATGGATGCTAAGGACAATTGCCCCCACTAACTTTTAAAATTTTCTTAATAAAATGCATGTGTATAACTACAAATTCCTCCCATAATTTAAAATATAATCTAAAAAATAATTTATAATATAAGTATTGTTTCCACAAATTTATGTATATAAATATTATTCTTACAACATAATATTTTTAAATCTATCACTATTAAGATTTATATTTATCCAATCTAAGCCTAAAAAATAGTATATTTAATTTTATTAAAAACAAAAAATATATTAAAAATAAATTTAAAATATTTTCAAAATATATATTTAATCCCATAGAAATCCAACACCAAGAGCATGGTGACATCATGTCTTCTACTTCAGCTTTTTAATTTTAATTATTACTATTTTTGTTGGGATGGTTGAAGAGTGTGGTGGGACCCAATAGTAAATGTACCTTACTGCCATAACTGTGTCCGATGAGAACACGCGTCAGCGACGGAGTGGACGAAACTTGACATCTCAAAATCAGAGAGAGAGAGAGAGAGAGAGTTGGTCAGATAGGGCGGCGGACCCTCCTTACAAAATGCCCCCATTTTCACAGTCCACTTTTCCCATTTTGCCCTTTCCTCATTCATGAATGCTCACTATAAGCATATCAAAGGTGCCAAAATTTTGAGACATTTAGTATAATGCATTCATCTTATTTTATTTGCATCGTTTTTCAACGAATTTGGCTCTTTTCTTGTTCCTTCTCATGTTTTTTCCGTGCTGATCGTAACTATATTAATATTTAATTTTAAAAATTATTAAAATTATATAATTGTAAAAAGAATAATACAAGCAGAGACAACAAAGAAATCACATCCTTTTTCAACTACTTTTTAATAGTCTTTCCTTTTTTAGACAAAAAATGATTATTTTATTTCATTAGAAATAAGATGAAAGATATAATTTAGAAACACAATTTTCCAACGAATTACCTATTGAATACTGTATTTTATATATATATATATATAGTCACAATTTATAATCTCTGAAATGCTGGCGACATTTCTTTTGATATTTTTTTATGAATAATTAAAATTTATTGTAAATAATAAATTTTGGTGTATTTTACATTTAAACTAAAAGAGATAATCTTTAAATAAAAATATGAGCCACCAAAATTGATGAAAAATTTCAGTAAATCGTAAAAAATTTTAGAAAAAGTGTTTTTAATATTTCTCCTATAATATACATGTAGTAGTAAAAAAAATTTTTTAGAATAATTATTTTAAAATTATATAAAACTTTTGTGAGTGTAAATTAATTAGCATGCAATTTTTCTTTCTTAATTGTTAAATTACATAATTATCCAACCCTAACAATATTACTTTCACTAAAAGATACACGTGATTTATATAACTTTTTATTTTTAAAAATATTTTTTTAATTGATTAATTCCACAAAGAAATTAGGTTCTTACTTAATACATTTTTTTTATAATTATACATTGAGGAGTATATAAATTTCAAAATCTAATATATACTAGATGTACAAAACAAAACCAATAACGATTACTACAAGGTGATGGGAACTTGTGATAATGTTTCTTAATTAACTAATTTTAAGTTTGAATTTTGAATGATCATTAAGTATGTAATAAATTATTTATTGAAAAAAAATATTCACATGCGTTTATAATTTTGATGAAAATCATTACTTTTGGCGAGTATAATTTTTTTTTATCAATATTGTAATAAAAAAAAGTAAAGAAATGAATGAGATATGGTTTTGTTAGGTTACGATTTTTAGCATTGGGAAGGGAGTGGGGCATGCATTTCAGCAACATCCTAGTGTTTAAACATGGTTAAAAAGAAAGTTGCGTTAAAGTGAAAAATATAACTTTTACATGAAATTTGACGCAAAAAGTTTTATAAACGAGTTATTTTATTTTAAACCTAATTTTGTTTAAAATTAATTTTATCAAATTGAGATTTTTTTGTATAGAATAGTAATAATATTTAAGCTCAAAATTTCATAGAAAATTTAAATATCTAATTATTGGACCGATTTCAGTGGATTATAAGTTTAAGATAATTTAAAATCATGACTTAAATATTCTATTTAACTATTTCAACCTGCATTTTGACCTAAAATTAAAATACTCACTGAATGGTTGTTCAAATATACTGTTTTTCTGGCCGCAAATGGGTTCCCATCGTTGACAAACAAATTATTTATCTTTTTTTGAGAGAAAGCAAATTATTTATCTACTCATATGTTATTTAGCATTTATCAATTAAAAGAAGAGTCATTCGAACAAATATTTTAGAAACCTTAGTTAAAGAATTAATGAATAAAAAATTATAAATAAAATTATTGCAGAAATAATTGATAATATTTGTTATGTTTAGTAAAATTAACTAAAAGCTGATAAACTGATAAGTAAATTAATAAATGTTAAATAACATAAAAATATATATTTAATATTTTTAATATTAAATTTTTATTTATAATGACTTATCATCTTAAAAAGTAGGATAATATTTTTTATGTTCTGTGTTATAAAGAAATGGTAGAATTAAAAATTTTATTTTTTTAGAAAAGTAAAATTGAATAAAATAAATTTTATTATAATTATTTTGTTTAAAATCATTTTCTAACATATAAATACTTTAGATACAAGAGTTTTTTTCGGACAACAAACAAAAAAGTAGGATGAATTGAATAGATAGGATTATAAAATAAAATAAAATGATAAAATAAATTTCAAATAGAATAAGTAAAAATAAAATTGGAAGGAAAACAAAGTTAATAATGGATAGGTTAGCTTATTTTTCATAAGTTTTAAGTAACTTATCAAAATAAATAAGCTAAATAATTTATATAAAATAAGTTTATATATCAAATAAATTATTTTTTCATCAAAGAACTTATAAACTAGTCAAAAAGAACTTATCAAACATATTAGAAAATACTTAAATTTATTGTCTCCCTTCGTATTTAATGAGTCCTTATTATGATTTTATTTGTTATAATCAATTTTAACAAGTGATGGAGATTTTGTTTTGAATAAAACTAGTTGGTACAAAAACCTTTTATCTGATCATATAATTGGACTAAATTTCCTAGAAACGACTAAATTGTAGTTGGCAATGTTTGCCAAGAACTAACTAGTTTCCTATGCAACTCCTAAAACCACTCAAGTACTTCTAACAGGAAATGTGAGTTTTGCGTGTAAGAGACACATAATATAAACCTCTTAACTATTTTTATTTTTTTTATGAATTCCTTAACTATTCTTCTAACGATGCACGTTAGAATGACACCATTTGCCCAGTAAATATGTCACTTCCACTATGTTTATACTTTATATATATCATCTCTCACTTCCTCTCTCTATATATATCCTCTTTTTCTTTAGTTGTTACTTTGTTGGGTATTAACTTCGCCACTTCGGCATAAATTTTTTCACAACTACCAATAATGTTCCCAAAGTATTATGTATTAGCAGTTAGAGCAGAATAATTAATATTGCTCAAGTAAACATTATTTTAATCAATAGTTTTGCAGATTAAATTAGTAAAATACAATTTAAAGCTTTTTTATGTCGGCCCTTTGGTCCCATTTTTAAAATTTAAAATTAGAATAGCTTTATTTTAAAAATACTAATAATTTTCACACTCTATTTAGGCTTTTTGTAGTTCTCGACATAACACTGCGTTTAGGCTGGAGACAACTTTTGCTTGATAACTAAATAAAGTTATTGATATATAAAACAACATAGAGAAAAGTATCAAATTGATGAATTATTAAAGTTGAACACTGTTGTCGTACAATATTATTAAAAAAATGCTACATATACATCAGGTACCATCTCAATGGTAATATGTGGCTCAAAAAAGCAAACATTTTCATCATAATTTCGCCCAAAATTTTAATTAAATATATTTCATTAGTTTCTCTTTATCATATATATTTCATTAATTTGAAAACGACTTATAAATAATAAATGGATAGGATTTAATAAACATCTATTTGCATGTGCGTATATTTTTGTTACCAAAAAAATGTGCGCTCATTTTTAATAATGGTTAAACTAGTTTTTTTTAGACAGCGGTTAAATTAAAATTTTATTCTCTATGTATTTGGTAACTATATTTTTTTTTATTTAGTCTCAATACAAGAAATCATTTTTACATGAGTTCTTGCCATTTACAATTGTCATAACTCTGAGAATCACTTATCTTATATGATTAATCAATTTTGACGAGACTATAATAACGGTATTTGGACAAATATTTCAATCTAGATTTTTAATACTCGTATGTGATGCTAATTTTAAACTTTACTCCTTTATTTTTTTTGAATGTAAATAGTTGTAAAATATAAAAGAAAGAATAAATTAATATTAATTTTACTCATTTTATTCTTTTAAATTTTATTATTTTATTTTTTTATTACTATTTTTAATGAGAATTATATAATTTTTTGTTGAGAAAATATTAAACTATTTTTATCTCATTAAAATAAAATTATGGATCTACCACTGTTGAGAAGCATCGTCACGAAATCTTGCATGCATTAATGGTGATTAATATTATATCATCCCCGTTATCACGATAGTAAATGACGGAAAGTTATTTCAGATTAACTATGTGAAATGTATTTTTTATATGAGAATTCAATTGAAAATAAACATGAGGATTATGAAGAGAATAATGATCTATACAGATAGCTATATATAAAAAATGAAAAAAGATCTGCACATACATATAACAGCAATCACAAAAAATGATTGATTAATCGAAACAGAGAACGCAAGATGAACTGGATCCCGATTTTTCGTGCAAAAGGGCACATTGTTGGTTAATGGAAAGCAAAACTAAACCACTGAGAGTGCATTGGACTTTGTTACTAACGAGCTGTGATATAAAGCAATAAATATTTAACTTGTGCCTGCGTGATTGCCAACCCTGTTCTTTCGGAACAGTAACACAGGATCACTTCCATGTGAAGTCATCAGCTCATGATCATTCATCACCTACATTTTCTTGTTTCTCAGCTTCATTCTTCCCTTCACCAAATCCATACATTCCCCACATGCTTCTTTATTTCCTTCCTTTTTCCTTTTGTATCGGATTCAAATTGTGTGTTTCAATCGTTAATATTATAAAATAATTATTATTAGTAAATTTTATTTGACGTAATCAAATTAAATAAGTTATTTAATCTATTAGATTATCAAATAAGATGATATAAATTTAAATATGTATGTTAGTGTTGATCTATTAGGAAATATTAAAAAATTTATTAGGATAACATACTATAAAAAGGTAATAATCTTTTATATATATTGAATAGTTACAACAATTTATTTTTTGTTCATCTAAAGACTTATAAAGATTCCATTAAGAAATAATAAGATTATATAGTTGAGGGAGAATCATAAAAACATAGATTATATTATTAGTTGGTTGTTCGTTATGGATTTCTGTAAAGATCTTATAACAATTGTAAAAAAAAATGCTTAGATCATGAATAAATTATATATGGATTCGGTATTTTATCTCATTCTTCATAATTAAACATATTATATATCTTGTAACTTTTGATAATTATTTTAGGTTGTATACCAAAATAAGAATGAAAGATTGTGATTGGATTTGACTTGAAATTCCTGTAATAATACATTGGACTGAAAATCAAGCATGCAAATGAGCTTGAAACCTTATCTTTAGGTATTTAATTAATATAGTTCATATAAGAAACTTGAAATTTATAATTAAATTAGAACAACCTTATACCTTTCATTGTTTCCCCAGGCTTCTTAATTTTTTTCTTATATTTTCTTTTCTTTGAATAGACTATGCATTCAATCATGCTCAAGTTAAATAGATTTATAATAAATAATGAAGCTTTTTTTTTACTATTTAAATTATAGTAATTATATACTCAAAATTTAAATTTAAGATTCATTAAATTAAAATAACATCACATTAATAAATTCACATTCACATGTTTGATGTTTTGTTGCTTTATAAAAGTTTGATTTGTTTCTTAAGGATAAGAAAATTCAGTAACACGTTCACTTTACCATAAAATTGACTTAGTCGTACATATATCTAATTATTAATTAAAGATTGTCTTAAATGTGTACAAAATGCGACCACACATTTATAATTATAAATTTGTAATCTCAAATCTTTGTACACCCTTTATTCGAAGAACATATCCAGCAGGCGATTTTATAGCAAGCCTAGTCTACATTTTTTAAAGAGAAGCCTAGTATACATTTTTGGATCTATGTATTTGTTCTAATTAAATTCGACGATCACAATGTTTTTTTTAACTGAGTAATTTTACAGACTTTGCATTAAACTACTTATATAGGAAAAATATTAGATATCACGTTAAAATTTAGTGATAAATTATATCGTTACGAAATATATTCAACAACAATTGTTTTTCTTTCTTTTAAAATTGTGTTTTAGATTTTGGGATTACTAACCTAGTAAAGAAAATTTAAAAATGCTAAATGATGATGCGCGTAACTTTTAAGGGGACATTTAGAAGCTTACTTTTTCTTTTCAAATGATTCAAATAGTTTTACTTTTCTCCTGTGGTAATATATTTTTAGCAGCTTACTTTTCGTTTTAAATGATTCAAATAGTTCTACTTTTCTCTTGTCGATTCGATGTTTTTTTTTTCCCTAAGCAATACATTAAATTTCGGTAAGAAAAAAGTAATATATTAAATTTGTTTACAAACTCATGGACATTAGTCAATTTAATCCTTAAAATTATTATAAAAAAACTATTAGTTTAATATTTAAAAATATTAAACACTGTTACTCAATCAAACATTAAATTAATTTATATTTATAATTTCAACCTTTGATTTAATATATATAATTCTTTTTGTTGTAAAAGAATATTTTTTTTCTGTAAAACATAGGTAAAAAAATTGTGTGACGGTATAAAATGAAGAAATATTTTTAATATTATTTAACAAGATGCCAAGAATATATTGAAACTCTTAGAATTGAATTGCTTAAAAGAATTATTATACAACTTGAACCAAAAATGATTTGAGTTAGTTAAAAGTTATCCAATTGGTTCTTAAATGTAAAAAAACAAAATCTCAGAACAAGGATTTTTTATTATTACAAAAAATCATTTAAGAGATTGATTTATATATATATATATATATATATATATATATATATTTTCATCAAAAGACAAAAATTGAATCCTAATTACATATTTAAGAGTTAAGATTATTTACAACCTAAGTCACAACATGATCACATTAATAACAATTATTTCATTTTAACTAAGACAACAACCTTAATTAGAATTTACAGGACACCGTGGCAATAAAAAAAGGGTAATTCCAACCCATCCAACCTAACAAATAAATAAATAAATGAATCTGAATAATAAATACTATTAGCCACAACAACAATCATAATAATAACAATAATAATAAAAACAAAAAGACTGAGACATGATTTGAATCATGCAAGAACACGAACACGAACACCTCATAAACATGTGAGTTGGGATGATTAAATGAATTCAGGTTCATTCACAACACTCTTATCCGCAAACTGACTTACAATTAAAATAAAAAATTAGATGTAATTGATAATTTTTTTATATTTATGTTGAAAATTTATTTAATTATGTTAAAATTTTTGTAATTAAATATTTATTAGAAATTTAGTAAGACTGTTTAAAAATATATGTAATTGATTATTTTTTAAGAAAAATATATTTATTTTAAAATTATAATTTGAATAAAAAAGGCCCACAGATGAATCTGTTAGGCCATGAGATCCAGGAAACGAGAGCAATGTATTAAATCTGTATACAAGTGTAGGAGAAATTGATTTGATGTGAAAACAAACTTATCCAAACGGATTTTACGTGAGATGGAGCGACCCGCTTACCCATGGTACCTGTGAGACAAGAAAGGGGGCAGTAGAGGCAAAACTGCAAGCAAAACGGACCCCCACTTGAACAATTTGGTAATTTCCGCTGCCACACCACCACCAAAGAAGGAAATAAAATTTGATACGCGTCTCTATGAGGCCCATATTTCATTCCTATTACCGACCTTACAGCACATCAATACATCTTCAAATCCACCTCTCATCTCTCTCGCCCTCTCTCTCACATCATCACCATTTCACCTATTTTTCTCTCTCTCTCTCTCTCTCTCTCGCATCACAATTTCATCAAAACCTTTTAAGTCTTCATAGTTTTCCTTCTTTCTTTCTTTGTGAAAAAACAAAAAGTCCAAACCATGGCTCAGAAAACCGAGAAAGAAGAAACCGACTTCAAGGTTCCCGAAACGATTACGCTTTGCGTTAACAACTGCGGCGTCACCGGAAACCCTGCTACGAATAACATGTGTCAGAAGTGCTTCACCGCCTTCACCACCTCTACCGCCACCACGTCCGGCGCCGGAGGTGCCGGAATAGCTTCTCCGGCTACCAGATCCGGCATCTCCGCGCGTCCACTGAAGAGATCTTTTCCCGAGGAGCCCTCGCCGCCGGCGGATCCTCCGTCTTCAGACCAGACGACCCCGTCGGAGGCGAAGCGCGTGGTGAACCGCTGCTCCGGCTGCAGGAGGAAGGTCGGACTCACCGGATTTCGGTGCCGATGCGGCGAGCTCTTCTGCGCCGAGCACCGGTACTCCGACCGCCACGACTGCAGCTACGACTACAAAGCCGCCGGAAGAGAAGCCATCGCGAGGGAGAATCCGGTGATTAGAGCCGCGAAGATCGTCAAAGTCTGAAAAAAAACAAAAAAGAAGGAAAAAACCCGAACGGAACGGAATCTCAAAACGACGTCGTTGACGGTTGACCTTTCGCGCGATCGGGTTCAGGTCACGGGTTTCGCTTTTTTTCTTTTCAGATTTATATATAGAGAGAAGAAAAAAAAAGTAGCAGATAACAGGTTTGAGAGAGAGAGAGAGAGAGTGTGAGGTTTTAGATTGAGAGAGAGAGCGAGAGAGAGAGATTGTTGCTGAAAAGAAGATGAAGAAGAATTTATCTGAATTTCTCTTGTGTTCATCGATCAAACTCTGATCGTTTAATTTTTTTTTAAATTTTCTCTTCTAATTTTATGTTTAATTTCTTCCTGATTTGATCTTGAAATGATAAATTATTGTTGTTTACCATAATTGTTATCATATTCTCACATCGTGGATCTGATTAATTTTGTGATAAGATCTTGATTTTTGCTTTAGTTGATTTTGTTTCCAAAATTGATTTGGAAGGAAATTATTGCTGTATAAAATTAATTTCAAAGTAATCCAATTATTTTTAGAATTTTTAAAATAAAATGATGATAAAATTTAGTATAAAGTTAGCTAAATTGTTTTGATTTAAAATTAATTTTAAACTTATGATCAATTCTTTAGAATTAAACACGTGATTTGATGAACAAAGTTTTGAATAAAACCCAATATTCTGAAACTGGAAGGCGTTGAATTTCTCGCTTTGGTGGGCGATGATGATACTTCTGAGAAATGGGACACGGCGTGGTGGAGTGGAGTAATTCGGTGATGGTTGTGTGGGTATTTTGGTCATTTCCTTGCACTTTGAAAATGGAATTTTCGGTAAAAGCGATGATTGAGAGTTGGGTGGGGTCCACATGAATTGACATGTAACGATATATTGAGTTGCGATATGGTGTGAGTTAGCGTGCAAAATATCGTGGGTTTTTTCTTTTATGACATTGACTGGTCCTTTTGTGACCCAATAGAGTATCGCCAGGTGTTTGCTGCATAAAGGTATGTGACGTATGACATGAAGCATTTTTCTTTTTATTTTACTAAAAATAAAAAAAAGAATCTTGAATGAAAATATATATATATATTTTTTTTCTGTGGGGAGGATACTATATAATGCGGATAAGGAAGCTAGCGAATTGTTATTGGGTTCTGATCTTCTTTTCTTTTCTTTTCAGGAATTGTATAAAAAACTGAAAAATATTTTTATTAAAATACTTAAAATTGTGATATTTAATTTTTTTATTCTTTCTGATGATTTATATAATAAACATATATTTTTTAATTTTATAATTAATGTCATAACTTGACTGATCAGGAAGAATTTTTTTTCGACAACTAGTCTACTTGGAGTATTGTTGAAGCAATTTGTCATATTCTGAACTGGGATCGGCAGGTTCAAGTGTTGAAACTTGCAAGTCTTAAAGGAAGCAAATAGATGAGCAAATGTTTCAGCCAATATGGCATGTGAATTGGGTCTAATCTAGTGGTCTATGAGCTACCTCTTGCTCAACTTGGTTGCTAGTTTCTGAACTCTTGAGAGTTCCTATATACACCCCCATTTAATTTTTTTTTATGATCCTCTTCCTTTGGGTTTAACCACTTTGCTTTCCAAGAAAAATATGATTTTTATAAAATTATATAGAGTTTAATAATTATTTATTATTCATGTAAAATAATTTTATATTATTATTTAATTATAAATTATTCTTTGTATGACATTTAAAGTAGTAAATATGAAAGTTAACAAATTTATTATATATAATAATTTATGATTAAAAACTGTATAAAATTATTTTTTCCTCAATAATACATATAAAAGAGTATTTATTAAATAGTTATCATATACTATTTTTTAAATTGTATGAAAATAGTTTCTAAATAATTACCTTTGATGTATAGTATATAAAAAATAGAACTAATTAAATCGGTGTCTTAGTTTTTATTTGATTTCAAAATTACTATATGTGTTCGATGAGAGAAAAAATTGTGTAGTAAAAAAAATTAACGGAAGCTCTTTAAAAAAAATCCCTTAAAAAGTTACGTGTTTCAGTTGTCTCATGTTTGTTAGATGAAAATAATGATTGGTTAACCGACTTTGTAAGAATCATTAGGCTTAGCAATGAGACAGGTGTTTTTAACGCAACTTCGATCTGTCTTAAGGAATTAAAATTCCACACTAACGCACACTTATCAATTATCATACTCTGGCTGTATTTATAATTAATTATAGATAATAATCATTAGAATTCTAAATTTCCCTGAATCCGCGGCAGGGACCACCAACTGAACACTATAATCCCTAGTCCCAATCATTGTTGAAGGAGGGAGATAGAGAGTCGTGACTTGTCCTGTATTTGGACAAATTATTCGATTGGGTTCACCCTTTGTGAATTATTTAAATATAATCATTGTGTTATCCTTTGTATAATTAAATTAAGTTGTAGATCACATAATTTTATATTTCAAATGTTTATTTAACTAAATATGAAATATTATTAGTTAATTTGAAAGGATTAAATAGTTATTGAAACTCTTTGTAAGTATTCATTCATTGACATAATAAGTATTTTATTAATTTTGATCGTATACTGTTAAATCATTATTTAAATGCAACTTTTGATGTAATCTTGGAAGAGGCAAATTTTTTAATGCTCTGATAATAATAACATGATGAAAAAAATGTCACATGCTAATTAATTGTTTCACATTAGATTTATCTTTGTGAATTTAATAGTTATCGAACAAAGTTAAATGATTATTATAAACATTATTTATCCATATTATTAATATAATATATTATTCTAACAAATTCTTTTATTGGTATAAAAACTAATATATAATAATAAAAATGTCATATTATTAATATAAGTCCGCAAATATATAATAATGATTTGAATTTTATTACGCAAAAGTCATATAATAGATAGAATTATAACTTCTAACATATTTTTCTCTTAGCCTAATGTATAACATTATTTTTATAGTATAAATTAGTGATAGTCTAAAAATATTTTTAGACTAACAACACATTAAAATTAAATCCGTAAATGTTTTAATCATTTATATAAAAATTTGTTTAAAATATGTTTCGATGTATTATAAAGAAAAAAAATCATACTTTTCAATAGTTATCGTCTTTCTAAATATTTTGTTCCAACATTTAATAACAGTATTAATATTATTTTTTTGCTGAGGAAAACAATATTAATATGATAATTAAAAAGATTTAACACTTCAGAGTAAATAAAAAGTAATTTCTCTATATTTATATGCATGAATCTTATGTATATATTTATATTGTGTATTTTGCAGAAATCACACATATTTTTCAAAGGAAATAACTGTACTTGAACTCAAAATTATTGGCTAAATTGAATATTTTCATACTAGTTAATTTATATAGTCGATTATGTATGTTATTTTGTGTTGGGTATAATTCGTTTTTTGAAAAAAAAATCATTTATTTTAATTACCTAATTAGTCAAAAGAATTTTTAAAAGATAAGTAATTATTTTTCTACATTTAAGTTCTATTAATTAAATAGAAATTAAAAATGTCAACAATTTATTAGACACAGGTGTAATATATAGTTTTTGTCATTGATATCAAATATTAATCACTGCGCGCCTTTAGTTAATTAGGAACTTACATAGTTTACAAAAATTTGTATATCAAATTTAATATGGTTTAGTGGAAACTAAACGTTTTCAAGTGGTCAGTGATGAAATATAAGTTCTCCACTGTTGAGTTGGGCATACCACCATATGTTTTTATATTTTTATTTTCTCTTTTGTGAAACTTTGATTTCTTTTCATGAGTGGTTTTCTAATGAAGTGGTCGTCTTTCACCTCCAACGAAATTCTTTCTTCAGCTTTCTTTGTTTTTACAATAATTTTATAAACATTTGGATCTAAAATGTCTTGGATAACCTAAAAGAATTTGGCCGAGGTTCATGTTTATCTTACATTATGTTATATCTAAGTTTTTTAACTTTGATTTACTTTTTAAGCAATGTCTTGCTATACTCGTGTGAATTAATTAATCAGAAATTTAGTTTTGAGATTAAATAGATATTATATATATGTGTGTGTGTGATAATTTCTTATTAATTGTCATAATAAAAAGCATATCATCTTTATGAATATTAACTTAAACCAGAATTAACGTTACAGATAATGAGTTACTATGGGCTAAATTTTGATGTAATTCTTCTTCTTTTAATAAACATTTTCCTTTAGCAGGATTATAAATGCATGTAGACCATTTTCTGAACTCAATCTAATTTATGGGAAGAAAAAGAAAGACATTAAAGGTGTGCTGTGATTTTAAGTAAGTATATGAAAAGCAGGACGCCACTTATTTTATTTTGTCCTTCCAATGCAATGAAAAGGCACCCACCAATGAAATTAAAAACTCAAGAGGAATTGAAGTCCCCACAAAAGGGTACCCAGTCTGCAAGAATAAGACGTGGAGTGTATTGCAAAATACCAAAATACGACGTATGCATACGGTAACACGCAAATATCTTCCATTTTTTTTGTTCTTCTTACCTAAAACAGCATCTTTATGCGCTAATTATAGGTAATGCATATTCATTTTATTGCCCAAATAATCCAGACTAAGTTTCTGTTTGATTAACAGTTTAGAATTAACTATAGGAGTTTAATTAGATGAATGATTTTCTAAAAAAAATGAATGATTTGTCTAGCCAATAAACTATAATCATATAATAGGTTCGTGCCTTAAAACGACATTAATCACCATTTTTGTCTAGCCAATAATTTGAGGCAACTTATTATAGGTCTTTGTTTTGTTGGCAACATTTTGGCAAGCTATACGTCATGTTCACGGGAAAAATGACCAAATACATTTCAGTTATTCTATCCATTTTTGCAATAATTATCATTCTAAACGTTTCAATTTATTTAAAATTATTTATTATTTTAAAATTTTAAAATATATTACAATTTTAAACTCATTTTATCTTTTGTTATTTTTATAAATAAAAATAAAAATATTAATGGAATAAAAGGATAATTATTTAAATATAATTATATTGTTTTGAAGCAAGAGTTTTTAATGACTATTTTAATTTTTAAATCATCTTAAATTATAAATTTTTAAAACTACATTGAATAGTTTTATAATAAATTTAATTTATAAAAAAGAGATCAATTAGTATCCTCCAGAAAGTTAAACCAATCCTTAAATAAAATTTATAATGGTGATGGTTTAGGGTACGCTAAACGGCCAAATGAATGGTGAAAGTGAAAACAACAAAAGAGCATGAAACGACAAGGTCTCTAAAATAAGCATAAGTTAACTCAAATAGAAATTAATTGATAATAAAATTTTTTTTCAAGATGAGATCGATACTTCAGTCAGAAAATCAATTGAGAGAGACTCAATTCGACATACTCCTCTGGTTTCGATTAAAAAAAAAATTAATATTTACTAAAAAAATTAGTTAATTTCATTAAATTGTGTTATTTTTAATTAAAAAATAAATACTATTTTTAAATTATCATATATTGAAACTTAATGCCAAACATACAAAAATCTTTAATTTTATTAAATGAAAAATATTTTAGAAAAAATCTTATTAAATAAGATATAATTAATTAAAATTTACTTCTTTTTTTTTAAAGAAAAGTTCTCTCAATCATTCGAATATCCGAGGCCTCGTTGTGTTCTTTGGCCAACGTACTCCTAGGTAATCAAGATATCCGAGACCTCATCCTAATGTGTTCAGATATTTGGATCTCCGACACCTCTAGTATAAAAATCATACAATTCATTGTGTAAAACAACATAATTTAGTGTTGTTTTACACAACATAATCGATTATGTAACTACCTAAACAAATAGTGAAATTCATCTCCCTCACCGTTGCTGCTATTGTGCACAACTCCTGCTTAGCATCATATTGAATATAGTTGCTGTTACTCTTTTTTTTATTACTCAATTTTTATTAGTTATTACTCAACTTATAATGTTAGATAATACACTATGTATTTATGTTATTATTCAATCATAAATTATTATATACCATAAATTTATTAATTTTTACACAAACAAATCCAAGGATAGCAAACATGGCTTTGCTTCCTCCAATCCTTTATGTATATATGAGAAAAAAAGGTTAAAATTAAAAAAATATTAATAAAGGAAAATATATAAGAAAATTATATTTTTGAGTTGATATTTGTTTAAAATTTTTCTAGTGGTAGATCATATTTCTAATTTTATTCATAAAATTAATAATAAATATTTTTAAAACTTATTATTTATTTAAACTTAAATATTTAAATAATTATGTAAAAAATATTTGGCCTCCTCTTGATACATTCTCGAATCCGTCGATGCATTTACATAATTATCGTAAAAGCCATTTCAATGGTTTATAATTCATTGAGTGTAAAAAAATTTATAGTGATAATGCATGTAGATTAAAATATTATAATATTTACTTATATTTATTCAAAAGATACCAGTATAATAAAAAAAAATTCTAACTAAACACAGAAGTCAATCCCAATAAGTAAACGATTGTTGCGAAAATGGGTCGTATCAAATCCAAAATTTGAATACACAAATAAGAAATAATTTTATAGGCATGAAGGGTAGCATTATTGTTGGTACAAACACGACAGACGCAGACAAGATGAGTGGGAAGAGCATGAAGTTTTCAGAAAGAAAGGACGGTGGAGAAATAAAGAAAAAAGGTTTGTACATTCCACATGCAATCGCGGAACTTGCAGCTTCCAATTAGAAAATTTGAAAGCGAAGATGGAAGGAAGTGGAACCAGTGATTAGATGTGCCACTTGAATGGAAGCAAACGCATGCCAACCCTACTTGCTTTGCCTATGGTATCATAGAGCTTTGTAGAATTTTCTGTAATTTTGAGTTCTTCGTTACATCAAGATCAAGAGAAATGTAGCAGTAGGGTATTATATTTTTTGGCCAGTATTGGAATATATTTGTTGATTTTACCGATGATTATTATTTTTTAAAATATAATTTTTGTCTTTTTATTCTTTTAATTTGTTTTATTTTTTTATTTTTTAATTGAGATATTTTATTTTTCACTTTTAAAAAGTTTGTAATTTTAATCTTTCATTTTTTAATTTAAATATTCCATCTCACACTTTAGAAAAATCTATAATTTTAATTCTTGTGTCTAATTTTAAACTTTGGATGGTAACGTTGACGAACAATTACTTGTTTATTATTATTATATACCTAAGAAATATATTTTTTTATTATTTAATTGCTAACAAACTAATTTATTAAAAAGTACATAATCAATAAGTATGAAAATTGATCAAGGGGACTAAAATCACAATTTTTTAAAAGTGATGGACAAAATAACTCAATTAAAAAATAGGGAACTAAATTTACAAAGTTTTTAAAAATAGAGGACAAAATATCTCAATTAAAAAATATAAAAACTAAAATCACATATTTAGGAAAATAGGAGAACGAAAATTACATTTTAGCTTTGTTTTTTTAATTACTAGGAAGTGAAGGCAGGTGTATTTGGGGATTTATAATAATTTACATCATTGTTCAACCACTTGAGTTAGACTTCTTTAATGTGAATGACTAATTTTTGTTTGAGAAGTTGATTGATCATTTTTATAATTGAATCATTATCCAAATAAAAAAAGATAAATAGATAAATATAATCAAAGCAAGTTAGACTCATATAATGGAAGGACTTTATTTAAATAGGTGAATAAATATAATGGGGTTTAACTTAATTGGTTCATTAGATGTGTAGGTATTGTAGATTTTTAATAGTCTGTTGGATCCCTACATGTAATGAAAAAAGATGAATAGATTAATCTAATCACAATAAGTTAAATTAGTATAATATTATTTTATTAAGGATGTATGAGTTATTGTAAACTTTTAATATTGTATTGGATTCTCACATAATGTGATATTAATGTATAATACTTATTAGTTTTTTTAATGGTTATATATATATATATATATATATATATATATATATATATATATATATATGACTATTTTTAGTGAAATTTTTTCTCTCAATTATATATTTTTTCCATTATGAGGTATTTTTTCTCTCAACAAATGTGTTTAACTAAAACTCGATGTAAATATGAAATGATTTTGATCCAAAAAGAATAATATTATTTTTTTTGACAAAAAAATTAAATCAATCATACCATTGAATTCTTTCAAAATATAAATTTGGAGTGTATTTTGTAAAACTAACTTTGCTAAGATTAATAAGACTGAAACTTATAAATTAGTTGAAAAACTGGAAATTATAAGCTACTTGATTGAATTGAAAATGTTTGGTAAGATTGACCGATAACTTGGTTGTATAATAACATATATAATTATTTATTTAATTAAAGTATAATGTATTCTTAATTACTTTTTAAAAAAATATTGAAATTTAAATTAAAACTAAATATATTAAAAATAAGTTTAAAGAGATAAGAAATTAAGAGAAATTGTTAAAAAAATCTCAAAGCTCTAGTTTAATTGAAAACTCTCAATTCTAGTTAAAAAAAAAAATAGTTAAATACTCTCGTGATTGATAATATAGTTATTTTAATTTATAGGCTAAAATATAATTTTGTCATTCTATTTTTTTTAAATCCGTGATTTTAGTTTTCCTATTTTATAATTGAGATATTTCATTTTCTTTTTAAAAAATCTACAATTTTAATCTCCTATTTTTTAATAGAAATATTTCGACCTATACTTTTAAAAATTTAATGATTTTAGTTCCTATAACCAATTTTGAATGTTAATATGTGTATTTCGTTAGTTGACACATGTTTGTTTATTAATCATGTGACAAATGTTTTTTTAATTATTTAATTGCTGATAAACTTAATTTATATAAAAATAATTAAAAAAATATACAATCAATGTCAAAAATTAGTCACGGGTACAAAAATTTTAATTTTTTTAAAAATGGAAGACAAAATCTCTTAATTAAAAAATGAAAAAACTAAAATTATAAATTTTTTAAAAATCTCAATTAAAAAATAAGAAGACAAAAATTAAATTTTAACCTAATTTATATACATAGAGAGTGACGTATGGAATTGGCAAGTGTATTTGTAATATATTGTCGTGTTATGTGCCATCGTGTTAAGCAAGAGTCATGTTTTTGGAAAAGGAGAAAGTTAGTTAATGAAAAAAAAACGTGGGTTGAATGATTGGGCCCATCGGTTTGGGTATATTAGATTCCTAGAGGGGAACTACTATTGGCCCCCACAAACTAGAGAAAAAGATCCTCTTACCCCTATCGGTTCTCCCTCCCTTTTTCCCTTCCCCTTCTTCTCACCCCCACCCAACCCATCTCTGCCTTAGATTCGAATCAGTGTTGCCCATCTTTGTCGCTCCAAACTCCAGTTCTGCATGAGCGACCCCCCCTTGCCCAGCCACCGTACTGCCACCACACCATCATTGCACCTCCACATGTGTGTGCAAACCAATGAGTATCGTTCGAGCTCTTGTATTAAGGCTGACGGGGAGGATTAACACGTGTCCTCTAAGGCCAGGTTGTCAACCACGTCATTTGTGGACCTTGGACAGTACAACAATAAATTGAGTTGACTTGCATCCATTACTAGAATCATAGAAATCTAAAAGCAATTCTCTAAGAAAAAAAAATCCAAATCTTAGTCATTAAGAAGAATTCAGTGTGCACATGTGCAAGTCATGATAAACAGAAATAATAATGTCATCATATTACATCTTGTACATAGTCATGAAGCATAAAAAACATAAATAATTGTCACATAATATACTATAACAAAGGATTTAGGAACAATGCATATAGCATTGGATACACAAACAAGCTATTGGATAGAACTTTGTTGAAGGAATTGATATGATGCATTAATCTAATGGCAGAATGGAAAAAAAAAACTGCTTCCATTTTTCTCACACCATAAGCTAATTCCCCTTAACCTCCCTGCTTCAACTATGCTATTGCTAACGAACTTCAGCCAGCTCAGTAGCATCTCTATTTTATATCCACTGGCCCTTCTATTTTATATAATTTTTGTTTACAGGGATCCCATCAGGCTACATCAAAATGAGATGAAATTCAGGGTATTTTTTGCTTTTTTCCCTAAATATATACAAAACAGAAGTTGAATATACATTTTACTCTAACCTGATAATACTATCATCACTCCCATTTTCCAATGGCTTGTATAGAGGATGTTTGCATTCTCGGAGACGTTCTATACCTTGAAATCAGTGGCCTATGTTGAGATCCAACAACCTACAATCCAACATCATACAACCGAATGATATGCTGCAGAGATAACCAAAAATCCAAAAATATAAAGGTACAAGAAATACAAAACCAAACTAGCCTTACAGTTGCTATTGATGGACTTATCTAATCAACCAAGTGAATAGTGAGACATCCATCCCCAAAATCATCGTTGAGGTATCTTTAATCAAGGGAAGATGCCCATAATGCTTTATTGCCAACAAAGAATTCATTCCTCCAAGCCATATATGGCAGGCATAAAAAATTATTTAAACTATACATGATGTTATCAAGTCAAACATAGCTATGTTTGTAAAAATGTCACAGTTACACAGTACTCAGTTACCTTAGAATTGATTTTAAGAAGTACATTGGTAAGGTATTGATCAGTGATCTTGACAGGGGCAAATGTACTAAGTGATAACACCAATTTCACTCAGACACTTCTTTTTCCAAGGCCCTAAAGTTGATGAATGATCATAAGGTGAATAAAAAATATTTGATATAAAAGAAAACCTAGAAACATTTGCCTAAAGATATACCATATGTATCACAAATTTTACTCTATGGCAAGACACAAAGAATCAACTTTGGTTCTCTATTCAGTTTTGATGCAAGCAGGTCAAACATTCTTTCAACCCATGCAACAGGGTTAGATTTTCTCAACTGTGGTTCCTCCTCTATCAAAGTATATGGTCGTTCGATGTTCTGCATAGATATTTATAGTACATTTGAAATGGATTAATCAAATAAAAAGAAGAAAGAAAGCAGATTAAATATAGCATCAAACATTATAATACAAAGCCTGGTGACATACAATGCCCTTGCTCATTCCACATCTGATCAGCTCCCTTGATATGTAACTAGTATCACAACTTACAAAAAAGTTGACAACAACCTAATAATCAATATGTGATGCTTGTAGAAGTGTCTATAAAAAAGAAATATAACATCATAAAAATAATGCAATACCTTCTTATTAAAATTCCACCTTCTGTTATGGGGGATGCAATCATCATTCTTACCCACCTTCAACTGTGTCTCAAATAGAATTGTATCAATGTGTGCATTTAATTCTCAGATAATTGAAGGAAAGGATAGAAACTGGATCAGAAATGGAAGAAAATAGAATTTATTTATTGATTGATTGTATCTCTACAAGGAATTCCCTGGAAATTTGAGAGATACAGGCCTCTCTCAAGTCCCAATTATATGTCACCAAACGACTAGATATCACTCCCTCTCAATCCCTCTTATTTAAAGGCAGCATGCCTTATTTCTTCAACCGACTGACCTACTAACTATCCAACTAACTCACTTAACTAACTACTAATGACTCTCCCTGACCATACACCTTATCCATAATACAAAATAAATAAATAAATAAAAGTTGGGCTGTTTACATACAAAGTTGTCATATTGTCGTCTGCCACTTTATTTGATGATATGGGTCTAGTGATTTGATTCCAGCTAAGATCTCTAGAAAACATGAACCAGTCACAAATGAGTTTGTAGCCAAAATGGCAGAAAAAAATGATTTCTCTATCATTAGGCACAATATAAAGCAAAGCCAACAAATATACTCAAACATACAAATAGGAAAGCTTGGGTATTGAACTGGAATCAGGAATACCTCCTTGTAGACTACATTTTCGTAGACTTCTGTTAAATCATATTATCCAGTTCAACCATGGTTCAACCACTAATTTAACCAGTTTAACAAATCAATTGTGACCTAGAGATCTTGCTAGTTCAATATCTACTAAGGTTTAAAAAATGTTAGATAACATGAATGCCATCAATTTTTTCACTCTGAAAAACTAGTAACTTTCAAAAAATAAGATAATTTAAATTAAAATAACTTTATTATATATATAAAATAAGATGCCGATGAATATATAAAATCCCTGGAAAAATTATCTCACTTTTATTATATATATATATATATATATATATATATATAATAAGATGATGATGAATATATAAGGAATGCTCATCCAAGAACGAGGAAATGAAAAAAGATACAAGAGTTGCTGCATAGAATAAACATACATCGCACACTTCCTTTATCTTATCCCTGCAATATAATAAACTTCAATATTAATTAAAAAAAAAAACTCTTTAGTCTCTTGTCCTTACTGGTTCCATTGCATACCAATTGAAGCATTCCAAATTTGATAGTAAAGATATACTCCACACAGTCTGAATTGCAGCAAGAACAGGATCAGATTCAGTTTTCTCTGAATAGAAATGCCACATGCAGCAAGAACCACATATATACATGTGTAGAGTATAGTTAATATAAATTCATACATACATGTTAACTTACCTATACGGCTCAGAATTTTTGTATATGTCGTGAAAATCAAGACTTCCAACATCCAAGTAGTTGGGTTGTAGCCATCTTTGATTTTAGTAACCCCTTCAATGCTCAGGCCAATGGAAAAGAATGACAAAAAAAGCAAATGCAAACAAAAATCATGGCTGTCTACTTGAAATAATATTGGACTTAAGTTGCATCTAACCTCAAAATACTTGATCGGTTTACTAGAATGATGTCCCAATGGCCCAACAAAGGTGACCAGGGTTTGAGTAGTAAGGTACAGAGAAACAGAACCAATGTAAACGGGCTATAAGTCGAAGCATACATTTTGTCAAGCCTGCACATGCATTTATACTACACAAAACAGTATAAAAATCTAGAAATTAGCCTGCATTGATTCAATTTATTTTAAAGAAATAATCTCTTATTTTTGCCAATTTAAAAAAAAATTGAAAAATAAGTGATTACTTCCTACAAAACAAAACAAACTATATTCCCAAACAAGCATTTAATCATTTAGGTAAACTAGATTTTTCCAACAAGCTGGGACAATTGGAGCTTCTAATTTTTCAAAAATGTTTTGGGGCTGCAAATTCACTTTGTCGAGAACAAAACCACCGGGCATATCCAAGTGCTCTAGATGTTAAAAGATAACCCGGTTTAATTAAATAAAAATTCACAAAACTGAAAAAGCCCAAAGTTGTTTCCATCAGGAGCTTCTTCACCTGATAAACCAACATATGTTTGTTAAAAATCCTAAAATTTATCAGCTTAATTTTTTCTTAAGCTAAAAATAAAAAAACTTCTTTTTTTCATGCAAGGCTGTAACAAATTCCTGTTCACCCGACTAGAAGACCAAAAAAATACTTTTTGTTTTAATTCCTCAATAAATATTTGGTACTTTGGTTTGGTCAGATATTTTTATAAGAGAGAGAAAGGAAGAGATGGAGCCATGAAGGATACTAATAGCACAAGAACAAACAAACAGTTACACAAGGACTTAGCATTTAGCAAGCTAATGTCAATCAGAATAAAATATTCTACAAACTCAATAAAAAGTGGTCTCGTTCTCCTTAGAATATATAATGTTTAACGCAAAAGAATCCCGAGTAACGAAATAAACACATAGAATTCAGAATAAATTACAGAAATAATTTGATTTTTAAGCTAGATTTGAATACAAACACAGGGTTTTCCTATTATAAACAAAGGGGATTTCAGATCAATTATTAGAACGCTGTTTAATTTTTTATTTTAATTAAAAAGAAGGTTTTCTATTAAGTGAAAGTGAAAATTGAGAGTTAATTTGTGTAGAGTAAATCAAAACATGAAAAATAGAGAGAAATTCATTCCAGCAGAAGCAATGCATGTAATTATCCTATGTGTAAAATAAGCTATATATGGCTATGTATATCAGTTATGAATACATGTAGAGCACAGAAGTTATAGACAAATAAGATATAGTTTGATCAAACAAGTTCAGAAAGAACCCAAGAAACAGGACAAGAAGACGGTTGTAGAACAGGACAGGAGGGTTGAACAGTGGGAGGGTGGTCTGTGTCTCTCGTGAGATAATGATAATGATGATTCTCTTGTCCAAATTCCACAATCAGAAACACGACCAAAAGCTTCACCAGATATTCTTCAAGAGATTTGAGTAGATGATGATACCTACACCTCTGGATTCTGGAATGCCACATAACAAAAGCTGAAAAACAAAAGAAAAACGAGGCACACCTAACAAGAAAATCAGAGGATGAACTTCTTGGTGATCTTGTCTTTGATGTTCGATTGATAGAACTTCATTTGGGTGAAGGAGGCATACCTAAATTGAAGCTTATTTGGCTCAGACAGAAATAAAGACTCTCGCAGGATTAATACATATTTATAGAGATGGGATGGGTCTCAAAATTCACTTGATAAAAAACTATCCGTTACGTTATAACTATTTTTTTTAATTACAATATCTTATCTTTTATCTTAATTTATTATATCTTTGATACTTTCCCTTATTAAATGACCTTCAATCTGATCTTTAACATTAAATGATCTTCAATCAAATCTCTTATCTAATCTTGTTATTAATTGTCATTATCAGATTTTTCTTTGAAGGAGTCATGATAACATACTTATTTTACAGTTATATTTTATGATTATTTGTAAGTGTAAAAATTTCAAAATATTAACCGATTTTTTTTTAAAAATCTTTACCAAATAATTATGGTTTTGTTTTTTTAGAAGAGATACAATGAAAACATTAATTGAGAGACTCAATAATAAATCTTAAAGTAAAAAAATCCAACTTTTTTATTCTTGAACTTTATTTTATTTAGTTACTTTTTGAAGATTCCAAGTTAATGCTCAAGAAGTTCTTGCGCATTTTTTATAATTTGAAATACTAACAAATATTAGGAATCATAATTCAACCTTCTTTTTATGACATTTAGGAGTAGCATAGATGGTATAGGATGATGATAGTGATCTTCGGCACCAAATGATACAAAAGAGGTTAAAAAAGAAAAAGGAAAAAGAAATGAAAAATTGTACACCTTTCGGAAAGGACATCCCCAGAACATCAATTCCAAGAGAGTGATGACTCTTAAGCATTTGCATTAATAGATTCAATGCTTGGAGGGTTGTATCTTGTTTGGAATGAAACTGTTAGATGGTCAACTTCAAAATAAGGGATGACTTACCCTTAAATATTTACACCACGAGGTCCAATGCTTGAGGGGTTGTATACCATCCGGGATGAACATCTCGGGATTACTGACTCAGATGGAAAAAAGGCAGCTTGACCTTAAGCATTTATGCCTAGCCAGGCTCAATGCTTGAGGGGATGTATATTACCCAGGATGAGTATCCCGGGAGCATTGACCTTAATAGGAGCAACGATTTGCTCATGCACACCTATGCTATAAGGCTTCATGTCGAAAGATTCAAACACCATTCGAGATAAAACTTTAGGATGACTGACTCACCTCAACATCACCGAGGAGACAAAGTGATGCTTGACTCACGCTATTGCCGAGAAGGTGAAACGAAGGAAGGTATAGTAGAAATAGTACTTCGAAGATGTGGCAATGGGATCAGAGGATCATTGTAACCTGATACGTCAGGGACACATAACCACACATCCCGTACCATGTACGAGGCGGACAAGACCGAGAACGCACAACGATGTGAAAAAAAGATTTAATAGGATTATGGCACGTTGACAACTTGGTCAAAGAACACCATGTATAAATAGAGGGAAGTTGCATGACTCATCTCATACTCATGGTGTGGCAGAACTAAGGAGGAGATGTGGACAAGGGCTTTGAGCTAGAGCCCTTCACCTCTCTTCGTGGTGTGCTCCGACATGAACAAAAACTAAAAATAAAATATTTTGTTTGAGAATCTTCGTATATTTAGGAGGAGTAAACCTTTTCGCCAATAACACTTAAATGACCTAGTTTAATTTGATTTGGTTTAGTTCAAGAAATAAAAGTTGAAATTAATTTGTAGTTTTCATTGAAATAAATCCAAAAAAATATTAATTAATTTTTTTTTCTAATTCATTTTTTTATTGGAATGACATTGGTTTACTTATAAACACCCTCTTAGCTTCACTTAGTAGTACTTAATTATAATAAGTTTAAGTATACAGAGAATTTCCTCTCAAAAAAAATATACATAGAATCAACCATTCTGGATTAGGCCACAATCTAGAACTAGTAGCAAAATATAGGAATGCAATCTTTTATCCTCTACGCACGATTCCTTAATATCTAAAGATTGATGCTTGTGATGACCTTTTTTGCAACTTTTTTTTTTTTAATAAAACAACAAATTTGTTTAACTTGTCAAAATGCTCATTAAAGTTTGATTTCAAAGACGGTAAATTTGCATAATCTATTTTTTAAAAAAACTATCTTGTGATAAAGGGAACATAATCTATTCATATATAATGCACATTTAATAAACTGGAGTAGTGAATGATCATACATGTCATATACTAAATAAACATCACGATAACATAAATACTAGTGCTAAAAGCACGGTGTCCAAAACCTTATGAAGTTACCACTACATACTGAAGATATAAAGTGCAAGTACATCAACAAGCCAAAAAGATAACTGCAATACAAATATTATTATATCTTAGCTACACTCCCATGAAATACGTCAAGAAAGAAAAAACCTAGATAGAGCAATTAACTATCCCTATATCACTCTGACTAAGCAAAAGCAAGATCACCACTACCCCTACTCCAAGATAGCTCCAAGAAGTCCCCAATAGGAACATTGACATCAGGAAGGATATGATCCAAAGATGACGATAGATAAGAAGGGGAAACATACATGTACCTGGGAGCCGAAGCATTAGCGAGGACGAGTGGCAGTGGTATCTCGATAGGTGGTACAATAAGCAGTGCACCCATATCTTCTAAAATCACAAGCAAAATGACCTTACGGTCACACACTAACCAATATAAAGTGAGATCAAATTAGCTCAACTAAGGGACAATGACCAATATAAAGGGAACAAAATTGACACATTCATCAAAATTCAAAATAGTCAATTGCCCACAAGGAGTGATGTTCAATTTTAAATGGCTCATAGGAATTGTGGGACTTACATATTGTCAATTTGTATGGTCTAATCCCTAAGTTTTGTAAAGATTATCAATTCGTATTACTTATTTATATTATTGTCAATTCGTAGAAATTATACATAAGGTAATTTTATTTTTTTCCTTTTACTGCTGAATGTATGAAGGAATATGCTGGGTGCACTTGAGTGCTTAGAAACTGGACCCGTAATGGCCTAAAAGAAGGGAACATATTTACAACGTAACCAAATTAGAATCCAGCCAGTTACATGTAGCCATATTCCCTAGATCTCAACCAAATAGAATCAGTTACATAAAATTTTGGCTAAATTATAATTTTGACTCTCCTGCAATTCTTAATCTGTGATTTTAATCCTATTTTAAAAAATTCATAATTTAGTTTAATCTTCAATTTTGTATACATTTATTTATTTATTATAATATCTTAAATAAATATATTAGGGGTAGGATTTAATTAAATAAAAATGCAGATTTTTTAAAATAAAAAAAAAACAAAATTGTGAAAAAAAAATAAAGAAATCAAAATTATGAATTAAGAATTATATGGATGATGAAAATTATAATTTTATCATAAATTTTCACTTTTGCATGAACTCGTGGGCCGTAAAGCCGTGCGTGCAAGATCATCGAAGGAAATCAAGACACCAAACCAAGGTAAAGAACAACGTAAGCTGCCAACGTAGGTTAATCCTATAAATTCAATTACATAAAGCTAAAATCACATCTAATGGTCCCCGTTTTCGCCGTGAGTTCACTCCGAACATTTCGAAGCTCTATCTCTTCCTTTTCAACGTGGACAACAAGAAGACATTCGACACAGGCAGAAGTTGAGTTTCCTCGAAATTTTGAAAATGTTTTTAAACAAGTTTTTTAAGAAAATTTTTTCATGACCGCTGAAAATCTTGTTTTTTCGAATTTAATTTTTTTATTACAATAAAAATATCGCATTACTTTTATTAATGTAGTATAATTAAAATAACTAATTAAATATTATATTTTTCTTTACTTTTTTTATAAAATTTATCAAAATGTTTTTGATAATCAATCAAACAAATTTTACTTGTTCTTAATAAATACTATTCTTAAGATTCATGATTCTAAGAACATAAAAAAATTCATCTCCTACCAAACGTCCCCAAAAGAAAACCATCATGAAAAATCTTTTCACCTTTGTCATCTTCTACAAAAATTTGGAAGTTTATACCACTTATCAAGCCTTCTTCTTCTAATTAATAACTAATCAATGCAGTAGAAAGTCTTTTATTAGGTTTTGAAAGTGAAAATATGAGAAGTGTGGTATAAGGTAACACCGGACCTAATTACTTAATTTTTACTAATTTATCACTATTTTTTTTTTAAAGTAAGGTATCTTATCATCCAATGTCATGAAATTAATCCCTTAACGATTACAAATCACCAAAGAGGTTTTTTTTCTTTAACTTCTTATATTTTGTAACAATTTAACTAATAATTACTAACAATTTATAATTTGTTTTTAGCTATTTTTAGTATATACTAACCATTTATATTGCTCATGTTATAACTATTTCATAATTGTGTTGCTGGTTATTTTTTTCATTAATTATTTACTTTATATATTGCTTCTAACTATTTAATTTCTGTCTCTAACTCCTACTAACTCCTATTGATGTTACAAACTTTTATATTATGTTTCTAACCATTTTAACTATTTAAATAACTAATTCTAACAGTTCTGTTATTAATTATTTACATTTCTATTTTAAAGTATTTATAATTATTCTACCACTAACTTATAAATTGTCCTACTAACTTTTTTTATTACTAACTTTTTTGTCTGGTTAACCATTTCTGTTATATTACTAACCTTTATTAATTTGTAATTAAGTATTTATTTTTCTAGAATCATTAGTTAGATTTTTTATACTCACTATATTTGTTTATGACTAATCCTTACGGACTATTACTTCCTTTCGATAACTATTGATGTTTAAAGATGATGTACATGAATTAAAAAAATATATATATTTAATATCGTAATCCTTCATGTTTGTATCACTAATATAGTAATATTGTATATTAAATAAGTAATACTAAGTTTATTGAACAATGGTGTACGCAAGCCAAATAACTTCGTTTCGTTGTGTTTGGATAAGAAATTTTAAAATTTTAAGAATTTTGAAATATTTTTAATTTGATTTTCTTTTGATTTAAATTTTTTTATTTTTTAAATGGTTCAATTAGATAAATCAATTCATATTTCTTAAATTAATTTCAATTTTTTAGTTTAATTGGATGGATCAATTTAATTTCTATCATATGAAATTTTTTTTTTTTAAATATATATTTAAAATATTGGAATTTGAATATTAAGCTTTATGAAAATAAACCTTAGTCAATTTTTAAATGTTTAATAATTCAAAATTAATTTTAAATACTTAATAATTTAAGAATACAAAGATACTTTTGACGCCAATATTGATAGAGAGAAGAATGATACAGAAAAAAAAATTAAGAAAGGGAGTAAGGAGAGGAGTATGCTAGGGTGAAAATAGATCAAACCATTCAATAGGAGTTTAACAAGCTGACCAATTAAAAAAATTATAAATAACTATTTATTGTTATTATTATTATATTAAATATGTTATAATTTATTAAAATCTTATATTTATTTTTTTAAAATATTACTCACTTTGATTTACATAAAAAGTCAAGTTAAAATATATAATTGAGTTTATTGAAAAATAAATTTATGTTTTGTTTAAATGTTTTATTGCAAAATATTTTTTTAAATAAAGATCATGAATATTATATTAAATCTTAAAAATATACTTATATCATATAAGTAAATTAGATTTGATTCTTATAAAGTTTAATTAGAGAGAGGAGAAAAAAGATAAAATGAAGAATTTTTACTTCTTATTTTTATTTGTAGAATTTAAAATTCTACAATTTTAAATAATCAAAATATTTTGATAAATTTCTAGAAATTCAATTTTTTTCTAAATTTTTTAGCCAAACAACATATTTCAAAACAAACAATTTTAAATTCTTAAAATAAATATAGTTTGCTTTCTTAAAACTCTTCGTTCTAGCATAAGGTTAAGGTTGATGATGTATAAAATCTAAGAATAACTATATTATTTTTATAAAAAGCTGTAATCTTTAGCTACTAGCTCTTAACACTTTGATTGGGTATACTTTAAATCGAGGGTTAAATTATAGAAATGAAAGAGAGATAATTATATTCTTAACCTAGGCTACAAGGAGATAACTAAGATTATAAAAATACCTGGGTATTAATCTTTTATAGATTGACTAGATGTCTAGATACCACATATTCTGAAAATGATCTCTTCAAAAGGAATGCAATTTATTATACTTTTCTTGACATACTAATATAGTTCATTGCAATATCAATACAATTCCAACCAATCAAAAATGGTTTCTTGAACGTCTTCACTTGTGGTAATTGTCCTTGTCACACGTTAGAAAAACTGACTACCATCTTTGTTTTCATACTAATGATGAATTAATAACTTAATTGTACTTTGCATCAACACAATTTTCAGCCGTGCCCTTTGTTTTTTGTGTCACTTTCTTCTAGTTTGGTACAACCTACAAAAAATAGCAGTCTTCGCCTGGAACCAAAGAAAAGGGACACGAACCCATTGATAAAGATGGCATAGCAAATTCAATAATGCATAGACAAATTATGCAGCGTCTTCAATGAGAAACTAGAATCCGTAGAGATATGTTCATTGCGGGTCATGTTCCCTTATGTGTGTGTTCAGCAATCATCAAGCAAAAGCATTGGAAAATGTTTTTCAGGTGCCCAAAATGATTGCTATGAAACATTTCGTAAAACTCTACATCTACATAGGTGACAAACTTTAAGTACAATACTATGGTTGATTGTTTATCATGTGTATATAAAAACTTTGAAAGATTGAATTTTAATTCGAAAATATTTACATTAAAAAAAGAAATGAATTAATTTTCAACTCCATGCTGAGAAATATCCTCAATATATACAAAGTACAAACCACGATTACAAATTATCATCATATCAAGTTATTTTGTGAACTTGCTTTTCAGCTAAACAAAAAGTGTATTTCATACGTAAAGAATTAGTATACCAACTACCAACAAGAGGTTTCCAATTACCAACATATCGCTTGTTACAGTAAAATTAAATTTAAATCTCTTAAATAAAATATCTGATTAAAAATTTTGTGAATGAAAAAAAACCATTAAAAAATATCCAATAAAAATAATTAATTATTTATTTTTTATAAAAATTAATCATCAATAAAATTAATATATATTTTACGCCAACAACTTACCGAGTAGTGATCCAAAAATTAGAATAACCTTATATCAATTCAATTGATATACGCATAGAGTTATATCTTAAATTTACTAGAATACAATGTTGTATACATTTTCCCTAATATATTCATTATTGATGTTCATATATTAACTTACCATATTTGTAATTGTAAGAATTGGGCAAAAGTATAAAAGACACAACTACTTTTTAATCTGTGTTATCGGGTTTGGTGATTTTCGTCTGGGTCAAATTTTGTGGGTTTTTTTTTTTCGTTTGTTTAAATGTTGTGTGAAACATTTTTTTTGCTTTCAAGTTATGAATCTCACTTGGACAATCTCGAGGGTATAAGCTGATTCTTACGAGTATGGAATTTAGTTATATACTTCAATGTATGTAGTTTTCTTAAACAAAAACTATGTTATTTTACAGACTAAAAAGGTTCCCAACCAAGAAGTCTCTAATAATAAAATTATGAGTTAATCTAAAGGCCCACTAGAGTGGAAACAAGCCTCACAACTCAACTAACACTTACAGAAATATCAACAAATTATTCAACTACAAAAATTTCACATTAACAAATACAATGATTCAAACTCAAAATCCTTATAAAATAGGAATTTTATTCTCACCAAATCCTATATTAGTTGTATCCAAGGCCGAAACAAGGACCAAGTAATAAACTAGAATCTTCCATGACCAACAATATATATCTATGAATCAACAACTGCGGTGCTGTTAATTACTTGGACGATAAGTAGTCCAACAAACCAGCTTGTTTAATACAAACTTAAAAAGCCAATAATTAGAAATACAGCACACAAACGTAGAGACAAATCACCACCAACCATTACTTCTTCCACATTCTCCACCTGTCCACGTTTTCCCTCGGTCCCAACGCCCCCTTTTCTAATTTTTCCAATTAAAATAATTGATTAAAGTAAAAAAAATTGTCTATTGTTCATTTTCCAATTAAATTAAGCAATCATTAAATAAAATTATAACTTTGTCGACTTATCATGTCATAGTAGTACTACTCATGATTCATGAATATATATTAGTAAAATTCTCAACTACAATTTACATTTTCTTCTAGCTAACTCTTTTTTTTAATCACTCATACTTCTCAATTTTAAATTAAGGTGAAAATACAAAGTCTCTACCTACGTTAGCTACCATTTATCTTATAAGTTACTTTCCTTTATATTTAAATATAAAAGTCAAATTTAAAATTCTAAGTCATACTTAATTTTTTTACTTCGTGAAATCTACCTGATTTTATTGTTTTAAAATTCAAAACATGTATGAGTAGTACAAAATGCAAATTGTTGTGTGTACCGATAATAGCAATAAAAACATAATTAAAGTGAAAACGACTATATTTATATAAAAATTGACCATGAAAATAAACTATCCATTTTATATACCATCTGATACTTTATATAAAAAGTAAATGGGTGTATTTTTGTTATTCTAACTACAAGAAATATAAACTCACTTTAGATGAATTAATTTTTAATAAAATATTGTATTTTTTGTCTTGTGAAATATATTAATGAAACAATCACTTATTCTTAGTGTATTCACTAATTGACCTATTGTTAATATAAGACATTTTCATCAATGAAAAAAATATTTCTTAAATTCCTTGTAGCCACTAAATATAAATGTGAATGTTTTATGATTATTTTTGTTTAATTCGTTGAACACCGAAGATTTACAACATTCACATGCTCGATTAATTATAACTGAGCTAGATTTGATTGGAATTTATGAGATTATTCAATTAGAATGGAAGTTTCACTTGATGATTTATGTAATAAAGATTTGTTATATTTTGGGTGTCGAATTATTATTTTTCATACTAATACTATTAATCTATCATCCCTCACCCCTCACGTTTTCACCTATAAATACCCTCTGGCACCACCATTCTTCATCAACAGTTTCTCCATCTACCACTATTCAATTCTCTATATTTAACCTCTTTCCCTCATTCTCTTCTTTCACTTTCACTTCCTCATGGCATCAACAAAGAGCATGTTCATGTCCTTCGCCATCCTCCTCCTCCTCGCTCTCTTCTCCGCCACCGTGTCCGCTCAGGGCTCTCCAACACCGGCTCCGGATGCCGGAGCAGCTGGATCAGTCTCGAGCTCTGCCTCCGTCATCGGTGCTGCGGTTGTGTTGTCCATGCTTGCCATCTTCAAGCACTGAGTGATCCATTCATACGTGTTATTGTGGTTTTGTTTACAAAACTGGTCCGTTTCTATATACAGCTTTACCGAGTGATGTTTATCGTGAGTTTTGTGTTTGTATATAGTGTATACTGGTGACAGAATGAGAGAATTTTTAAGGTATTTATATTTTACTTGTGTTATTTATTGTAGGTCATAGGGGGAAATAAGAAGGATCTTATATATCCTTTCCTACGTTTATTATTTTTCTAGGCTTTGTTGTATATTATATTGGAACATTGTTATTTGTTATTTTGTTCATTTAATGTGTATTATATATATATATATATATATATATTAACGGTTTAATGCAATAGTGTTTTTGTAGACAATATTAACTATATTTAAAAACTGTTTTGGGTTGATATATAACTTGATATTGATTATTTTTTATAAATGAAATAACTATTAATTATACTAAAAAAATTAACCCATTTTAATACAAATGTGGTAAGGATTATTTAGCATAAAAAAATACATACACAATAAAATATTCAATCCCCATGGCTCCCAAAAATAAACCCATCAGCAAAACACCCTCACACAATATAAATAAAATGCTAACCCACAGGGAGGATTAACATGAAGAGAAAAAAAAATTATATAATAATTTTACATTGTTTTTTATCACAATCTACTATTGATAAAGTTATTAATTTTGATACCATTATCTTAAAAGTTATTTGAATAATTATTTATGATTAATCAATATGTAAAATTATTTTATACTATATTAATACATAACTTAACTATGAAGCTTTAACATAAAACCCATATTCCCTCCAAAAGAATATATGAGATTGTAATCCGTAGCACCAAGTGACAGTTATCACAATTGATGACCAAAACAAAAAAATTTGCCCGTATATGTGGCCGAGACAAGAAATAAATTAAAGAAATTAAAAATATTGTCGTGAGAAATCTTAAAATTATATTAATCCAAATGGATTTGGTTATAACGGCTTCCATGCGATTATAAAATTTGGAAACTATGACTCAAGTGATTTCGTTATAAAGAGGGAAAATTCGTCTCTTGACTTGGGTGTGGGACTCTAAGTTACTACATAAATCACTTGATTCTCGGTGATTCCTAGCAAAATGTTAAGAAATCAATATAATGGCTGAATTTGAAAGAAGAAACAATAGAATTGATCAAGAAAAATTGAAAGATAACTGAAAAATAATTGTATATATTGGTTGTTCTTTTGTCAAACATCTTTACAAACGTTTAGAAACCACTATTTATACTTGTAAACTAACTGATCCTAAATCATGATTATCCTCGTTTGTGCATGACCTCTTCGTTTTTAACCAATTTTAGCTAGTTTCTTTGCATTTCAGTTGGGTAGCAACAAGGCGCACTTCTCACATACCCAATACACATGGCAATGGGCGGGGTGGGCATAGGTATTGTCTCCTCAATCCCTTATTCCGACTTTCCAACATATCTCCATACTCGTACTCGATACTCTGACGGGTTTAAGTTTATTGTCTCATTCTCATACCCGTCGGGTATCGGGTATCCCCAACCCCATTCCATACACGATTCAAATTAGAAAAATATTTTTTTTGTAAAAAAATATTAAAAATTTGATTTTGGAAAAAATAAATTGATTGTTAAACATTTATTTTTAACTACTTATATATCAATAAATTTATTATAGCGTGCATCTACAAAAATAGTTAAGAAAATAATATTAAATTATGTAAAAATTCTAAAATGAAATTAACTAGTAATAAAAATTTTATGCTTTTTGATTAAATTATGCAAAAATTCTAAAGATTTTAAGTGGCGGGGCGGGTTCAAGTTTGGGGTCGGGACGGGTCTAGTAATCCCATACTCGTACTCGTATCTGACTTTTGATTATCGGGGAAAATCCGAACCCATACCTAGTCAACCCGGGTATTACTCGTCAAAGTCGGGACAGATTCAGATGGGTACCCACGGGTATGGGTTTTTTTGTCATGTCTAGTACCGAACCACCTCCTAAATTGTGAGATCTTCACTTTTTCAACTAATTTTAAGCATAATCCCATGATTTTAGCCACAACTTTAAATTTTGATGGGCTTATTTTCCTGAACTTAGTCTAAATTTTCAAATATTAGCCAAATTATCTCCCATAATGATCAAATTGTATCATCTTATCCAAAATCACAAAAAAAAACTTATTTCGGCTAAATATATCCTGATTCATTCGGCTAACTGAAAATATTTCAACTGGTAACAAATGTTTTGTCGTTGATTGATCACATAAAGGGTTAGGATATGTCTGTTTTTATCTTTTCCTCTTCTTTCAATTGACTTCGCATTTAATATCTTTAGTTGTTACATTTGTGCAAGTCTTATCACCTTAAATAACCTTTCTTCATTGTTGCAAAGCCATCCGATATACCCTAATCCTTGTTTTCCTTCTCACCTTTGATAATCTTCTTCTTTGATTTTACCATGTCTACCACCAACAATTCCTAATTAATGTCCCGTGAATATGGTGATGGCTCTAATGATGAGTTATCATCTTTGTCGTTTGGCTCTTCAAACAACCAACAATACCAAGAACAACCTTTAGCCCCTGGTGGCTTCATCAATCCTCTTAAGGCTAGGCACACGAAGGACACTTTTACCTTCGTCCCTGCATTGATGATGTGATCGACGCGATTACCTTTTTTAGTACTACCACCATGATAGTTATCTGATTCCCATTACTTCTTGGTTTCGAATCAACTCTAGTCCTTCTAATTCGAGAAGTTGGCCTAAAGGTTTTGACCCTTATTATAGATGGCACAAATGTGTGACTATTGCCAAAGAGGCTGATTAGAAGCGATGGGGAATCTTTGATGTCATCAATCTAACTTGTCGTGATGTGGAACCAAACTATCCCTTGATCTTTAGCTTCTTGAGCTTTTGGTCTATTGCAACAAACACTTTCGTGTTCCCTTTTCGCTTCATGACCATTACGTTGCAAGACATAGCTACTATCTTGGGTCTTCCTATCATTGGCGATGAAATTCCTTCTCTATTTGATCAACCTGTTGAAGACCTAGGGTATTCTTTTGATCACTTCACCAATGGCTACCCTCACTTCATTTTTGGTTCATATGAAGAAAACAACTACATTTTATGAAGCAAAACATAATGCCTTGTTGTTATTTTGGTTTTGTGTGTTTCATTTGTTCCTCCTCCAAAGCCATTGTTTCTGAATATGTCCCCCATATTTTGCTTATTAAATCGAACAAACCTAAAGCAATAAGGGTTTTGTTCTTATTCTCTCTTTACAAGTCCATCTTTCTACTTTTGGAGAGAATGATAACAAAACAAAATATATCAAGGGTCGTTGGTCCTCTTTGGTTCTTGCAAGTTTGGATCACCATGTGCTTTCCAATGTGGCTAAGCAGCCAAAATCAACTAAGGAATTGGACTGCCATGCCAACGATCCCACTTTACGCAAATCCCTTCAAATCAAATCCACCACTTTAGTTATGACCCACTTCTTTATAGAGGTTATCTTCGACATCCTAGACAATGTGGGTGCTTTGTGGAATCCTCCCATTGTTGATCATGTCGTTCTTGACTGACTGAAGATGAATCTATTTGGTGATTTGAAAGCTAAAGTTGTTCGATCAACAAATTGGGGAAGCATATAATCGGTTAGTTTTTTAGTAGCATTTCATCTATGTTTAACAAGACATTTCACCTAATTTTTAACTTTTTTTACTAGCTAATAAACTTGTTTGACTATTCACTAAACAAATTTTTTTGAATAATTTCTAATATTTTTTGAAATACTACTTGAAGTAACATTTTTTAAAATGCTAGTTTTTAACTTTTTATATTTTATTTCATTTTTATTCTCAATATATTTATTTGTTTTCCTTATTACCTTTTTAAATAAAATATGATTTTATTATTTTTTGTTATTTCATACTTTTTAGTTACTTCAAGCTAGTTTTATCAAATATGTACAATTTAATAAGTTAACTAGTTTTACCGAAAATAGCCTAAGTGTTCAGTAAAATGTCTAAAATAAAAAAGAAATAATAAAATCATAATTTATTTATAAAGGGTAATTAGAAAATTTGATACATATATTAAGAATACAAAAGAAAGAAAATATAAAAATTAAAAGTTACCATTTTAAAAAATTGTTATTTGAAGTATGGCATAAACATATTTCTGGTCCTTGCAAATTAGCATTTTTTATTTTAATCTTTATAAAATGTGTTTATTTTATTTTTTGTCTTTAGAATGTTTTAAATAATATTTTGAACAGTAAAAAAATATTTTAAATAGTAAAAAATTATTATCTAAAACAAATTTTACAAGAACTAAAATGAAAAATACTAGATTATATAGATAAAAAAATATATTTAAGTCTTAAATATCGTTTCAAAAAATATTAAAAAATGTATTTATTAATAAAGTAAATAATTTTTTCAGCTAATAAAAAAATTTAAAATTAACTGCAATATCTCATGAAATATAATCTTTATCTATAATCTTAAAAGATAAATGATTCAAAACGGTAAAGAAACACGGCTACTTGAATGATGAAAAAGAAACATGACATATCGTAACCCCATAGCTACGCGCAATAATAAAGGCATAGACGACTTTGTGCTGCAAAGCAAAAAAGCAATAGAGATTACAGAGAGAATAAAAACTGAAACGGTCCGCAGCAGCACCATGAACTGAAGGGAATGGATCAGAGCCAGAGGCTTTGGGCAATCCCCAAATGCCCGGCATGTAAGCTTGTCAACCTTTTCATTATGTCTAAATTTATGAGATTTTAAAAAATTTGACCCTGAACTTTTTATTTCGCGAACACCCTATTTTTTTTTTAAAAAAAATGTGCTAATCCAGCTTAAAGATATAGGCACATAATTTTTTTCCTTTTTGAAGGAACGGTTATCTTCAACATAAATTTTTCCTTTTGATTATGTCTAAATTTATAAGATTTTTTAAAAAATTGACCGTGAACTTTTTATTTTGCTAACACTTTTTTTTTTTTAATGTGCTAATCCAACTTAAAGATATAGGCACATAGTTTTTTCCTTTTTGAAGGAACGGTTATATTCAACAAAAATAGTAATCAATACCATAAATAGAACGTTGCAACTTGCAAGTTCCAGCGTTAAAATTCTTGTATTGAACGTTGCAAGCTCCAACGTTAAATTCGCTAAAAATCTACGTTAGTATTTATAAAAAGAATAGGGTGGGGTAGTTTTGGAAAACAAATGAAGTAAGTGGGGATAGTTTTGGAAAAATAGTTTAAATGATTAATTGAAAAAGAACAATATTTCTTAATTGATTGGGTAAAAAAAATGAATGACAGGTGGGTCTCCCAATAATCGTGTGAGAAAAATATTGTATATACACAATTAAATGATTAAACGTAGAGGATTAAACCAAAATGTTAATGAGTAGGAAATCAAAAAACGCCTATATATAGACAATTGAATGATTTTAAAAAACGTCTCTCCCACCAATTAAAAAATTAATAAAAAATTTCTGTTTCCTTTTTAATGCATATGATTTTCGTTTACCTTCTCATTATCCCTGTCACTATAAATATAGAATCAAATCCTTTAATCCATTATGATTCTGTTTTTCTTCATCCAGCTCATTTTAAATTTGTTGTGATATAATGACAAGTGTAATATTATTTTAAAAAATAAAATTACACAAAATTTTACTTATATATCTCATGGTCATGGATTTGTGAGTGTTTTTTATATAGTTACTTTTTTATTTTTAATTATTGTAATGATATCATATTATAATATTTTGATGTGTTTGTTCTAATTTTAGATTATTTTATGTTGTTGAAGGAATATATTAAATTTCATATACATTTTTATCGTCCATTAAAAAGTGATCTTCTCACTGTCTTTGTTTTCAAAGACAAGATTAAAATAAATAATTGTTTTGTTTAAATTTTCACATAGTGGTTTTTTACAAATGATTTTAAAAAATTGTTAAAATATTATAACTTACTTAACGGTTGTTGGATAAATTTAACTATGTTGGCAGAAAATATTTTGATATCTTAGTCAAAAATTTATATTTGATTGAGGTTATTTATCCAACTCTAAACACTACTATATTAAATGATATGAACTATTTGTCGAACCAATTTTATGATCAGACTCAATTTATAAAATGATAATTGAGATTACGAAATTATGGGTTGTACATTTGATGTAATTACTACAACTACAAAGAACATGATAAGGTTTTTTGTCTGTGTGATATAAATGTAATATATATATATATATATATATATATATATATATATAAAATGTAGAATTTGCCTAAGCAAATTATGAATTATCTGAAAATAAACTTTGTGATTGTCGTGGACGATAAATGTCAGTTTTCATTTATGGTGTTTTGGCGGAGGGACGATGGAGAGGCCACACTCATTGACCAATAGATTCAATTGTGTGTTTATCTAGGCGACCTAAACTCCTTTGTATAGCATTCATCATATATTTCAAAATTACTATTTTAAACAATATAGTTTGGTGTTTCTATTTCTTGAAATTGCATTAACATATTATGTAACGTAACTGATATAAAGCTTGACGAATATTAATCAATTTATCATAATCATACAGTACTTTGTCTCTCAAAAATCTTAGGTTGCTATTTTTTTGAAATTGTATTAAACTCATATCATTGTTATGTAATGTAAATTACCATAAAACACAAATTTTAAACAAGTTTTGATTAAATAATAATGAATCAAAATTTAATCATTTGATTTTTATTTGCCATGTTTTCATAACCGATAAAAATTTTAATGGTCATAATTAAATTAATTTCTTAGAGTTACACCTATTTTCCTTATATAAATACGATGGTAGAAGATGATTTACCTAATCTTTATCTTTTCTACTATTTTTCTACTTCAACAATAGTATTTTTTTTACCACAAGGTATGTAGTGTTTTTTTTTGTTTTTTTTTTTGTATTTTTCATAGTTTATTTGTATTTATCATCAACTTTGTGTTTTTCAATATTCTCTAGGATGACATTTTCTTGGAAACATAAATTCAAGGATTGGTTCCGGAGTTTTACATCAAAATTAACTCCTAAAATGATATATTTATATTTTTTTAGAATTATAATTATCTTGAATTCTAATATATTTTTAGTCAATTTTTTATTCTCAATTTTGGAATTGATATGACTACCTTTTTTTCTTATTGGAAAGACTGCCCGCAACCCGGATTAGCATACAAAACGGATCACAATGGAAATGTTGTTACGCTGTATGTTTCTCCACTACGTGGTCATGAAAAACCCCATTTCAAAATGTGGCAATTTTATTCCTTAGAGACATAACATGTTGTTGCAATGTTCTATATTATAGACAATTTTAATTTTTTTCATAACATTTTCTTGCATGTGAATGTTATTACAATACTAATTGTCATGCTACATTTGAAAGACATTGTCAAACTTGGTAGTATTTTTTATTTCTTTTGGAGGGAATATTTGGTTGATGGAAATGCAAAATTTATTGACCCTAAAGATAATATTTTCTCTGTACATTTATCCAAAGATCCAAGTGGTAAGGAAATATTTTTGGGTGGTATGTTGGAAGTGGCCAAGTTTTATAAGCTAATATTAAATCATGAGGTTTGATTGCATTTTTAGGAAAAAAATGAATTTGAAATGAAAATTAATGTTGATTCAAATAAAAATAAAATTCGTTATCCTATAGCTATAGATGATTTTGACCGGAAAAAAATGATTAATGTTGCTTATGAAGATGTTGAAGAAAAAAATATATGTATTTTTAATAATCTTAATAAGAAATTGAGCTCTTATCAAACAAAACATTCTTTATTGGAAAGTTTGAAATATTTGATCATGTTTAAATTACTTAATCTCTAATTTTATTTTATTTAAAAAAATTAAGTTTTTTTTAGACTTTTAACTACTTTTATTTTGTCAATTTCAAGTTGAAAAATTTACACTAAACTCATAGGAATAAACTTTTTAACTAAAGATTTTGTTGCAATCAAAGTTAAATGTTATTTTATATAGTTAATATATATTTAATTACATAAAAAATAAATTAATTGACATAATTACTACTATTCTCTTCATGCAAAATTAGTGTAAAAAATTAATTTTTAGGCAAAGAATTATTCATTTTTATTTATTATCTTCCCCCTGAGTAAATTATTCATGGTTTTCTTATACTTGAAAAATTTAATTTTATTTCATACATTGGTATTTATATGTCAATATATTAAAATAGAAATTATATAAAAATATATAACACAAGGGATATTTTTTTCTTATTTGCAAGTAGAAATTTCACTTAAATTCATGGGGATGAACAATTTAGCTGAAGTCACATCAATATCTAAATTATTGTGGTAAAATTATATTTTATTATTATGATTTTAATTAAAATATATTTTTATGGCTATCTCTTTCCTGATTTAAATATTTCATTGAATGTTTTATTTTATGAACATAAAAAATATGAAAAAAATATAATAGATGGAGACAAATGTTTTAAAGAAAGGTATCAAGAAAAGTTTAAACTTAACTTACCATATAAAATAAAAACAATTACGCTGAATTCATAGTTATAAACTTTTTCCAAGGATTTTTGTCCAATCAAAGTTACAATGAATCCACATGGATAATATTTTTACTAAATCTATTTTTCAAATCGAAGTTAATATTTATTTACATAATTAATATATATTTAATTACATAAAAAACCAAATATCAACATAATTACTATTATTTTTTTTCACGCAAAATTAGTGTCTAATATTGATCTGTAAGTAATCAGTTATTCAATTTTTGTTTATTATATTCTCACTTAGATAAATTATTCATGATTTTCTTCTACCTAAATAAATTTTAATTTTCTTTTATACACTTATTTATGTGTATATGTGAATATATTAAAATGAAAATTATATATAAAATATAACACAGGAATGAATTTATTTATTTATAAAAGCAAGTAAAAAAATTATTTAATTCTCAGAAATGAACATTTTACATGGTGTCACATAAATATCTAAATTATTATAATAAGATTATATTTTTATGAAAATATGAAGATAAAAATGAAGCACATTACATAAAATACAGAATCCAAATAAAAAAATCTTAAATTGTTAATACCGTAGAACACACTTGTCAAAACCTAGTTGCTTTAAATTTGTAACGTTACAAGCTGCTCTAGCTTTATTTCATGTATTTGATCTTACCATAAGTGTGAAAATAACATTTCTGATTAGAGTTGCTCTAATTGTACAGTACTAACAATCTAACATAGCATGCATATTGATTATAAAAAAAGTTTAAATATTTTTGTAAGGACGAAATAAAAAAATATAAATTATAAAAATTAAAAATATATTTAAACCTTAAAAAAATATTTTTATTACGTATGGCTTCCATAAGAAACTGATCATACAGACACTTAAACACGATCATTACTTGGTGAAAATCATTTACTTAATATACAATAGCATGGTTGAATAAAAACAAAACAGCACAGAGAAAATATCAAGTGAAAACGAAGTCCAAGTTTAACAGGTGCCGAGGTTTAACTTGGAAGCTAAGCAGTCCAACCAATAAGCGAAGAAGGTTGTTTAACTAAGCCAAACTAACGTGTTCGCTCGCACACAAACGTTGATAAAAAAAAGTCACATATGTCGTACCAACACGCTTTAGTCCCTTCCTCGCGTGCCACGTGTCCACGTTTTCACTGGGTCCCACACTCACTCCCCCTCCCTTTAAATATCTCACCCATAACACAACCATTCTTCATCAATCTATACTCCTTAATTCTTACAATTTATTATCTTTCTCTAAGAACTCTTCCAATTTTTTCTCTCTCTTCCTCTTTAGCTTCATCGCCATGGCATCACCAGCAAGAACCTTCTTTGCCTTCATTCTCGCCGTCGTCGCTCTCTTCTTCGCCGCCGCCAATGCTCAAGACCTCTCCCCGGCTCCGAGTCCCGATGCCGGAGCGGCGGGATCCGTTTCGAGCTCCGTCGCCATGATCGGAGCTTCGGTTGTGCTGTCATTGATGGCTATCTTGAAGCATTGAATTCGTTAATTTCGTTGGGTTTGTACAAAATTGATTCGTTTTATATACAGAGTGGTGATTATGAGCTTTGGTATCTATACTTATAGGTATACCGGAGAGAGATTATACAGTATTTAATATACTTATTGTTATTTGTTTTAGGACTTAGGGAGAATAAGAAGGATTTTATCCTTTACATTGGACCCGTATTCTTTTTCAATTTTTGTTATGTAATAATATATTGTGATTGATGATTTATATATATGTTTTTCCATTTTTAATCTATTTTTTATTTATTTTCGTTATGGTAATTGTTTATTGACTTATTGTTGTTATACGTTATTTATAGTAATTTTTTATTTTGTGCACAAGTAATTTTTTATTTTTTATTGACTTATGTAGAAAGTGGTACTTTACCGAAGTAGAAACGGATGTTGAAAGAGACTTCAATTAAATTTTGAACCATATTCGATATTTAACTAAAAAATTACGAGTTTTTGTGAAGAACTATTATATATTATTGGAGTTATTCGTTTTTTAAAAATTTATAATCATATATTTTATAATTTTACATAGTCATTCAATAAAAAATAATCGTTGATATGATTTTTAAAATAATTATTATAAAAATGAGTAATTTTATCATACATAATAAATTGTAATTAGACGATGATGTAAAATATTTTAATTGTATAATCATTTTTCTTATAATTATATGAAGTTTTGTGAGAAATTATTAAATACTAACTTATAAGATTGGATTTGTGATTGGGAGAAAAGGAAGGTTTAAGAGTTGAAGGGAGAAGGATGCCATAAGAAAGATGATGTACTTAAATTCTTCATTAATATTTTAATAAAAATTAATAACTAATATTAGTTAATTAAAAAATTTATTAGAGATTACTTATTAGTTTTGAGGTTTAAATATATTTTTTTCTCCTCCAAATTATCTACCTACTAATTTTTAATTTAAAATTTCATCTTTTTAATTCTATTTTACCTCAATTAATCAACCTTTATTACTTTTCACTTTTTTTTACTCTATTTCACTTCTTTTCATTTCTCACAATCAAACACTACCCTAATGATAATTCAAACATGACAAGAGCATCAAATGATTGGTTGGCCTCACGAAACAAGTACGAAGATTGCACCATACCATTTTTTTCATTATGTGAATTGTTCGAGAATTAGCCCAAAACTTGGTATGTTAGAGAACATCCTTTGCTAAGAAGATTAATAGCTAGTTGATATGACCCTTTTTTTTAATATCACCCTAAGTTACAATTATATTATTTTTATAGATTATCCTTGAGTTGGTTATATTAGAATTAGAAAACACAAATACAATAATAAAAGAAAACAAGAATTAGTTAGAAGAAGATGAAAGCTTGCACAAACTTAAGAATATTAATGTACGTGAATGGTGCATAATAAATAATATTAAGCAAGAGATTTAAATAACAAAACAAATAAAAATAAGGAATGGATGGAAAAAGGGAAAAGATAAGTGAAACAAAAGTGCAAAATATGAATAGAAAGAAGATGCTCACATGGTAAATATGTACTATTTCCTTAGTTTAATAATAAAAGAATTAACCTTAAAATGTTGTAAGAAAAATTGAAATTATTGAGAACAGTATCGTTCCTCCAATAATCACAACCCCCATACTTTTTTAGAAATTTTAATACGATCTCATGTAAAATATGAATAGCACCAAATCTCTCCAAATCCCACCCGGTGTCTTGAGCTGTTTCCTGGTTGTAAGGTAAGGTATACGTTATTTTCTTGGTGGGGTTGTTAACATATTAAAATATAAAAATATATTTAATATTTTCCTGATAATAAGCAAGATAATTAATAATAAAATGTTATAAGAAAATTAAAATGATTGAAAACAACTATCATGTTTTAATTTTTTAAGTCACCACAACATTATCAATGTTCAGTATCTAATAATTTTATTAATAATTATTTGTTGTCGAAAATCTTGAATCGAACTAACGACATGTTAGCCGATTAATTCAATATAATGAGTATTTGTTTTCTCTTAGTTTTTAATGTGTAATTTAGAATTTAAATTTTAAATATATACCTACACTAATATTTAAAGAACTTTCTCTTTAATTATAAATAGTCCTACCTAGCTTAAGAAAATATATTTTTTTCAGAGATACTTGTCCTCCGTAGAAAGAAAAACTATTTCATGATTGCATAGGCATATAGGTAAACGTTATTTTCTTGATGCCGTTGTGACTTGTGAGGGAGCTTTCCAACAGTAACGGCTACTTGGAATAGTATAATTCAATTATTAAAGGGGTGTCAATTATAATGGCCACAACTTTTTTCCTTTTGCTGCAAATGCAAAAAAAAAGGCAATAAAGATAAAGAAAACAGAGAAAAATAAAAATAGAAGAATAGCACCGACAGCATTAGCGAGAAGTCGCAGTCCAATCTGAAAGCCAGATCATGAACTGATGAACGCGCACCACAATCTACGCATGTTAACATGTCGTCTTGTCTGTGTTTCGACGCTTTTCAAATAAAAAGATCTTTCCACATGCGTTTCTTATGTGATTCTTAACTGTCAATGAAATTATTAGACCAGTGTTCACACATATAGTAATATAATCATTTACATTTTTTTTTTTAAGTATGGACATTTGCTGGATGAAAAATGTATAGAATAAAATGAATTGATTACAAAAAAATGATTATGAGAAGCATCTAGACTCTACCGAGCATAAATTGATGTTACTTGTATAATTTATTAGTCTAGTCTTAAAAACTTTGATGTAAAATTCATTAAACCTAACATTTTCTTTTTATAGGTAATAATTAAAAATAGATATTATCAAATTTATAATAATTTATATATTTTATTTAATCAATTTTTTTATCATTCAATCTTTTTTATTTAAATCACATATTTTTTTATTGAAGATAATTATGTTTGAATCAAATAAAATTATTATAAACAATCCAACTTTCTTTAGATATTTAATACAGGTATATGCTTATCAGTTAAACTTAAAAACTTTTATTAAGTTATAATAACAATTGATTTTTTATGACTCAATCTTACTTAGTGCGTAAATAAAAAAAATTTAAATAATCTCCAAGATTATAACGTGGAATGTTTTGTTTTTTGAAAGTCGTGGAATGGTTTAATCATTTTATTATTTCCTCTTCATTTTAATACATAAATAAATAGTCGGTCAAAATTATGAACGTGGGGTAACTTCATTATTCAATTATTCGCTTCATTTTTAACACATTATTCGTCATTCAATAATTAAATTCTATATCAGGTTAGTTTTTGACAAAATCATTAGTGACTCCTAAAAATATTAATAATATAAGTTAATCTCTAAAATATAGACTAAAACTTAAGAGCGAATTAAAGTTATCCCTTATTATTTTAAAATATTAAATAATTAAATTTTTCTATAAATCAAAATATCCATCATATTTTTGTTATAAACCAATTTAGATATTTGCAACAAAAAAAAAAAAAAACAATAAGGAGTGTCACTGTTACTCTTATTATAATACAAGTCTACTTCCACCGTTGTTCTCAATAATATTTTTCTGATTAGTTACTGTATTAATCTAAATTTATTAGATGTGTTTTTTTAGTCTTAAAAATTTAAAGACTATTTTTTTAGTTCCTGAATTTTGATAATTTTTTTTAATCTCTGACATAATAAATTAATATTTTATATCAGTTTTTAATATTTTGTGATTATTTTTTAGTATTATGATAATTTTAAAATGCAAATTCACGGGATTGTCAAATAAAAAATAATTTATGATAACTAAAAATTATCATAAAATATTATTTTATTATGCTAGAGATTAAAAAATAATAATTTTTTAAAATTAAAAAAAAATAGTTTAAATTTAAGAGATTAAAAAGACACACACCCTAAATTAGAGAATAAAACAATAATTAAACATTATTTAAAATTAGTTTTGATATCAAAAACTAATTTTTATACTCATTTTAAAAGTTGTTAAAACCTGTCTCTCAATAAATTAAATAGATTCATTTTCTAAATTAAATTATAATGTTGATTCATTTTAAATTTAGATTTTAAAACTGTTATAAAATACTTAAAAAATCGATACAAAATACTAAAAACGGATGTAAAATATCAAATTTATTATATGAAAGACTAAAAAATAACTTGTCATAATTCAAGAACTAAAAAACATTTTTAAATTTGAGAGAATAAAAAAATCACCCCCTAAATTTAAAAACTAAAAATGTAATTAAGCCATACTTTTCCAATTGCATTTCTTGTGCCACCCAAATTTTCATAGCAATGTTCACACTTTACACATAATAATTTACATAGAAATCGTGCCGATAAAAAAAATATATCACTAGTGTTATAATATAAATTAATTCCTAAATTATTAATTCAAACAAACGAAAAAGATTAAAATTCACCCTTAAATAATTTTTTCTTCTAAATATCAAATTATTCCTCTTTTTTTCACAAAAAAAACTTAGATATTTTGATAACTTTTTTAAAAATGGTATATAAAAAAAGGAAAAAAAAAAGAGGCCTCTTAATCATAAGTAGTAAGTCTTAAGTTTAAGTCTTAAGTTTTCCTACCGGAAAGTTCCTTGACATGACAATGTCCTCCTCCGCTCCTCCTTCTCCTTTAGTAAACAAACAACCCAAACGTTTACGGGAACTATTCTTCAATTAGTCGTTTCGTTTCGCATCATTGACTATGTAACATTATTCACTTTATGAAACCGCCATAGAAAATTTCAAAATAGCATTACGAGTTACTACCACACAGCCACGCGTTCAACGGTAGCCATGGCAATGCACAGATCGGAGTGGCTTTTGCTTATCCCGCCTCCATCTCTGACTCTTCATCTTTCCGTCCCCAAAATCCAACGGTTGGATTTTCCTTGCCTCAAATGGCTCCTGTCATATTTATAAAATTTTATAAAAAAAATATAATTCTTTATAAACTAAAAAATATAATTTTAAATTACAATCATAACATATTTTTAAATTATAAATGATAAATAAAATTAAATTTGATAACATAAAATTCAATCCAATAATAATATAAAATTAAATTTAATAATTTCATATTTCAATGTATTATATATATATATAATGATATTTTTATAAATTAATTATTAAAAGAACGACGGATTCGAAAGTGAATATTAATAATTCTTAACCTTGAATTCAACTCTAACTATCGAAAAAAATTTAAACCCGATCCTGATCAATATCAAATCGAATTTTTTCATCAAAATCAAGATAAATTTGGATGGGTCCCACAGGTTTGGGCCCATTGCAATGCCTATTCAACTGGAAAAGTTAAAAAAACAAAGCGAGAACAAGCAATGATCTCGAGTGGTTTAATTAATCACTTTACCAAAACGCTCAAAAAAGCACAGAAACGTAGCGAACCATTCATTCAGTTCACACCTCAACGTTTCCTCACCTTACAGCTGTCCACGTTTCCGTGGGCCCCGCGCCTCTTCCCATAGTATAAGTACCCCTACCCTCCTTCGTTTCTTACACCAAAACGAAACAAAGAAGAAAAAAAAAACTCAAACACCTTCAAGAACTTGTATCTTTCTTTGTTAGTATTTGTTACTACAATTTTACATTCTTTTCATCTCTACATATTTCATTAGTCATGGCACCTCAAGCAGTTTCCTTCAAGTCCTTCGCCGTTGCTCTTATTGTGGCGCTTTTCTTCTCCGCCTCCGCTCTGGACTTAGTTTCGGGGCAGTCGCCGGTGCCGGCGCCGGCGCCGGCACCAGATGCCGGAGCAGCTGGATCCGTGTCGAGCTCGGTCGCCATGATTGGAGCTTCCGTTGTGATTTCATTGCTCGCCATCTTCAAGCACTGAAGAATAATCTGATGATGGATCGATTTTGTGTGAAGATTATTGATTCGTTCTGCACACTCAGATTTATTGTTGCTGCTTTATAATACGTTACGAGTGATGATTATTATGTACGTATAAAAGAGAGAGAGAGAGGGATTTTACACCATTCTTATATTGAACCATTTATTGTAGGTGTTAGTGAGAAATAAGAGGGATTTTGAAATCCTCTGTTATCATCGTAACATCGTTATTTCAGTGTGTAATAATAGTAAATAGTAATATACATATTCCCCAATCTTATGATTGGTTAGTTCTTATTGTTGTTTCTTTTATCGTTTTTAACTGTTTTTTTTTCTTTCTTTTGGATATTGTTAAATGTTAACCGGTGTCTTTATCATTAGAATATTGATTACAAAATTAAAAAATAAAATATTTAATGTAAAATTTGTTGTAGAACGTAAAAAAAGTGTGGACTATACAGATTTATACATCCTAATAAAATAATGTCTGATTTTGCTTTACTTATGTAAAATTTAATTCAATTTTATTTTTCGGTTGAAGAGAACACAATATGGAGTTAGTTCAATTCTTCCTGCCGGTCCTCCTGATGTCATTTGCAAAATCTGTTGCAAATTCATACTCTATTAATAATTACCAAGCTCATATTAAAGGAAATATTTTTTAAAATATTTTAATAAAGGTAATTAAATACATGGTATATGTTAGTAAAATATTTTAGTAAAATGCATGACTGGACGTAATTAAGATTATTTTAAAATAAGACAATTATATAATTTTAGATTAACTAGAATAATTACAGTGCCATTATTTTGTATTTGAATTTAGAATGATTTTAGAAGTGGTAGAATCTCAATTGTTACAAAATATGTATGTCATTCATGGTCCAATATTTGAATTTGAAATAATTACGGTGTAACACCTTGAAATTTTTTTCTTTCTTTATTTTTTTATACGTGTAATTTAATTATATGTATGTGGGATTTAATTTATTTTTTTATAATATTAATTGTATAATTTAAGTGTTAGTCATATTTTTTAGTGTAAATAATTTATTTAGTTTGTTGATAGAAACTTGAGAACTGTTTGAATAAAAATTTCATTTGTAACGAAATTGCATCAGGCATTGAGTGAGTGTAATTTAATTCTTTATGAAATTTGCTATAAATACACATATTCTTAGGGAGATTAGTCATGTTCTGAATTTGTGTGTTGAGATGTTTTCGTTGAGTTTTTGGTGCCAAAAATGAGTTCTTTGAATGTTATAACATATGATTAGTCTTAAATTTTACTTAAATTGAAGTTTTATAGCAAAAGTTATAAATAAAACAAGTATAATGACTTTTTGTATGATGAAAATCTGTCACAAAATTGGACTAAGTGTTATAGCAATATTAACTATTTTTATTAAAGTATTGACCTCAAAAATGAGTTTATTATATGTGAAAAATGTAGAATAACATATAAAATTTGTGAAAAACTTATTTTCGAAGCACCAAGAACACTAAGAAAAAGTTAGGAGTGGAACTTTATAAAATGAGCAACAATGTGATTTTTGACAATAGACAACTTGATATTGAAAATCGTGCATCTAGATAAAGTTATCTTAAAATTATTTTTTGGAAACAATTGATTTAATTTTTATATAATTGCTGAGATAAACTGTAAATTCTAATGATAGATGCATGCTCTTGAAATTGTAATAATTTTTTACTAATACATTTTCTACTCCAACAAGAATCTTTGGCAAAGACTTGCCTTTCCCGTTTGGAGCATCTCCCCTAACACTCTGACCCTTCTCAGGAACATTATCTCCAGTGGGCCCAGATTCTTCCTCATTCCCCTTAGAGCATCTTTAGTGCTAGATCTTGAGCAAGAACCTTGTGCTCAAGATTTGATCTTGCATAGATCTTGCAGTAAAGGTGTTGTATAGATCTTCAGGGTGAAGAATGAGTTCTTGTAGAAAAACCTTGAAGGTCTTTGCACAAGCTTAAAAAAAACAAAAAAAAAACTACTTAAAAACAAACCAACGGACCAACATATCAACCCACGTGAAGAAAAAAAATGGAAGAAGGAAAAAAAATACAAGAACAAAAATGCAAGAACAGAAGAGGAAGAACGAAAAAAAATACCTTGAGTTCAATGGAGGTTGCGGGAGGAAGAACAGAGAGGGGGAGGGAGGAAGAAGGAGACTGCGGGAGGGGGAGGGGCCGAAGGAAGAAGAATGGGGAGAGGGAAGTCGCAAAGGGGGAGGGAGGAAAAAGGAGAAGGGGCGCAAGGGGAGGAAGAAGGGGGAAGGAAAAGGCAGAAGAAGAAAGAAGAAGAGGTTGGAGAGAGGGAGGAGAAAAAAAATGAGAATGGGACATTGGGAAGTGGAGAGAGGAAGTGAGAAGTTGAAAGGGAAGTGGGACGTTGGGGAAAGAAATTTTTTTTATATTGTTTTCAAATTTTTTTTATTTACAAGTGGGGTCCATGTGGGACTTACAAAAAATTGTCTAAGATCTCAAAATGAGATCTACCACTAAAGAAAAAAAATATAACAGATCTTAATAAATCTTCAATCTTATGTGACATTATGAGATCTATCAAAAAATGGTCTAAGATCTCAATTTGGGATCTACCACTAAAATTGTTCTTATCTTTCTTATTAGCATTATCCCTATGTGCTCTCTGATTAGGTAAACCATCATTATCATCCTCTTGAAGAACTTCAAACCTAAATCCAAAGCCCCCTTTCTATCCTTTCAATTTCCCGTCCACCCCAATCAATGGCATTTTCCCCTTCTTAAACCTCTGTTCACATTGGACAACCATCCAAGGACCAAAATCCTCATTAGGGGCCTTTTTCACTCACTTAGGACCTTTTTGAAATGACATAATAGAGCTCCCAACTCCCACACCATTAATCTCATGGCCTTCCAAGAGGCATACTTCTTTTTGTGCCTATATCTCCCACAAGCAAAACAAACCAATTAAAGTTCCTCATACTTTGCACTATAAACTCTACTATTCAACTCAAATTGTAAAGGAAACACCATGTTCAAATCAACCTCAATACAAATCCTAGCAAATTTTGCCCTCTTCGTCACATAATTCCCTAATTCCATATCCTTCTTTGCTCGCAACATATTCGAATCCATCTTCCAAGATCATCCCCAATACTCCACACAATAAATTTCACATAGTACTCAATCTGTAGGTCCTTTACCCTAACTTACATAGCCACCTTTCTCATTTGTCTCTCATAGGGAAAAAAATCAGGGTCCATCTCTGAACCAACAAATACTGGTCCATGACCATTCATGGACCACCTTCAAACATGAAGCACAAGTCCGATAAAACATAGAACCTAATGAGAAAATAGTCACTCTCCAGGTCTATCATCTCCATCTCACCCAAAGGTTGCCAAAGCTTGGGTAACCTAACTCTCAGAAATCTCATACTCAGTTTTTTCCTTAACAACTTCACAACAATTGCCTTCTTCCAAGGTCTGCATGCTTCCTTAATCTGATCCTTGGGAACCTTAACCCTAGGTCGCAAAATAGATTTCGGCTCCAAAGCCATGTCAACACTCAGCAACACCTCCTTGTCCTTGCTCACATAATCATCCTAAAAAATCCACCCATTATTCTAATCCACCTCACTATCCACAATAGCACCATTTAGTCCTAAAAACATGTCCTTTTAGGAAATGTCAGGTCGAATCATAGCTTCCCCTGTGGCAGTAAGGAAAAGGGGTATCCCCTTGTTCCATTTGGCAAAACCCCGTTGGCAGGTGGCTAAGTCTCTAGGACCACAATCCCTTGGGATTCATGTCCCTTAGATAAGCCAGACACATTAACACCACCAACTTTACCCTTTTTCTTACTACAATCAAGGTGGTCCAACTCCTTGGTCAGATTGTGCAAAACCCTAAACGTCACCATCTTGCAACTTAGTTTTTAATTATGCATGCATGTCATTTCCTTGAATTAAATTTTAAAAAGTAAAAGATTCCATAGTTTTTTAGTTCAAAACTTTTGGTTTTAAATGCTAATGCACATCAACTATGATGGATATTAGCATTTCCCAGCCCCCCTTACTTTGTCAAACCAAATTATTCTTTACACACCCCTAACAACAACCACTTTATTCAAGATGCAAGTTTTAGATAAAGTCTACGCTGAAATCTAGATTGGTTTTTGCTATAAACCAAATAAGATGGCTTATGAACTAGTAGTTGTATAAGCAATCTCAAAAGGGATGATAAATCAATAGGACACTGGATGAGCTGACTTAAAGAAGCCCAAAGATCAAGAGCAAAAGAAGATGGGATGCTGTTTCAGCATAGGAACCATAATGAGAGCAAATGGAGGCAAAAGATTGACCACACTTTTGTAGATTATCATCAGTAGGTAGACTATTATAAATCCAAGGCCAATAGAAAAAAAATATTTTGAGGGAGGAATCCCACTGCCACAAATTAAGTTTTTTTTCCAAACCATCTAAATCTATGTTTGGGTCAAAAAGTGACATATTTTAATTTTGTAAAAGCAAAAAACATACTAAAATATTTTACATGAACGAATTTTAAATATTTCTATATTTTTAAAGATAAAAAATATATTTTAACATATTCAAAATAATTAAACACATAGTTTAAGTCATAAACCCCATCATACCTATTTTTTTTCTCTTTCCTCTCTTAAGTGTTAGATGACATTAAGTATCCCTCAAATATTTTCCTAAGAATAGCTGCTTTATTAATTACCTTAAAGGGCTAATTCCCAAATCAACTGGTGAGCAAACCTTGAGCCAAGCAACAGTAACCAATTTGGACTTGTCCACATCCTCCATCCAAATAAAATGAAAATAGCGAATGCACGAATCTAGCTTGTTTAACATTGTATTTGGCCAAGCATAATATGAAACAAATGCAAATGCAAGCTATGAATAACAAACATAACAACCTAAACTCTTCCCGTATAGGAAAGAACAAACCTCTCCAAGCCCCTAAATATGATCAAGGAAAAGAAAGGAAAAACTTAAATATGTTTTTAACTCTTTTGTCCTTCAAAATTTAAAATTACTAGAATAAACAATTTTAGTTTTAGTTGATGTAAAAAGAATTGATTTTCATTCATTCAAAATTTGAAATCCCTATTTTTCATATCTAGACGACTAGACCTTTCATTAAATCAGTTAACGGACGTCACTTGTTTTTTTTTTTTTTTTTAAAGAACGGATGTCACTTGTTAATAAGACCCAAAATAATTATTTAAAATTTTGTAGGAATGAAATTCAAAAAGAATTTATCAACACCGAATTCTAAATATACTCATTTTACAATTTACACAGCCCCCCCCAAAAAAAAGAATGTAAAATGTAACTATACTCTTGTCCTTTTAGACTTTTATTTCTAATATGGAGGGTTGTTCAATTAGTTCTTTTAGAATAAATAAAAATTTGATTTAATATTAATGCAATTGAAATGAGATGAACAAAATGTAGCCAAATAAAACTAAATAACAAATAAATTTCCCCTTAAACAAACAGGCTTCTTAAATTGAATGAAATTTCACCAGGAATCGTATATTCAATGGGTGAAACTTAGATTGTACTAGTATATTCATCAAAAGGAAACGGGTCAACAATACAAGGGCCCTGACAAAGTCCTATAAAAGATAACAAAACCGATACATATATGTTGAAACCTTTCCTAAGGCTCTTGGTGCTGTGCCACCCACTAGCAAGGAAATCCCAGTATACAGTAAAAAGGTATATCTTGGATCTCAATAATGTGAACAGAAAAGAAACTTCATCACCCCAATCAATGTTTGCATATTAACATTGAAATCCGCCAGACAAGTAATACTTCTAAAAGTCTCACCGATGGCTAAAAGAGTGCATTGCACCATGCTTCAAATAGAGTATACCACCATCAATCCATACTTGGATTTATATGCTTTAAAAATTAACTTATTTAAGTTTTATATACCCTCATAGCATGTCCATCTACCATTTAACGCATGCACTTTATTACAACAACGACGGAATGTACAGTGCAACTTCTTTCTCTGGTATCCCTGAAATTTTGATTAAAATAAATAAACTAACCATTGTTAGCAAACACAGTTTACAATAAAACACACAAAAAAAGTTTACAATTACAACTTGGACAAGAAATCGATTGTTCCAAAGTAAAATGTAAGGGTTCGGGGGAAAAATCCAACACCACAACTTGATGTTGTAGGAAAGAGAGAACACTAAAAAATTGCCTGAAATAGTGCTCTGATACTTGCACCCTTTCTTATGTTACTAATTACTAGTCAACAATAAAAAATTGAACCCCACTTAACACTAATCTTACATAAAAATATAAAAGCTAAGACAATCCACAAGCAGTATTCAAATCAAATAAATCATTTAAACACTGCAGCCTTTGTGGCCTTTGTGTGCTATGTAATAATTATAAATTTAACTACAAATAAGAGTCTCTGTTGCGGAGTCAAGACACAGGAATTCATGATTGGGTTTCTTATTTTGTTTGTGTCTTATCTGTTGCTACCTTTCCTTTTACTCTGACAACACCCCAAAACCCTACACAAGTGTTTGTACAAACTACAAAGACTGATAGGATTATTGTAGACAAGACATTGGCAAAGATGGCTACTACAACCAAAAGCAGGATGACTATGATGGAAAAGGATGGACATAACTTGAATTGCAGCACCTAAGCTCAGTTTTGGGCTATGGGCCAAGCCCAAATCGGTAGAGAGAATGACTAGGATGTTGAAAAAGGAAACTATTTTCTATACACAATGGAAGCACTCAATCCCAACTCACTAATGAAAGGGAATGCGGTAATGAAAAAGGAGAATAGTGTCTATCCTAAAAGAAGCACATGCTTCAAAGGGAACCGAGCCTTTAAGATCATATTACTATACATTTGGTTTGGCCACTATAGAAGACAAGAAGTAGAGGGTCACTTCAGCAATGAATGAATGTTACTTCTGGAGATTTGGTCGGGAAATAATGCAATGCTCGTGATCCTTTCTTGAGTTAAAAGTACCAGGCCCAATTTATTAAAGAGGGAGGCAAAACTTTTGGGGTTGAAGTCATGGTGACCTGTAAGGAGAAAACCACTTCACTTGGCTAAGGCTCAATAGCATGGGTGAGGTTGGAGATGGTTCAATGACAACCATCACTTAGTCATCGGGACTCTCATACCAAGTCAAGAACACAAGAAACAACAATCCCAAAAAGAAAACTGGTTTTATATTCTCTGACAAAATGGCAACAGAACGAAGTAAGAACGAAAGAAAGGGCCTATAGTTTTCAGGGAAATGTAACTCCTTTCTGTGGTGGGCCATGGGATCAAGTATTGCTTATGGACAAACAATCTCAATGATAATGCAAAAATAATGTGTATATATGCATACATGATAGAAAATGATTGAAAGCAATAAATAATACCGGGTATCAACTTCAGATAGTAGACAAATTTAAAGAAAAATCTCAAATCAAGACCAACAAAACTTACATTTCAGAAAAATTTGGGGTGATCAAGTGCATATGGTTTACTGAAAAAGCACCAATTGCAGACTTGCAATATAAAAATAACTTTTGACATTGAAGCTTGTCATTTTAAGCAAGTATCCTGCAGAGATAACACGCAGGAAGCAATTAAAACTAGGGATATCAGAGAAAAACAGAGGCACTAGGCTTAACAACAATTCTATTCAAACAATTATGCTTAGATGTAAAAAAAAAAAAAAAAGCATGCATCAGGGCTAGATATTTGGGAATAAAAAATGAGGTAGAAAAACAAGGTTAACTTATATGTGAAACTCGTTTGGGAATCAGTCCCCCAAAAAATAAAAAATAAAAACTTAAACTTTAATGCCTATAAGGGTGCATATTGGAACTAAAACATAGCAGCAGGGACCAATGTTTACTAATAAGGGTGTATGGGGATTAATATCTAAGCTTCTTCATACATGAACTGATTCCTAAATGAGTGTAACCTATTGGGACCAAAGTTGAACCAAAAAACAAAGAAAGACCAATTAAAGAAAGATGAAAACAAATTTTTCTTTGCACTTCTGTAAGAAATATTCATTTGATGGCAGTATCTATGGTTGGAAAGTAAAGATAATTAGAACTAAACCCTGCATAATCATTCACCAATTTTAGACAATCATTTGATTTTCTCTTTCTTTGATCACTTAAGGCCAAAGTTCATAAGCTTTTAATGTCCATCATTCCCATTTTCTCGAAGGCCCCAAAATTGCTTAAAATGGCCCTAAAGAAGTGGTGCTTCCTTCTACCTAGTGTGATTATCCTTTACTAAATAGCAACCAAATACTAGTTCTAGTTGATTCCTTTCTTCACCTGTTCCATTCCATATCATATGTCTAGATGTAAAAGGAGAAAGTTGGTTATAAGGCACATATGTACTCTCACATTCAAAATCAAAAGGCTACATGGAAGCACACTAAACACATTCATTTCTTCAACCCCAACCCAGAATAAAATCTAAAATTGAACATGTTTATGCAAAGATAATATGAGCAGACTACTATTACTAAATGTGATGTGGCTTCTAAATACCCATAAAACCAATCACCATTCATGGGAGCATCAACATTGTTCCGTTATCACCCCTTTTGTTTAACATAGTTGCAGAAGGTTTGAGTGGCCTAATGACCAAAGCAATTGAGGGGGGATTTTACAAGGGATTCTTGGTGGGCACAAAGAAGGTGGAGGTTAGTCTACTTCAGTATGCAGATGACACGATATTTTTGGGAGAAGCAACTTTAGCGAACGTAAGAACAATCAAAGCAATACTTCGAGCATTCGAGATGGCATCGGGGTTAAAGATAAATTTCGCCAAGAGTAGTTGTGGGGCCTTTGGGGTGTCTGAGCAGTGGACTTATGATGCATCCAGTTATCTCAACTGTGGGCTGATGTCTTTTCCTTTCACATACCTTGGTATACCCATTGGTGCTAATCCTAGAAGATGTCAGACTTGGGAACCCTTAATCACGAAGTGTGAGAGAAAACTAGCGAGATGGAAACAGACACACTTGTCTTTCGGGGGGAGAGTGATTCTCATAAATTCCGTGCTAACATCTATTCCAATTTACATTTTATCTTTTTTCAGGGTCCCGAGGCAGGTGGTTAGCAAGCTAACCAGATTACAAAGGAATTTCTTATGGGGTGGTGCAGCAGATCAAAATAAAATTCCGTGGATCAAGTGGGAAAAGGTTTGTATGCCTAAGGAGCTAGGTGGGTTGGGAGTCAAGGATATTATCTCGTTCAACACATCATTATTAGGAAAGTGGAAATGGGAGATGTTTCAGAATCAGGAGGAGACTTGGTCTAGAGTCCTTGAATCGAAGTACGGAGGATGGAGGAGTCTTGATGGAGCTTCGAGGGTCAGCACTGAATCATTATGGTGGAGGGATCTAAAGATAGTCAATCAAAGTCTGAATCAAGGTCACCAGCTGAACAGGTTGATATTGTGGAGGGTAGGATGTGGGGACAAGTTTAAGTTTTGGGAGGATAGGTGGATAGGAGGAGATAAAAGCTTGGCTAGGAAATATCCTAGTTGTACACCATATCAGCTCAACAACATCAGTTCATTCATCAAATAGGTGCTGTGAAAGAAGGTGGGTGGGAGTGGCATTTTAAGTGGAGGAGACTTTTGTTTGATAGCGAGATAGGTATGGCGGTAGCTTTCCTCCAACAGCTGGAAGGGTTCACAATCAGGTCGGAAATAAATGATCATTGGAAGTGGGCGGCAAAGCCTAGTGGTTGTTATTCGACTAAGAGTGCATACAAGGCAATTCATCATGTCACAGTGGAAGATGGACAGGATGGAAAGTTCAAGGAGCTATGGAAGCTTAGGGTCCCATTGAAAGTGGCTATCTTCGCGTGGAGGCTGATTCAAGACAAATTGCCAACTAAAGTTAATCTGAAAAAGAAGCGGGTTGAGTTACAAGAGTAGGCCACTTGTGTCCTTTCTGCAGATTAGTGGAAGAGACTGTAGGCCACTTATTCTTCCACTGCAGTAAAATTAGTCCCCTATGGTGGGAGTCACAGTCATGGGTAAATATGATGGGCATTTTCCCTTATAATCCGGATCAGCATTTTATTCAGCATATTTGTGGAGCTTCTGCAGGGTTGCAGGGAAAAAGATGGCAGTGGTGGTGGTTTGCTCTCACTTACTCGATTTGGAAGCATAGGAACAGCATTATTTTCTCCAATGCTGTTTTTAATGACCAGAAATTAATGGAAGATGCAGTGTTCATGTTATGGTCATGGCTCAGATGTTTGGAAAAAAATTTCTCTTTACATTTCAATCAATGGTCCTCAAATCTCAAAGATGTCTTTCTTAGGACAGCAACTTAGGAATAGAATTTGCTCCAGGTCTTTTTTGAGTAGTTTGGGCTATTTTAGCTACTGTATCTTGTTTTGTCCCGAACTACCTGTAAATTGGCTCTAAATTTGTATTATCTAGTACCTCTGGTACTCATCTATAATATAATATATTATTTTTGCTGAGCAAAAAAAAAATGGGAGCATCAAACTTGGGTAAATACCATAAAAGTTTGGCTCAGCTTATCAACAATAGAACAAATGGTGATGCTTCCCAAAGAACTATCATAACTGAGACTTCAAAGATATAAATTAATAAAAAAAAAAAATTAAGCACCAAATACGAAAGTAAAATCATGTATCCAGAACATCCAGAATCACATTGCCATGTTTGGATAAGCTTCTCCATTGCACTTATAGAAGAAGAAAATAAGAAGGAATAATGAAATAAGCTTCCACCATAAGCTAAGTCAATGAGAGAAGCTTATTTCATTATTCCTTCTTATTTTATTTTTCATAAGTGTTAATGGAGAAGCTTCTTCAAACAGGGCCTAAGTAAATTTGTTGGTTTAAGAACAGGGAGTTCCTTAGATGAACATAAGATTCTTCAAACCAAAGCACCATAATGAAGAAAAGGATACAAAAGAAATATTATTATTATACATTAATCCATATACAAAAGTTGCCCACAATTTAGGTAAAAGGAAACACAAGTTTGAAACTTACTGGAACATACAAACAAAAGCATTCATCTTAAATGCATGTTAGAAAGGAAATCTGACAACCTGAAAGCATCAATTTTTAGGTTAGTGAAATGAACAAGAAAAAAGAGTGAAGGAAAGGTTAAGGCCAGAGATAATGAGAAGGCAAAGGGCAACCTGATGTCTTTTGCAATTACAGTATCACCCTCTGCAGCCCCTAGATGTCGCAAAACTACCTGCTCCAGACGGCCATCTTGAAATGCATGCTGTGAATAAAGATGGAAGAAAGCAATCTTCAGTCAATTTTGCTAATAGATAATCCTCACTTTTAAAACAGTTCAAAGGCCAAAACCACTATCTAGACATCATAATTCAACACAAGGTAGGGGAATAGAAACTGTATGCCTGCAAATACTAATAAACTTAGGTACCAGAAAGGAAGAAACAAGTTGCAGACATTGTTTTCAATGCTGCAATGCTAATTTATAGAAAATTCAAGTCATTAGGACAACTGAAATTGGCTTATAGCAAACCAAATTTAGTACACACTTTAGACTCTAGTATGAAAAAATAATTTACTAATGCAATGAATTCTAAGAGTGTATAAGAAAACATCTATATGCCTCGAGAAAAGATAATTATAAGTGCGTAGCCGAAAAAGAGAAAAATGGCCCAGGCAGGGAGAGGGAAAGTTACAGTAGAACTAGTTATTATATTCATAGAATTACCTTGTAGAAACAACTAGTTCCAAAAGGGCAGTTTCCTTCCCCAAAGTCAAAGTGCTTGCAATCAATTGACCTACAAATGGATTAAACAGAATATCAGAAAAAGAGATAGTCATTCACTATTTCACTCAGCTGAGCCTTTTTTTTTTCCTTGTGAAATATATGCTATATGGCTTGGCATCAGCTGTGCTGGTCAATATAGAGAAGGGGGAAAGGAAATGGATCATCCCTCATCAACTAAGCAGCATATAATGGTGACCCAAAGTTACAACTCTCCGCGCTTTAGTTGTGATTAAATCATGGATTAATTGGATAGGAAAAACAAAAGAAGTTATAAGATTTTGTAAGTGATCAAGAAATTACTTGAGCTTTGCCTTGTAGTTGTTAATGATTTCTTGTTTTTCTTCAGTTGTTGAGTACCAAATGACACTTGGAATGACAAAGTACGACAGCTTACGACAAATAGGACATGCCCTCAATGTGCTATTAACATCCATCCCCAATGTTGGGTTACTACTACGCCAATTCCTAATACAGGATATGCAGAATGGATGATCACATTCTGATAGCAGCCCAAACTTACATTCAGCTGCTGTAGGCTTTGACAGAACATGCTCCAGGCAAACACTGCATTCAATTTCTTGACTTTGTTTCAATGCCTCAAGATGCTTACGCTTATTTTCGCAAGTCTTCATATGTTCTTCTCTTTCCTCAGGTCGGAAAGGATGCAAGCAATGTTTTCCACAGGTGGGACATAGATCCCCATGAATATGAGGGCATTTTTCGCCTCGTGGACAGTTTCCAGCTCCAGCAAATGAACAAATTGAAAGCTCAGAAGGTGAAGTGATTATTGATTGACCAACATTGTCTTCCCATAAAGGTTCATGATACCCAAATTCTTGATTCCAAACCAGTTCTCGATTCCAAGCCGGTTCACTAGGAAGAAGGTAAGGACTACTGGAAAGAGAAAACTCTGCCCCTGTAGCAACACCATTTGATGCAGCTCTAGTATTTCCAAAAGCAACAGTATCTGAAACCAGGGTCTGGGGTTCGATTACTGAAGAAGATGGAGCAGAAGATTGCTCTCGAGAAGCTTTGACATGATCATATCTGCAGCGACTACCATAAGCACAGACTCCTTTCTGATAAAATGTGCATACCTGTCATAATGAGAAGAACAAGAAAAAATTATCAGAGAAACGTAAATATCTATCAATTAGTAGGGTCTGCAGCAAAGAAGAGTTTGCATCACAAACATTATTTGGAGGATCTTTCCAGTCATGAGAAAATTCACAATGCTCCCCTTTCAGACAAGCTCCATGAGCAAAGAACTTGCAAAGAAACCTACATGATTTCGGAAGATAAGAAATTACAAAAATTAAAATAATCTTCAAGTTGCATAAGAAATTAGAGAACAAATTAACAGAGAAAGAAAAGGTCCACACAACACTTGTCCTAAGTATCAAAAACCAAGGTCCCCAATTAAAACCTTTTATCCATATTTCCACAAACCAAAACAAATGGATCAATTCAAATGATTTCATAGTTATATCACGTCAAGTGTCAAGTACAATCCACAAACAAGATATCAATGCCAAATTTCGCTCTTCTACCTACTACAGAATTCAACATTGTTATAACCTCCAGGAATGGTTTATTGCCTGTCATGACCATAGAAGTCTCTGGGAAGAATGATACGTTAAAAATCATAACCTGATTGAGTTTCCACTAACAAAAGCTATCTAAATCAAATAAAGATTTTCCAAATTCGATAACAAAAGGGGCAAAAAAAAGGTAGTAACTTTCAACCCTTTTTCTTTTGAATTCTGCTCAATGAATGTCACACCCCAGATGGAAAACAAAAACAATCTTTTCTCGGTTCAAAGAAAGCCGGATTATAAGAACAATAAATAACAGAAACATATAAATAAAAAAGTCAATAATCAACAGAAATTGGAGAAACTGCAGAACACAAGACAGAAAACCTACATCAAGAAAATGTTAATAATCCAATACAAAACACAAGATGATCAACCTCACCTCTTAGACATGGGCGGTTATTGAAAAAAAGAAAGAAATATCCTTTAATTAGGAGAGAGCCGCGAGGACCAAAACCCTAAACCTCCAAAGGGATTATTGGTTGAAGAAAGAGGTGAACAAAAAAAGTGGGGGCAGCCAAAAAAGTGAAGGAGGTAACACGTGGGGTTTTGCAGCCACTCAAATTGAGAAAAGATTGAGAGAGCTTGAGAGAAACGGTGATATTTGGGGGCAATGAGACAAAAAATAATGGAAATATTACGAAATATGGAAATTGGATTTGGATGGTGGTAAAAAATATAGGAAAGAAACTGTGTGAGAACACAATGTTACATTACAGCTTCGTGTCCAAAAAGTCTTGTCCGGTTCATGACTTTCTGTATCACGTGTACGTGGGTTTTGCTTTGTCATGTCATCACGTGTCCTCAATCCGTTGGTTGAATCTGAATTCACTTCATACGTGAGTGGATAGAGAGATTAGGGTTAGCCAAATTCAATGGAAATGCCTCAATTTTTACATATATATTGAAGTTGGAGAAGATTTGGGTTTGTTTTTTACATTTTACATGATGCATTCCTGGAGACAAACGAAAACGAAAATTTTTAAACATGTCTGAAAAAATAGAAACTTAAACAACAACAAAAAGTAGAAACTGATTGTCAGTTTTTATTTTTTTGGGTTTAATGTGTTCTCTCATTGTATAACCATAGAAAATAATTTATTCAACTTTGGTATATGGCCATTAATTGGATCGGATATCTCATCCATCGGTAGAAGTTGTTTGTTCAATCCAGTCGAAAATCTGACTGCAAAAGCAACATGTGTACCAAACTAAACATGCATAGAAAGGCAAAGGTCTATACTGTAATATCGATTTGTTTTTTAATATGTCTATCATCATTACACTTACACTTGCACTCTATTCAATTAACTAAACTAAATTTCCTTGTTAAACAACATACATTTGTAATTCTTGCTTTGAACTCATTGAAAAGAAGAAACAAATAAAATAACTAATTTCTTCTTTGAGAAAATATATTTTTTTAATTACAAAATTCATATAGTATGTTTAGATTTAGCCAAAAGAAAATATTATTTTTATAGGAAAAACAAATTTATCAATAAAAAAATAAGCAATAAAAGCACCACGATTGCTGTAAAGGTGTACGAAAAGATCAATGAGCAAATAGATAAACATCTTGCTCCAATAGAAAGTAACGCATGAAAAGCCGAATATCTATTTTCTATTAGAACCCATTACAAAGTTTCAAGAACTTGTACCTTACTTTTGTATCCACCTCAGAATAAAACACCAAAACCTTCTCAAACTATATTTGATGAATTGAACAAACGACCCTCACAAACTATATCAGAACAAAACATAACACAGACTTGACTTCATTATAAAGACCTCATTCAATCCATCCTTCACTCTACGAGCTTCAACTGAACAAAACAAATTAACTGTAAACAAAAACACTGATCCCTATTAACCTTATGTAATGTATCCTGTAAACATAATAAAATTTGTGTTTGAAAAAGATATTGTTGACTGGTTTCACAATTCATGACATGTGATCTTAAAAAGCTACAGTACCAATTTCTGTCATTAATTCCCCATGCCCACCAGATGTTTGAAATATTAAACTCCAAATATTCTTGCAGCAACCACACCAGACCCATACTGAAGGATATTAGTATAACCTGTGCACCTTGTTTTGTTTGCCTACTACTCCAAAAGCTATTCATTTCGTGCTTTTTATTACACTGACAATTCAGTTTAAGAATATTTGTTAGTATATAATTTTTGTTCAAAAATAAAGAACTGTTAAGATCAAATGAATGAGAGCAATCCTGCATACCAATTGTGCATATCAGATAAAAAGAGATGTCCCTAATAACATGACTTAAACCATTTCCCAGCTTCATTTTCCAAAAATATCTCCAAATACTTACAAGACCCTCATCCATGACTTTGGTAATGTATTTTTTTATAGACAAAAATGTTATTATTACTAAACTCAGCATGTTTTCATACCAAAAAATGGGTACAATGAATGTAGAATCTGACTCAAATATATTATAATGAAAACATGTGAGTGAGATCATATAACATGCCAATGCCACCAACTCCTACAGCTTATATTCAAATAAAAATTCTACCACTACACCATTCAGTAGCTATCAATGTTGTCAATAGAAGATTGCGGAAAATTGCAGAAAGCTGAAAATCAGCTATAGAATATAGCAGATAACATTGCTGTCAAACAGCGGAAGCTGCATTGCGGTTGAAATAGAATATATATAACAATTAAATATGTATAAACCAGCATGCTATATGCAAATCAAAATAAGCTGGACAAAACATTAACATAATATTATCTCAAAAGTTAAATTGTTCAAGACAAAATATGTTCATTCTCCTCTGCCCCTTTCCCAATATAATAAAAAAAACTAAAAACAGCTAAAAGCTAACTTCTTCTGAGTCCCCAAAATCAATGCCTTGTAACTCTTCAGATTCTTCCAAGACTGCATTATCTTCAACTTTAATCATTTGCTCTTTTCCTCTAAGGGATGAAGATCCTCTCACTTGGCCTCTTTTTGTCTTAGGTGTAGCATCTTCAACACCAAGGGATTCTGGTTCCTTTTTCTTTTTAGTCTTTTGCCTGGTATACGTCATTGGCTGTCTATTCCTCAAAAACTACGTCCCAAGGAAGGCCATCATCATTTTCGTCATCACCATCCATTTGCCCCACAAGCCACTTGTGAATATCAATATCATTGAGTGAAATTGGATCAATTTCATCTCTATAATTGTATCTTTTAACCAATGCTTGATTACATTCGACATACACCAAGTTGTGTAGTCTTTTGTGTTCATGCCTATTCCTTTTCTTGGAATGAATATGTAACAAATATGAGAAAAAAAAATTATGAGCAACTAAGAAAAGAAAATATTAACTAGTAACTATTAATATAATTACTAATTAATAAAGCTCAAAGAAACTCCAATTGCATTCACATCCCGACGCACTACATGTCAAAATCAAAATCTTAATTGCCAAGTGTTGCAAATTTGGAGTTGACAATCCATATGATAGCCACCATTGCGCTACAAAAGTTAAATCCAAAGAAATGTCATGCTAAAATAATAAATGTAACACTCTAAAATTCTAAGGAATTAAGAAAACTTTTTTTTTTCACCTGGTGAGACAATGCTCCTTTGTTGAATAGCAAATTTTGCTCCAAACATACCACCACCCATTTTATAAATGGTAGCTCTGTAAGAATCTTTTGTCTCACCTCTTGATCAGGCACCAATTTTTCAAGGCATACATACAATCCATTTACCACCTCAAAATCAAATTCCATAGAATGATTGCTGAAGAATAAATCTGGGTTTAGAAAGTGACCAGCTGCATGCAAGGGGTGATGAAGTTGGCAAGTCCACCTACTGTCAATAATTTCAAACACTTCTTTATACTTGCTTTCATTATATTCAAATGACTTCCTTATAGCTTCTTTTGCCTTCTCCATTGCCTCATAAATATAACCCATGGCTGGTTTTTTTCTCACTGTCAACAAGATGCGGCACCTTCACAAGTGGAGCCATCACCTTAAGTATATAGAGCACATTATTCCAAAAAGCTGACATAAGTACAGTTTTCGTTGCTTCCTTCCCTTTGGCTTCCTTGGACAATTTATTATTTGTCCAATCATCTGATACAAACATCTTTCTAAGATTGCCTTTCTCCTTATGGAGCCTTTCTAATGTGAGGAAGGATGTAGCAAACCTAGTAATGCATGCCTCACCAATTCTCTTTTGTTGGTGAAGAACCTCAACAAGCTCAAAGTACTTGAATGGCTATAGATGAAGCCAACAAGGGATATTGCTCTTAGAATTGTCTTCTTTATCAATGGCAACTTACCAATGTCTTCCAACATCAAATCTATGCAATGGGCTGCACAAGGAATCCAATATAAATGTGACCTTTTTCGTTCAAGAAATTTACCTGCCAAAACATAGTTGCTTCCATTGCCTGTTATAACTTGGACAACCTTTTCCTCCCCAATCTCTTCCACAATAGAGTCCAACAACTCAAATGTCTTTTCACCAGATTTCACAAAATTGGATGGATCAATTGATTTATAGAACATTGTCCCTGCTGTACAATTCACCAAGAAGTTAATGATAGATCTCTGTTTTCTGTCTGTCCATACATCAGACATAATTGAGCATCCAAATCTTCCCCATAGCTCCTTTTGGTCTTTCAACAAAATTTCTGTGTTCTCTAACTCCTTGGCCAGAAGTGGAACTCTTATCTCATGATAAGAAGGAGGCCTCAAATTTGGTCCAAAGGCTCCCACATTTGTAAGCATTTTGTGAAAGCTTTGCAGCTTGACTAGGTTGAAAGACAAGCCAGCTTGGTACCAAAATCGAGCTATGTATTGATGAACCCTTGCAGTAGCCTCCTTGTCACATGACTGCCTTATGCTTTCTTGCCTTAATTTCTCTTTTTTCTTTTATTCAATTGCAGATTCTGGATTTCTGAAAAAAGATCAATTGAACCCTTTTAAGTGCTTTTCTTTACAGTAATGCTTTTCCTTGATACAATATTTGCAAACCCTTCATCAAGAGCTCTTTCTTCATCACTATCACCATAGTCTTCAAGAAAATGTTGACGCATCCTTTGAAATGTTTCACTCTCTTGCTTCTTTGTATCCTTCAAATATCCCCATAGTTCTTCTCTAACTTCTTTGGGACATTTGGCATAGGCTGCAACATTGCCAGGCTTTGCCATCAAGTGTTCTTTTGCTCTAGTAATTCCACCTTTTGTAACCTTGCCACAGAAATTGCATACACAACTATTTCCTTGTCCTCGAGTACAATATTTCCATCCAGAATCAGTGCTAGAAGGATTTGATGATCCCTCATTTGCCATACTGTGATTTAAAAAAAAAAAATAGAATAATAAGAAAGGTCGGGTATAAAACATATGACATGGACGAAGAAGGCGGAGTATTAAACAAAAGAAAGAAAAAAAATTGTTACTGTAAAAAAACAAAGGCACTGGACAAAGAAGGCTGGAAAGTTTTGGTAGGGAAGGGTTTACGTGGTGACTAAGAATCAAAGGAGGGAAGGGTTGAAGGGTTTACATTGTGATTAAGAATCAGAGGAGGAAAGGGTTTACGTGGTGACTATAGAATGATCCTGAAAACTGAAAAGTTGCATGAAGTAGAAGTGGAAATGCTAAGAGGTTCTAGAATGGTCTGGAAAACTGAAAAGTTGCATGAAGTAGAAGTCAAAATGCTACTGTTGGGCCTATTAGAAGAAAACCCAAGTCCATAAGTAAAAATAAAAATAGAGTAAAAACAAAAAATTTGACTCTGATGTTTTAAAAACCAATAGAGTAAAATTTTAAAAACCCACGTGACTACTGCACGTGAGTTTTAACAAAGCCAAAAACCTTGTCCACAAGCCCTAAACAACTCTGAAGACGCAACCCGATCTGCAGTCCGCTCCTGACCCAGTTTACTTTCTTTCAGAATGATGAATCAATGAAAGCCTAAATGCCGTCAATGCAATTTCTCTCTAGATTCAACCTTGCCAGAAACGGACGATGATATCCACCCTTTAAGAACATTGTTAATCTAGCACAATGGCAAACCCTGTAAAAAAAATGGTGCAAAAAGTAGTTTATGGCCTCCAATGTCAATTTTTTTTATTGGACTAAGTTAAAGTTTGCGAAAATAGATATTATTTCTGGCTTTCTAATCTCAGCAATCATGGCCTTATTCAGTGGAAACTAACCAATCTCTTTGTGTCATAACACAGTCCATTTTACATTAAAATTGGAGTAGTATAATATATGTGGATGTTAAATATAATTATATATGATAATGCATGTTAGCTTATTCATGCCAACAATAACATAGTATGAAATGAGAGGAAATGCAATATCTTTAATTATTGAACAAATTTCTTAAATGATGTGCGGCATATGATGTTTAGCTAGGGATCACTATTGGCACTGGCTTGAAAAACTGAGCTCAAGATCAACTTTGTACTATCCTAATATCCATGAAATCAGTCTTCAAAGGTAAAAACATTGGGTGGTTGCTCTCTGTCGTGGAAGTCAAACTAATTAATCTCTGTATAAGAAATTACTCATGTCACTCTCAGCAATGTTAAAGAAAGGTACGACTCAATAATTGCATGATGAGTGCTATGTTTCACCCCTTTAAATATGTTGCAGAGAACTTGTAGTAGAATAAAAGGAGTTAAAATCAAAATATCATGTCAGCACCATAAAGGTCTTACTACACAATCTCATACACTACCAAGATAGAGTGATGGATCTCAGTAGAGAAAAGGAGAAACAATAATACAATATTAATATTAATCAATAACAAATGTACCTATAAGCTAACATATGACAGATATGAAACGGGACTATACTGTCAAACATCATGATAAACTTATAAATAAAAAAGAGATTTACCACTGATCTGGCAAGTCAGACCAAAATTGTATCACTAGGAATCATGAGTGCTACGATCAGCAAATGCCATGGTTAGAAAGGCTGGGAGCAGCATGCTTTAGCCTAAGTGACTCATCTGAAATAAATTAAATATACAAATTGTAAGGACTAAAAAAACTTAAGAGGCATAACTGAACATTGCATATTTGGGATGCCGTACAAAGAATAAGAGATGACTGTCGATAAGGTTTAAGAGGTTCAAAGACAAGCCTACTGTTGAGCCACATAAATTTAAAGTACAAGAAAAAGCTAAATGTGTTTATTCAGAACTCCTTTTGAATTGAATTGATACACTTTCTGCTTTTTTGCCTGGTAATTAATTGATCATAAATTTCAAGAACAAAAAAATAGAGAAAATATCATTGCATATTTGGGATTCTTCTAAGAGGTGTCATAAACTAATTTTATTCCATAAACTTAATACAATGCAATATTATCCTCTATGCTGAAATTGAAGTTTCTAGTGATGTACCAACATTTACGAAAACTTAATAAATGATTTAATTGAGCCTGAAATTGAAATTAATTCAATGCATAGGATCATATATCTTATGAATATATATAAAATCTTTGTATATACAGATAGGAAATAAAAAAGTAACTCAACTAATGGAGGAGGAAGATTTTGCATTTGTTGTAATAGCTCCAGATACTTATTAAGTGGTAGATAGGAAATAAAAAAGTAGCTCATACTTATTAAGTAGTCTTACAGTCCTAATATACACAAAGTGATTATGTCAGTGAAATTTTATAATGATGCACAGAGCTGAAGCCATATCTCACAAGGAAGATATTTGAACTCACATAACTCTTAAAAGGAAGCTAAGACAACATACCTTCTAGACTGGGAAGATATTCAAAAAACTGCAACATCTAGCAGTTATATTAATGAAAAAATGGATGTCCAGCAAAAATAAGAAAAAGAAAGAAGTGAAGTTCAATAATGATTTTTTCTTCTTGTGATAATGTAACTCTCTTGAAATCAGGCCTTGAGCAATTGATCCACTTAAGGCTCCATCTCTTATCACACCTGTGCAAACCTGACAATAATTAGACTCAGCCAACTGAGCTGAGCACCAACAACATTGAGAAAAAGTGATAGTAAGTAACAATGGGTGTTTAATTAGTTCATAGAGCTTCTAACTTCTGAAACAAAAAAAAGGAAAAAAAACTTCAATAATATATACATAACACAAGATGAAGAACCCAAAGGAGGAGATTGTAGAAAGCATAACATAAAATGAAAGGAACCGATTGCACTTACCCATGACTACTTACTGCTGCTGGAAACCTTTCTGATTCCTAAAATAAAAAAACATCAAGAAACTTTGACATTAGAATCACAAAAGTGAAAATGAAAAGAAGAAAAAGATGGACGAGAATCACCACATACGCACAGCTTCTTGTTGGACAAAACCCTTTTGATTTCTCAAATGAAAAACATCAAGAAATCCATTAAACAAAAATGAGGGAAATTAAAAACAAATATGAAATACCTGTAACAATAAGAAAGGTGAAAGTGAAAAAAAGGATGAGAAAACTTACCAATGGTACCGATGCAGTGGTGAAGGAACTCACTGTTCAGCGGCAGCGGCAGTGAAGGACGTCACTACTCAGTGGAGACGATGGTGAAGGAAGTCGCTGTTGAGCGGCGACGACAGTGTTTGGTCCGCCAAGTTACTCATTGGTGAAGGCGATTTTGGGGAAGGAGAACAGATCGGGGTCGCGATACAGCCACAAGAGAAGGATGGCTGCTGGTTTTCAATTTTTTTTACGAAAATTGTGTCCATGCTCAATAAAAAATGCAGAAGAAAATGGTGGAAGAGGGTCAAGGAGTGGAAAGGGAAAGGTGAAGAAGAATGTTGGGAAGAAGATGCAAGAAAGGAAATACAATGATGCGACTTTAGAGAAAGAAGCATCTCTTTCTATTTTTTTGCAGTCTAGAAGCTTCTGCTTCTTCCGTTTTTAAAAGAAAAAGAAATATATGTCGTGGCCGAAGGCAATAGGATGCTTTGTTGCAGGAGAAGTCGACACATGTCCCAGGCCAACTTTGTTTTAATAACAGGAAATAGATTCAAGATCATCCTTGGAGTTTTCCTATCAATTTTTGCTAACTCGGGCTATCAAGATGCATGATTTTTTTCGCATGAGAAAATAAAAAAAGATGCATCCTTAATCCATTATTTTATCTGTGAAGAAAAGCGTATTGGTACTATTGCAGATATTTTGGAACTTAGTAAATACATTCGGGTATGATTTTTATTTTTATTGGATTCCAAGTAAAGGAAAAAGAAAAGATCCCACATGTGTGGCATGGGGAAGAGACTGGACCATCCTGTGTTTTAGATGAAAGACCCCCCTGCTTTTTCGTAATCAATTTTAAGAGTTAGCTTTAAATAAATGGTATTTTACATATTAAAAAAAGCAAAAGAAAAGTGGAAATCATACTAAACTCATAAAACTAAGCAATCTTTTTCAATATTATTTAACTATGGCTCATCCGAACAACCAAAAAACAAATTCAAAAAAAAAAAAGACTAGTGCATATGCTGACAACACCAAGAATAACAAGCCATATATTTATACATAGCACAATCACAATTCAAAACCTGCAATGAGACAAGACCAAGCCAAAACTCTTCTTTAATAGCATGATATTAGAAAATATACAAAATGGAATCAGATCACGAACACCGGGTATAAGCATGGCATGAGTATAAGCAAAATAAACTAGAATAAATCTTGAAGTTCCTGCCCCAATAATTGTCAAAGCAAAATGATAGGATACCATACTGCCAAAGAAACTACCTCAATAACTGGTTTATAGACGGGATTTATATGAACTAAGAAAATCTAGTAGTCTTCATCACTGTATTCTTCTTCCTCATCATCATCTTCATCTTCCATATTAGAATGCATCATCATTGGTAACAAGGCAGCCTCCATAGGATTGAAATCTTCATTACCAATATCTTCGGGACCAAAATCATCCACACCAGAAGCAAGCGCTTCCGACAATGCAGCCATCTGAAAAATATCCAAGTCCTCCTCATCAGAATCAAAAAGACCTAAACAAGGACCTGAGTCACCAGCAAGCCTATGAGATATATCCATCATCTCAAATGGATCCATATCATCAAAAAAGTCTGAACCCCTCATGATGGAAAAATATTCTGCACTTGTTAAGTCAACATCTTGGAGCATGTCCAACATGTCATACATATCAAAATGGTTCTGTCTACACTGAGGTGGTGGCCTGTGATGTATCCATGTGTAAGAGCCAGGCTTCACTGTATGCTGAAATCAACAGATATCAGAATTATTTAAGGTCAAAGGAGAAACAAATTGAGGCTAACTCAGATTAAAAAGAAGTCTTTCAAAAAATAATCACAACTCCCTCTATTATATCATTTAGTCCATGTCTCCCATCAAGTTTGAAACAAGATAACCACTGAACCACCACCACTAAAATTTTAGAAACAAGGGAACTTCCTGAATCAAATGAAACAAACCACAGCCAGATCCAGTATGGCTCCAAATCATAGTTCATTATCTCTTCAATTATATTTTTATTAATTATAAATATAATAAAAGATAATACATAATACAAATTGTAGTACACTAACACAACAAAGTAGTTCATATGCTAGTACCTAATACAGTAATACCTAATATCAAAACCCAAAAATTCTAAAAACCAAACACTGGAACTTCTGGAACTGACCAAAACCAAAAAAACCCAGTTGTAGTAATTTTACTCATTCTCAGTTGGTGGTTCAGAGAACTCGCATTTAGTATCGGGATCAACACTGAGTAGTTTCTTGTACCTTTTAGTACCCCTGGTACTCAATTAATATACATATTATATTTGCTGATAAAAAAAAAGGTCTGGAATTGATATTTCCCAAAAAACTGTGCTCTTGATATTCTTGAAGAAATTGGAATGGTGAATTGTAAACTAGTAGAAAACCCCATATAACAAGATGTTAAGCTTCTTCTTGACCAAGGAGAATTATTTTCTGACCCAAGTAGATATTGGAGATTGGAAGAAAGCTTGACTTATCCAATTGTAACAAGACCAGACATCTCTTTTGTTGTCTGTGTGGTGAGTGAATTCCTTAATTCTCCCAGAGTTGACCATTAGAATGCAGTTGTCAGATATTTGATATTTCTTGAAGGATCATGAGTAAAAGGATGGATTGTTGTTTGAGAACAGAAGGCATAAGGAGATTATTGTCTATACTTATGCAGGCAAGGTTGAGTCTCCTAATAGGAGATCCACCTTTGGATATTGTGTTCTATTTTGAGGGAATCTCATTTCATGGAAAGAAAAAAAAAAACATGAAACAAAATGTGGTTGCAAGGTCCAAAGCTGAAGCAGAAAATCAAGCTATGACTCTCACAACTTGTGAACTAATGTCTAAAACAAATAGACTAATCACTGAAGAGCTAAAATTGTGAGGTTGGAACTGAGACTAATTTGGTTTAATCACGCAGCTCCTCATATTACATCTAACCCAGTTTTTCATGAGCGTACCAAACATATAGAGATCGATTGCCTTTTTATTTCTAAGAAGACAGTCTCTAGAGAAATCAGCACATCTTTTGCTAACTTCAAATGATTAATTGGTTTATCTGCTCACTAAAGTTCTTCAAGGACCAATGATTTCTTATATCTGTGACAAGATAGATGCTTTTGATCTCAACGCTCAAGCTTGAGTAGGAGTGTTGGAAATAGAATATAAATAATGCTTCCCTTTTCATGTATCATTAGAATTTATTGTATCTTAGGAGTTAAAGCTATAGTTTTAATTTCTCTTCTAGTAAATTGTACTCATCATGTATATAAACAGATGCTTTGCTGGGTTACTAACACTTGAGCATTAGCATTCAGAAATTCCTATCTCATTTTTCTCAAGCTCTCAAATAAGATAAATATGAAAACAATATTTGTGCTAGATAAGACAAAACAATGTTGTAGATTTTTTAACCAAGATGGATAGTGAGCCCACAAATATGATTATATAAAATCAAATTCAACAACTGATTCAAGGCTTTAGGGAAGACATAAGAGCCATGCAACCTAATAAATATACTTTAAGTGAAAGGAGAAGCATGGCGGAGTGCAATTCATTGCTCCAAAAAATGATGCTACTCAAATTAGTTAACAACAATGGTAATCAAATTTGACCAAGAAAAATATTAAAGCAGGCAAGAGACAAGAGATGGTAACTTGGATACCTTGTAGAAGCAACTAGCCCCGAATGGACAATTCCCATTTCCAAAGTTAAAATGCTTGCAATCAATTAATCTAAAAAGAAAAGCAAAAATAGGTAAGTTCAAGTTTCAAATATTAACACAAATTGGCCCTGTTCTCATTAATAATCAGATTGTTGTCACCCAAATAACTATACTCTGCATAAACTGCGCTCATCAATAGGAACATGCGAAGAGTGAACACGTCAACATCACAAGATATCAGGATACTGTGCGTGCACACATTTCTGTGTAGCTTGGGAGAGTTTGATTGTTGTGTGGTGTTAAGGGGATTGGGAGTAGGAGTGGGCATATAGAGATGAGGAAAGGAGGGAATTTTTTCCCAACTAACCACCCTCCAAAGCATCTTTGATTAATTAACCATAGCTCAAAAGGTTACCAGTAACCAAAAAACAAATCAATTTCTGGAAATTGAAGGGGAAGTTGAGTAGAGAAAATTTACTTGCAGTTTGCCTTGTAGTTGTTGATAATTTCCTGTTTTTCTTCCTTAGTAGAATACCAAATACCACTTGGAATGACAAAATATGATAGTTTGCGACAAACAGGACAGGTTCTGACTGTATTAGCAGTGCCAGCATTACCGATGTCCATTCCAGATGTTGGGGCAGCACTATTACGCCAATTGCGGATACAGGATAAACAGAAAGCATGGTCACATTCAGGAAGCAGCCCAAACTTACAATCAGCTGGTTTAGGTTTGGACAGAACACGTTCCAAACAAACATTGCACTCTACTTCTTGACTATCTTCCAAAGCCTTAAGGTATTTTCCCTTTTTCTCACAAGTCCTCAAATGATTTTCTTTTTCCTTCCAATCAGAAGGATGTAAGCAAAATTTTCTACAGTATAAGCACTGATTTCCATGAATGCGAGAACATTTATCTTCAAGGGGGCAGTTGGCAGCAGCAAATGCACAAAACAAATGTTCAGATGGTATAGCACTACTAGTACTGGATTGACCAACATCATTTCCAAGAGAGGCTGGATTCTTTTTTTGCGAGCTCCTTGCACGCTTGTCCGATGAAGATGACTTCACAGCCTTCAGAACCCAACTTGATGTTCCTTTAGTGATATGATTCACCACAGGATCCAAAACAGGAGAATGGCGTCCATTTGCTGAAGATGACGGTTGGGAAGCTTTGACATGCTTATATCTGCATCTACTACCATATGCACAGAATCCTTTCTGATAATAGCTGCAAATCTGTTCTCCACATAAGAAACAAAAGTAGGAAAGTAAACAAAAAAGATCCATTGGGGGTAAACACAGTACGCAAAAACCAGAATTAGAGTTACAACTTACATCATCCTTTTTCTCATGAGCAAAATCACATTGATCCCCCTTCAAACATGCTCCACGGGCATAGAACTTGCAAAACCTAAGACAATTCATTAATTTCAAATAAGTTACAAAATAATAAATTAATCAAGATAAAGTCTACAAAAATTCAATAAATAAGTAAACCCCTAAATAAATTATTAATTAATAAATCAAGAGTGTACAAAAATTCAATAGAAAAATTAAAAACATACACAGGGAGTGCATACATCAAACTAATCAAAATCCCCATGCTCACTAATATTCAAGAATTCCAATTTCTAACACAATTTTCAAGTCACGTCAAATGAACCATTACCATAACAAAAAAAACAACTAAACTTCAAATTCAAAATTCACCTTGTATAACGATCCCAAACCCAACTTTACAGAAAATTGATCACATTTTGTGTTTTAACAAAACAAACATTTCCAATCAGTAAAACGAGAAAAGAAAAAGAAAAAAAAAAAGTGGCACAAGAATATGGCCTGTATGATCCATCACACAGGCGCCCCAACACACAAAAGAGTAACAAAATGTTCATCATCTCACCACACCAAAGAACAACGGCAAACAACAAAAAAGAACCCTTCTTTTTTCTTTATTTTATCTTTATCTGTTTCCTCACCAAAACATACGAAGCAGCCAAAAAAACGCAAAATCGAAAAGAGGGTCATAGGATAAATAAAAGAGATCGAAGCGAGAATTGGTGGAAAGGGAAAAAAAATGAGTACCTGTTGGACATGGTGGGGTGATGGAGTAAGAATTGAGGAATTCTTAGGAGTGAGAAGAGAAGAGAAAGGGACAAAGATATGAAGGTGGAAACCTAGGTCAGGTGCGACCCATTTGTTTGAAATTGAAACCGGGTACGAGGGTTTTTTGGCGGTGTGTCGGGGTCCGTTAAATTACAATTGCGAACGTAAAGCCAGCTCATCCACCACACTCTCTCTCCACTTACGCAAAAAACGTGTTTTGGAGATGTTAGCGTATCATATAAATAAATAAATAAATCAGTATTTTTACTAATTAATTTTTCATTGTAATAATTTTACGCGGTTAATTATTTGATTAAAAGTTGGTTCAGATATGACTCTTCAGGATCCGGGTTTTCTAAAATGAGAAATTTATTTTGAAGAATGAAGTAAATAATCTTAATCATTAAGTTTTTTTACTGATTGAAAATATGGATCATATACGATTGTTAATATAATTATCAATATTCCAATAATAGTTGAAGAACATCAATATATTAATATGAATAACAAATTCTAAATGTATTGGAATATTAATAATTATTTTTTCCATCTAGAATTGATATTATATACTTACTTTGACTTTGTTTACTTTGTAAGTCAAATTCGATTTTTTATAGTGGCTATAATAGAAATACAAAAAACTTGTACATTATGACAATAGGATTGGAATTAAGTTGAGTCAAATTGTATTTAATTAAACTTCTCTTGATAAGAATTTGTTTATTTTGTAATTTGATTTAAATTTAATATGAACCTTTTTGCTTAGTTCTAATTCAATTAGATTCAAATTTGTGAATAGTTGGGTTGAACTTATTAACTCAATTTGATTTAAATTTTTTTTATTATGTTAGAGATTTTATTTATATATTTTTTCCATACGAAAAATAATATGAAATTAATTAAATAATTAATCATATGAATTTAATATATATATATATATATATATATATATATATATATATATATATATATATATATATATATATATATATATATATATATATATATATATATATATATATATATATATATATCAAGTTGGTTCATGAATTTTCAAAATTCAACTTGATTTTCAAATATTTTAAAACTAAAAAAGGAAAACCACCTGAACGGAGCCTAAATCTAAAACAGTTTTGGTAATTAATTTCTCAAAAATTGAATACGTAATGTTTTAAGTACGTAGTTCCAACAAAATTGAAACCTATACATATAGGCCTACTACTTATAATAATGTTTGATAAAAATTGATTAGAGAAGGCTTTCGAATTTTGAAATTACAGTGACTGTCTTGTGTTCGAATTTAATCTGGCAAGGTGTGTTATATTTTAGAATTTCGTAGATTTTTGCTTGAAGAGATATTTGTGGATTTCAAAAATAGACATCCTAATATTTGCAATAAGCTATCATATGTGGAAAAATAATCATTTGATATTTTACTTGAAAAAACTTACTGCAAAGTTAAAGGGATTGAAACGGGTTTTGTTTAAGTTATAGAAGCTTTATGATATATATATATATATATATATATATATATATATATATATATATATATATATATGCTACTGTTTGAATTAAATAGAGTGTTGATACTAAGTTATTAGAATTTTATTTTATGTGACTAGTATTTTTTTCACAAGATAAGATATTATGCATGTGAAAAATGAGATAAGTTATTATTTTATGTGAGAAAGTCATCACAGATGAAAGTTGTTATTTCATAATAGAATAACTATTCTTAGCACACCACAATTAATTTGTAAGAAAATTATATATTTTATGTACTAAGATATTTGCTCCATGGGTAAAATAATTATTCTTAAGGTAAAAGTGTACAATTACGGGAAACAACACTAAAAACACATTTAAAAGTTATTATGTGAAACACTTTATACTAATTAATTAATTAAGTATATAACTTAATTGTGAGATTTTTTTCTTAAATTAGATATCATGGAGAAATTAAACTAACACTACTACATACCAGAATTTTTAAACAAATCAATTAAAAATGACATTTTAAATCAATTGTATGAACATTTTAAAAAGTCACATCTTAAAAAAGTCATGACTTTTTTATATTAGTTTTCAATTATTTTTAACAATTATCATTTAAGATGTGTTTGTTTAGATAATCAATCTAAAAAATAAATAGTTTTAAACCATTTTTAGATGGCTTTTTGCCATAAGCAAACTAATTATTTTCATATAGCACATTTTATTTATTTTTCTTCCTATAAATAGACATCACACCCACATAAAAGACAACACAATGCAAATTATAATAGCAAATGCACTACTTAGTACTTACTCATTGTAAACAAATTATACTCAAACATTTTAAACAAATTCTACTATACTCGTTGAACCTTAATATACATAACACATATACATTTACCATAACCTTATATAAAGCATCCCAAAGATTTAAGTGCTAAATGTTTGTGAATTGATTGGATAATGTGTAACATGGTGTAATATACAATAAGCTTTGGTTCTAGAGTCAGTAGAAAAAGTAAATACATGTCTCACTTGTACATAAACATAGAACCAAAGCAAAAGCATTTGTCAACTGATAGAGAAGACTTGAGGACCCACAAATCTTCTTCATATGATAAATTGGATAGCAAAAGTTTTGAAAGAGGTGGAACGAAAAATCCATCAATAGTAGTCCCAAATGGATGAATGCATCAACAACTATATTACTTTTAGGATTTCATCCTGTAGTTGTTGGGAAAAAAACATTTGATTTAGTTGAGCATTTATTTTGCAAATACAGAGTATCAAACTATCACGATAAGGCTGAACTTGCTACTTCCTAATATTTGACATATGCAAACACTTCTAATGATGAATCTTAGAGACTCGAGAGAAATAAAATCACAATGTTGAGACAAATTTGAATGAGGTCCTAGAAAAGGATAAACATAGAAGCACCAGAAGAACATCAAATATGTTTTTTCCTCTCTGGACCCTCATTCACATTTGTCTAAACATTTTGTTACAATTTTCTCTTAGGCCTCATAGACTCATCACTAGAAGTGTTTGCTTACGCCACTACTAGAAAGTAACAAGCTCAGTCTCATCATGATAGCTTGAAACTCTATATCGACAAAAGAAATGCTAAACTAAATCAAATGTCTTATTTCTAACAATTGCAAAATGAAGTCTTGAAAGTAATTCAATTGGAGATACATTCATTAGTTTGGTATTACTATTGATGATTTTTTTTGTTCCAGTTATTTAAGAACTTGTGCTACCCAAGTTATTATATGAAAAAAATATGTGGGTCCTAAGTCTTATCTATCAATTAACAAATATTTTTTGCTTTAGTTCAATGTTCATGTATTTGGGAGATATGTACTTACTTTTTTGTCTGACTCTTGAACCAAAGTCTGTTGTACAATACATCATGTTACACATTACCCAATCAATTCACGAACATTTAACACACTATATGATGAAGATGAAAAAACCACTTAGGTTATATACCAACATTCTACAAATTGACAGCTTCATGAAAAAAATTGTCCAATGTTGTTGAATGTTAGCAATATTCTCCAAAAGCATTGAACTCGAATTGTTAAAGGTCTACAATTTAAAAAGAAACAAATAATAAAATATTATCTCAAGAACTAAAAACAAAATATAATTAATCTAGCTTGTGAAAATTGACTTACATTTTTCCATGAATCAATAATATTTTGTGACAATTGTGATCATATGGTGTATGACATAATATCCACACTCATAACCTCCAAGTTGTGTTTCGCACTGCTACAAATGAACATCAAATTAGTGACTACTTACATAGGATAATTTTTAATGGATATTCGATTTTAAAACTACTTACACGAGATAAAATCCATGTATGCTTCCTTCTATTTGTTGGTTGTATAGCCATGTAGACCATTAACCTTTGATATTTGTCCATAACACTAACATAAAAAAATAATCATGTGAATTGCATTATAGGTTTTAGAGTTATAAATACATGAGAAAGGAAATGTTTTAGAAATAAAAGCTTATGAATTAACTATGTTTCTCATTTCTCGGTTGATATACTTCTTGTATAATGAACACAATAACACCACAACAGTTTGCTTAGGACAAAGTATCAACAATTGTTAGTGGCTCCTACAATGGAGAACAATTAGTAACTAATAACACATAATTTGAAATAAATTGTAAACTAGAACTTACGAATACAAGTAAGGTGTTAAGTAAAATTGATGTTTGCCTTCATGTAGCTTAATTTGCAAATAGCTTTGAACATTCATTATCTTATTCCCATCATTCTGAAAGGATAATGGGTCCATGAATCCATAAATATGTGCATTCTCCATATCAGTACATAAGAAATGTAGATACCTAAGATATTGTAATAAATGTTAAATACAATAAATTGATATTTAATTAATTAGTATATTTGCAATTTAAATGTACTTACATAAACTAGAATTGTATGGCTGAGATGTTAAGCATATTTGTGCCCATATATACTTCCAAGAGGTTCCTCTGCTCAATATATAATGATGTGTTACAAGGGTGCCTAGTACATTTGGATTCCATTGTAGTTGTATAGGATGCTTAATTGTGTTTGCTACCATGAATAAACGTTCAACGAGATCAACTTGAGGTTTAGACCTTTCGTGTGGAACATCTTTGCTATGTGGCCAGGGCTAAACAATAAAGGTAAAACAATATTAGTAAACATTATTAAGTCATCACGACTATAAATTGAGAAAAACACAAGTAAATAATTGATTACAAATACCTTAGGTAAAATAAACTTAATGAGTCTTCTCGACCACTAAATGAAATGATTAAGAGTATTTCTACTATTTGAACGTCATTAATATGGAAAAATGCTAGAACATTTATATCTTTAACCTCTTCAACCACCACACCATGATTGTAGAATCAAAATGTTTGTATGTTTGAGTTGCATTTTCAATATACACTTAGATGTAAAAAATATAGGAAATAAAAAAAAAATAGAAAAAACATATTTATGCAAGCTAGAAAATTTACAAGTTTACTACCTCAGTAGGAAATTTCTTTACCTAAATCAAATAGCTTCACTGAGTGCATCAACCAAAAGGTACCAGTAGATGAGTGTCCTACAACAAAAAAAAAACAAAAAAAAATGTTTATGTATAACACCAACAAAAATGGTTAAGATACATATGTGTGTGTGAAAAAATCAAACCTCATAATTGGTTGCTCCATCAACAATGAATATACAAATTTGTAGCCCATGTTCCAAAAATAACTTTATGCATGTCTAAGCATTGAATCGTTGAATATGCCATCACAAAAATATAAAAAATCACATATGAGAAAGTTATTGCTTAGTTGACAATTTCCAGATGAGTATTTTCCTACATATTATCTAACATTAACAAGCTTTGAGAAATTTTGCATAAATGAAAAGTGAGGCAAAATAATAAGTAACCACATAGAAAAAAATGGAAGACTAGAGTTGATGGATAATGAAAGAAAAAAAAAATCTTATCATAAGCAATTGGATTATTAGAACCTGATGAGGAAAAAATATTAAACCTTGAATATCCATCTTCAGAATCTCCCGATCAAGGCCAAGTTGATGTTCGTCTTGATCTCATTTAGCGAGGATTTTGGTTTATAAACCCAAAAAAAGGTGAGTCATGTTAAGAGATTTAACACGATGAAAGGAGAAAGAGGTGAAAGGTACGAGATAGGCGAGAGCGGCTCTAGGATTTCAACAGAGAAAGAAAATCTAGTGGTTATATTTTAGGGTTAGCCAAAAGTACTTCTTTTAAGTAAGCAATACAATATGGGCTTGGGCCTAATTTCATTCTATGTTTGTTAGGAACGTTTGGTTTTTGATGGATGCAAAAGATCAAAAATTGAATTTGCCTAGTAAAATCCATTCAAACCCATTTTTTCAACTGCCCAATGCATTTACTTGCCCAAACAATAAAAATATATATTATTAAAGTCACTTTATAAATTACATGAGTCATTATTAGATTTAAAATATATATACAGATACACCAAATCATATAGTTGAGTAATACACACACATTTACATTCATTGATAGATAAAATATTAATTTAATATATTATGGTCTATGACCTTTAATTTATAGATAGAACACCTCTAACGGATTAGGTTTTAGTGCTTAACCTCCACTAAAATCTCACATGGACACAACATACTTTCAATAAGAAAGTTGGAAATCTTAAGAGGGATGCTAATAAGGAGGTCTTGATGATTGTTTGTACAAATGGGAGCCATATTCAGTAAAGTCAAATTTGCATCTATTTTGCAATCATTGTACTTATATTTGTAAAATAAGGACCGATTATAAATGTTGATCATCGGTAACAGTTGCAGTAGTTGGTCGTTGATCGTCGATAACAATCTTGGTTAGCAATCGCGGTTGCCAATTGCCAATAACGATTGTGGTCATTGTTCGCTGGTTGTTGATCGCGATCGTCGATTATTAGTAACAATCGCGATCGTTGGTCACCATTTGCCAGTCCATCATATTGACATTTTTTTGGATTACAAAATTTTATTGTTGAAGATACTTCGGAAGAATTTGAGAATGATTTTGAAATTGATTATGAAGTTCCTTTTCTATTTTGCATCAGTTTTCAAAATCCAAGTTGAAATTAAAAGTTCAAAACAAAAACTAGGTTTTATTTTCAAATATTTCAAAATTGAAAAATGAAAGCCACTCCAAACGGAGCCTAATATTTACGGATAAAAAAGAACATATTCATGAGATATATAGAAAAGAGAAGAGGAACATGGAAACAAAAAAAAATGAAGCATGGGCAAAAATAGAAAAAAAAACAACGAGTAGGTAATGTAATTTGGGTATTTAAATAATCTACAATCTTATAACACTTATTATTTTTAACTAACAACAAGGACCTAAAATAAATCTTTTAATATATTAGAGACTCAAAACAATAAAAAATTATTAGGGATCTAAAACAAAATTTAGTAATGTATCGGAGATCTTAAACATATTTTAGCCTTTGTGGCATTGGACTTGGTTTATTTAAGTAAGGTCTTGGGGTTGAGCCTTGTAAATGAAAAAAAATATGATTAGCCAGGGAGATCCCATTAAAAGTGACCAATAAGGTTTTCTGACGAAAATTAATCATCAAGAAAAGTGGTGGATACTTTGCACCAATATTGTGATTAAAAAAAATTAATCTTGTTTTGTTTTTATCACATTAGTTTTTTATATGTAGAAATTAAATATAAGTATTTGAGTATTTAGAATTGAACAAAAATCACCATACTTAATTAGGATAACAAGATTTTTTTTTACTCTTTCCTCTTCCTCTTCCATATATATATATATATATATCCATATGTTTCAAAGTTCAAACAGTGTCATGAATGTCTTAACACATTCATTTTTTTCTTTATAGAAAACACATATTCATTTTTTTATAACTACTGTTGAGAATAGTATAGACTAAATTATGACTTTAGTTCTCTTATAATTTTGAATCTATAGTTTTGATCCCCTATTTATAAATCAAAATATTTAATCCATCTATTTTAAAAAATAAACAATTTTGATATTTCGTCATCCAGAGTTAGACCTTGACTTTGATGTCCATATTGATGCTGATATGATGCTTATATGAAAAAAAAGATTAAATGAAATAAAAAAAGTATCTTAATATGACCCTTTATTCATAAACAAGATAATGAATCACAAACACACTTATTTTATTTAGTTAATTACATTAACATTATTTTTTATGTATTATTCATCAAGAGTTATTAATTTTTTTCTATATATCTACGTAAAATTAGTAAGATTTCTATTTGAAATATTTTTAATTTATAAATTTTGATAATTTAAAAAAAAATTAATAACTCTTAACTAATGATACATGGAAAATAATGTTAATATAATTAATTAAGAAAAATAAATGTTTTATTGTCTTGTCTAATAATAATTTTATGTAAATAATCAAATTAAAAATAATAAATATTTTAAAATTATTTTACAAAAAAATAAATATAAATAATTTATATATTAATTTATGAAATTTAATTGTAAATTGATAAAATAAAAATAAAAATACGTAAACTATTCAAAATAATAACATATCAATGATATAAAATAAAATTAAAAAAAATTATATATTAAATATTTTTTAATTTATAAATTTTAATAATTTTAAAAAAATTCATAACTATCGAAGAATGATACATAAAAAATAATATTAAAGTAATTAACTAAAAGATAAATATATTAAAAATTTATTATCTATTATATGAATAAAGAATTATAAATTTAATTCTTATTAAAATTTTATTTTTTATTTCATTTAATTTTTTTCATAACCATATTAGTTTACATAAACTCACATCACATCAGCAACATTTTGCCAATTATCATTCCGATTTCTTACATGGCATACTCCTATTGGTAGCCCCCAAAGATTTCAGTGGGTCAGGCTCCACATAAGCCCAATCCTCTACTTCCTCAATCTTCTGGTGGATAAGAAAAAGATCTAAACACTTCCCATGTTTCAATGGACAACAATAACAATAACACACAAAAACAATTCCACAGCTACATATCCACCACACCATGGCCACAACCACCATGTTCTCATCACCATCGGCAATTCTCTCCTCAGCCGCCACAACCACCACCCCAAAACCATCCTCTGCAGCACCACACTCCCCATCATGCAAGCATCCTCTTCTACTACCCTTCAAACAGCCCTTAACAACCTTAACTGCCGCCGCCGCCATCGCCACTATTTTAACCTCCGCTCCAACACCCTCCTTAGCACAAGAGTCCCTCTCATATAAAGTCTACTATGGCACCGCCGCCAGCGCCGCGAACTACGGCGGGTATGGTGGCAACTCCAGCAAGAAGGACTCTGCTGAGTATGTCTACGACGTGCCTGCTGGCTGGAAGGAACGGTTGGTGTCTAAAGTCGAGAAGGGTACCAATCACTGATGCTTCAATTTGCTTCACGTATCTCATACTGATACTCATACGTATTTTTGAAGTATCCGAGCTTATGAAAAAAAAAAAATGAAAATTTCAATATAAGAACATGATATATGTCTCTGTATAATATATAAGCATGGAAGCATTGTCCATTGAAGAACTAAAATTTCAAAATTATTCTTTTTATGGATGATTTCAAGAAAGGAATGAAATTGATAGTACTATTCTTATTTGAAAATAATAGGAAAATAATTTATGATTAGGTTTATAATTTTTTTTTAGTGATGTCTATGTTTTTAATTTAGATTTGTAGAATTGCAAGTATATATTCATTACGTTTTATGAATTTTTATACATGTCTCGATATGAATGTATCTTAATACACGTATTGTATATGTGCATCATCATAGGTACCAATGGAACGGACAGTGAGTTTTATAACCCAAGAAAGAAGGCAGAGAAAGAGTACCTCACTTTTCTCGCCGGGTTTCGCCAACTTGCGCCAAAGGATGTGATTTTGAACAACTTGGCACTGTCTGATGTGGACCTGCAGGACCTGATTGGCAATGCTGACAGTGTGACCTCTGAGGAGGTGAAGGATGATAAGGGGCAGCTGTACTATGTGTATGAGATTGATGGTGTTGGCACTCATAGCTTGATCTCAGTGACTTGTGCTAAGAACAAGCTCTATGCACATTTTGTCAATGCTCCTACTCCTGAGTGGAACAGAGATAAGGACGTGTTGAGGCATGTTCATGAGTCTTTTAAGACTGTGGGGTCTTTTTAGTTGGCTTGTGGTGTTTTGTATTTTGTAGAGGTAATGGATGATTATCTATTATGAGGATGAGGATGGTTTCTTTTGATGATAAATTTTAAGTTTTTCCTACTTGTCTGCTTGATTCAATTTTTGGCATAGTTAGCTTCAATTTGGAACTGTTTTAAATAGAGTGTAGCTGTTGCAAGGTGTAAGTCTAGGTTGTTTGTGGTTGAACTTGCGAGTGTTCTTGTAGTTGTTTGTAGCTTGAAAAACTGAAGGATGTTGTTGGACTTTTTCATGTAAAATTCAAAATTTAGGGATTTTCAAAATATTTTGGCATGGAAAATTTAGAATTATTCCTCAGGAGTTAGGCACTGATTATCTGTTCTATGCAGAGGATGGTGTCCTTAGGATGGCTTCTTTTGATAAATTTGGGATTTTTACTGTTTGTTAGCTTGGCTGAATATTTGGTATAGTTGGCTTTGGTTTGGAACTTTCAATTTCTAATGTGGTTAATTGAGAAAATAGAGTTTAGCTTTTACAAGTCTAAGTTGTGTGTGGTTTATGGTTGAATCTGTTAGTATTATTCTGGTTGTTTGTTGCTTACAAATTCAATTTCTGATGTTTTTGGACTTTCTTTTTTATGGAAAATTGAATTTCTGATTTTTAAATTGGAATTGACTAATGAAATTTTGGGTAGGCCGAGGAAAAGGCTGGAATTAGAAATATTCCTCAGGAACCAGGTAATGATTATGTGCTCTATGCAGAGGATGGTGTCCTGCTATGGGTTAGAAATTTTTACTACATGTCAGCATAATTGTATTTCTGGTTCAATTGGATTCTCTTTGAAACTTTCAGGAATCCCTCATGTGAAATTTTTTCTGTGGAAATTAGAGACTAGTGGTTGAATCTAATACTTGCTGTAGCTTGAAATTTGAAAACTCTTGAGTTGAGTTGTGGCAGTTATCATAAGTCTTTGGAGATGTTTTCATGGAAAATTCAATTTCTGATTTTTAAATTAGAGTTATGATCATTGCAATTTCGGGGTAGGATGATGAAATATCAGGGACTAGAAAAATTCCTCTGGGTCAGTGACCTCTCGTGGGATTCATTTTCACGATCCTTTTGATCACTAATATTTATAATTCAAATCTCAAAACTATATGGATGGCTACTCTGTAACTGATATTGAAGGTTAATTGACTAATAGATTGGTAAGATTTTTGGTTACTAACTAAATCCTCTAACCTCTTAAAGTTGGATGCATTTATTTGAGATAAAGCTTGATTTCTGGTACTGTGTTACATGACCTTGATGTTGTTTGATTCATATTGGATGTGGCTTTACCAACCAACCAGTTTAAACTTAAACACTAATTGTCATCAAATATATAAATACTGTGGACTGCAAAATCATAAGAAGATAAACCAGAAGAAAGATGAAATCAAAAGAAAAATTCCTTAAGAATGAAGTTCAACTCATTATAGCTTATCCTACAAATGAAGTTCACGTTTAACTTGGGAAGATTTTGATTTGGCACATTTGATTTAAGTATCAGTTTATTTTATTTTAAATTTAGTAAAATTGATTTTGAATTGCTAAATTAAGTGTCTTACTAATCCTAATATACTAGTTAAGAAACCAATAATAGATAGTATTTTTTTTATTTATTGAAAATCATTTTGAGAATTTATTAGAAATCAGTGCAATACATTAACAATATTTTTAAGGATTAACTAACTTTCTAGTTATTAAATTTTTTCAAAATTTAATCTTTAGTCCCCGAATAAAAATTTGTTCGATGAATGTCTGTTAATTATTTTTCTTTAATGATTCTAGTTCCAAAATAATAATTTGATAGGTCAAAATTCTTAAATTTTTTATTTTTTAATTTATGGAAAAAAGTTTAAACTCCATTATGTTTAGGATGCACATTAATTGTTCATTGGTCAATTGAATATTATTGTCTAAATCAAATTAATGGTGTTAAAAATATGTATTTTGTGATATTTTAAAATCACATAATTATAATTTTAAATTGTCATAAAGTACAAAAATTTAATATCATTCATTTAATTTAGACAATACAATCAAATTGAATTAATTTAAAAAATTAAAGACTCAAATTAAGTAAAAATAAACTAGAAGAACAAAATAAATCTAAAAAATAAATTAAAGAAAAAAAACAAATTCAACCAAAATATTTTTCACTCAATTATCGTTCAAGAAAAGAGTGTGAACAGGGTCAAAGAAATGGAGGTGGGGATAGATCCATTTTTTCTTATTTCAATTTTTTAGGGTTATTTAAATAAAGAATCCCCCCTCCGTCTCAAAGCTTTCCTCGGATCTGACCTTACGCGAAAGAAGAACCCTGGAAGAGAGCGATCCATAATCCATTGGTAAGGAATCTTCTCTGTTGATTAATTGATTTTGTAATTCCAAATTTCGAATCTTTCAAGTTGAGATCCTCACAAGAACTTGAATCAATGGTGCTCATAACCCGTTGCTATTTTTAGTTAACAACAAACAAGGACACGCAAGACAAAAGCACGAAACTCATAGGTATACACAGCTATCTCTTGAGCTTCTTAGCAAAGAGAATTTTGAGCAGAAACTTGGTGGTGGTGTTGGAAGAGGAACAATACATCGTCCCTTTGGTATTCCGGCAAACCCAGAATCCACTGTTGGCTTGGATACACCGTTGTGTAAGCTGTGTTGGGATGAACAAGTCAAGGGTAAGTTTTCACTTCTTGTTTCTTTCATGTATGATGAATGGGTGGACTAGAATTCTCTTCTTTTTTTATGATTTCATTCATAACTTCTTCACATCACATGTTATCTATTTCCTCTGCAATATTTTGTCATCAACTACTTGTAGTATCAACCATGTCTCACAAACTAAACCGATTCTAACATAATTACTCCATGTCCACCTTAATTACAATGCAAAAGAACCACTTCTATTTTTATTATTTTTTTTTTAATTTCAAAAGAACACAATATCATAAACACACTTAACACCGATAGTAGTCATTGAGCACAAATAACCTCACCAAGAAGCACATGACAGAATGAATACTATTGGTGTTAGAGAGATGATGCGAGATACCTTTAAATGTGGTTTGGCTCCTTGCCTTATATAAGTTATGGTCTACTGAAGTTAACAAGTTATTAGCAACAATGTGCTGAGAGAATATTTCTCCCAAAAAAAACTTTATAATCAAAATTACAAATTCATCGAAAGACCTTCAATCGTCAATTGACAACATTTTTAATATATAATTCACCAATAAAAAAATCATCAAATTTCTATTCAATTGTATCATAAAATTTTACCAATCGTCAACCAAGCATTATATTTCACTAATATATATATATATATATATATATATATATATATATATATATATATATATACTAAAAATCAAATCAAATTACATTAAATTAACTTTACCAATTATTACATCATTTTAAAACTTTAAATTAAATGATATTTTTTTAAAACTTACTGTTTGATGGAAATTTTTTTCCACATAGATCACATATGTAAAATTTTATATTATTTTTCAAAATCATTTATTATATCTTTCATTTAAATTAAAATCAACATCATCTAAATATTAAAAAATATACTAAAATATAGATCGGGTGACTATCTTATTGTTGTTATTCAATTTTTAAAAAAATCAACATAAATTATGTTTGTAATATGAAAATATAATTTAACGATTGAATTAATATAAATCTCATATATATATATATTATAAAAAATAAATCATATTACTTTGTCCATCAATAAAATTAGAATATTTCATGTAAGATTTTAAATAATCAATTTGCAATTATTTCATAATAAAATAATCAATTAACTAGTAATATAGAAAAGAAATTTGAAGAAATAATATAGAATTTGCTATAGTCTCCATTATTTACTCATAGACTTCCTAAAATACTGGGATTGAAGCCAACAAACATTAATGGTGGGACGTATAAATGTAAGATATCATTAATTGAAATTAAGTTAGAAATTCAATGTAAGATATAAATGTAAACAATTTTTTTAACTCTTGATATAACTCTAGAAATTTCCAATATCATTAATTGAAATTTTTTCAATTTTTTAAAAATTATAATACTCCTTAATTTATTTTAAATTCCTCTAATTCATTACCTATATAAAATATAGTCATGTGACTGAAAAAGGTATGAGCAGAATTATTCAGCTAAATTCAACTCCTTAAAATATAGTTAATATAAGTCTAAGGTTTTCCATCATCTCTTTCAAGCTTAAATAACATTTCCATTATTTATATTAACAATATGATACTCTATATTTCTACACTAAAAAGGATTTCCTATTCTAAGTAGTTCAGATTTTATTGAAAATGATAAAATTAGAAAATAATTATTAAATATAATGTGAGACTTATAAAATTTTATTATTGTTTAATAAATTTCATTCAACAAGGTGGATGTGTTCAAAAAAATGTCATATTACTTCTTATAGAATTATGTTTTGTTTTTGCATGTTGGTTTTGTGGATCCTTAAAAACTTTTTTGTTTATTTTTTTTACGTTGGTTGGTGGCTTCCAGTCATCCACCCCCCATAACTATTTTATTTTTATTTACTTCATATATAATTATATTTATATCGATATTTCGATAACTTTTAATTTATTTTATTTACTTATGTATTTCATTGGCCATTTTGTTGACAATTTTAACTCCTGTTCCTCTTCCTCGTCGGTTCTTTCTCTTCTTTTATTAAATACTCTCTTAAAACTTAAGGATATTTCATATAGTTAGTTCTTGTTTAGTTTGACTTGCGAAAAAATCGCTTCTTTTGTCAGGTTTTTGACATAGTTTTTGAAAAATGAAAGAGTCATTATTTTTAATCACTCAATGATAGAATTCTTTCGTAGTTAGTTTTTGTTAATAATAAAGATTCAAATCTACGATCTTTATTTCTCTTCTTCAGCCACCGAACGAATCTTATAACTCTTGAAAGACCCATTATTCTCTTAAGATTGTTACAAAAGTGTGCAAATTATCCTTTAGAAAGTTAATATGTGTACAAAATGTTTCATCATAAGGGCATAACCTAAGCATTTCCTATTCTCTGCAAATGATGCTTCCCACTCTTAGGTGAATTACTGCAACAGGGATTTGAAGGAAAATTTTAAAAAATTAGTGTAGGTCACACATAATTCAAATATTTCTTTACTATTTAATTCCATTCCATTATACTCTACCAAACTATGCTCACAATGAAATGAATGCCTTGGTTTCACCTAGGTAAATTCAGGGAAAATATTTTATTTGTCACCTTCTCAAAAACGCCCAACTTGAAGATTATTGTAGAGATATTATTTGAACACTATGGATATCAAGTGCCCGATTTTCAAAGTGATGAAGAAGCAGTTAAGCGATTGGGACTTTTGCTTAGGAAAATTGAGGGAAGTTCAATGTTGTTGTTCCTGGATGATGTTTGGCCTGTCTCAGAAGCCCTTGTCAAGAAATTTCAAGTCCTGATACTAGATTCTAAAATTTTGGTAACTACTAGGGTTGGATTTCCTAGATTAGGCACTCAGTGTATCTTAAAACCACTCGTTCATGATGATGCAATAACCCTTTTCCGGCATTATGCGTCATTGGAAGAAAGCTGTTCTAGTATTTCTGAAGAAGTCATCCAAAAGGTGCGAACCATATGGTAGAAGTCATTCAATTGAAGTAGATATCACAATATTGGATAATGGATATTAACACTTGGAACCTTTTTATCATTGAACTAACATTGAAGAAACATGTACAAAATAGAAAACCATGTTTTGACCCCTCAAAATAATATGATAAATTACTTGCAGCTTGGGGGCCTAAGTCATAGAAATTTGGTTACTGACACTGGCTATTTTTGGTTGCAAATATAGGTTGTGAAAAACTGCAAGGGTTTACCACTTTCCATCAAAGTGATTGGGAGCTCACTCTGTAATCAGCCTTTTGAGTTGTGACCAAAGACAGTGGAGGAATTGTCCCAATGTCTACTTGATTCTAACTTCAGATAATTCTGTCAAGGAGTGCTTCAGGGACCTAGGGTTATTTCCTGAAGACCAAAGAATTCCTTTTACTTCTCTTATTGATATGTGGGCAGAGTTGTATGGACTAGATGATGATGGCATAGAGGCAATGTCCATCATCAACAAATTAGACTCCATGAATCTGGCTAATGTCTCGGTAGAAAGGTACAATTACAGCATATATTTTCTTCACTTAATCCTAATATATACAACAAATAACATGAATTTATGCTCTATAAAACAGATAATTCAATGTCTTGTATAGCTTATGTGAGAAGCATATGTTTCATCATATAATATTACAAGAGAAATGCTAGCAACACTCTCTAACATTCTTTTTCTGATACTCTATGATTGGTTTAAATTTATTGAAAACCACCAATTTTGGTTGGTCCCTCATCTCATTTAATGATTCTTTCTCCTAATTTAGAAGTGGGATCCACCAAAATTAGTCATTTCTAATAATTTTCCACCAATCACAAAGAGAGTATTAGGAAGAGAGTGTCACTAACATTCCTCATATTACAAATTACAAATGACCATTTATCTTAGTGAAATTGAGCACCTTACAGTCTGTATTTATTAATGTGAACTTAAGTTGAAATTCATAATTATTCTTTTTCATAGAGAGCATTTTTATTATCTTGAGTGAATTTCTCTTAAGGAATGAATTTCTGCTTATTTACCCGGAAAAATGCTAGTGACACAGACAATTACTTCTACAATAACCTCTTCATCGTCCTTCATGACCTTCTGAGAGCTTGCAATTCATCAAAGCACCCAGGAACCAATTGAACGGAGAAAAAGATTGATTATTGAGATAAATCAAAATAAACCTGAGTGTTGGCTTGGGGAGAAGTCAAAATTGCTTGGCTGGCGTGTTAAACAGAAGCCCCAACATGCCACTGACCACACATTGTCTATATCAACTGGTGAGTTATACCTTTTCTAAAGGCTATACTTACAAAGTAAAAATTAGTAGTATAGTATGAATGTTAGTTACAGTGATCTGCCATTCATTATATTCACAACTGATGCCATATGGGTTGCATTTGCAGATGAAAATTGTACTTCAGATTGGCCCCTAATGATGCAACTGGCTCAAGTTGAGGTTCTGATTTTTAATCTTTAAACTAGGAAATATTCCTTTCCAGATTTCATAGAAGAGATGAACAAACTAAAAGTTCTGATAGTCACAAGTTACAGTTTCCATCCTTCTGAAATGAGCAACTTTGAGCTATTTGGCTCTTTTCCAACCTGAAAAGAATACGACTAGAGTGGATTTTTGTTCCTTCCTTTGTTGCAATGAAGAATCTTAAAAAGTTATCCCTCTACACGTGTAATATGAAGCAGGCATTTGAAAACAATCACATGCTAATTCCAAACGCTTTTCCGAATCTTGAAGAGTTAAACATTGACCATTGCAAAGATATGGTGGCATTGCCTAAGGGGCTCTGTGATATCACCTCCTTGAAGAAGCTCAGCATTACTAATTGCCACAAACTCTCTGCACTGCCGCAAGAAATTGGAAATTTGATGAATTTGGAACTCCTAAGCCTCAGTTGCTGTACTGATTTGGAAGGTATACCAGCTTCTATTGGAAGGCTTTCAAATCTACGACTTATGGACATCTCAAATTGCATAAGCCTTCCTAGTTTACCGGAGGACTTTGGTAATCTGTCTAGTCTGCAAAATCTCTACATGAGAAGCTGTGCAAGGTGTGAATTACCATTCTCAGTTGCTAATCTTGAGAATTTAAAGGTGGTGGTATGCGATAAAGAGATAGCTGCTTCATGGGACGATTTCAAGCCTATGCTTCCCAATCTAAAGATAGATACTTGTTCCTTAATTATTGTTAACCTGAATTGGTTTCATTCAATCTCTTCCTAATATCATGTAGTTCAGGTTGTCTTTTCAAGGTGTGAATTACCATTCTCAGTTGATAATCTTGAGAATTTAAAGGTGGTGATAGGCGATGAAGAGACAGCTGCTTCATGCGAAGATTTCAAGCCTATGCTTCCCAATCTAAAGGTAGATGTTCCTTAAATTAATGTTAACCTGAAATTGGCTTCATTCAATTTCCTCCTAATACTTGCTTCATGCATTTCAGGTTGTCAATTCAAGAGCTGTTCAAGTGTTTCTGTTTTAAACCGCAACTGATGTAATTTGCGGGTTGGAGTTACTCGAACTCCTTGTGACTTAACTCCAACCATAATAATGAATGTTCTTCTGTTTGCTGTTCAAAAAAAGAAAATCACACCAAAAAGGAAAAAGAATAAAATACAATTTTCACGTTAGTAAAAGTAGAGCTGTCAATTTGGCCAAGTTACAAGGTGGGCCAGGCAGAAAACGCACATAGGGCCAAAATGCCCATAAAAGAAATGGCTATAGGGACAGAAAGCTCACAAAGCCCTGTGGGCTAGGACAGTCCATGGGCCTTGAACTTTTAAGAAATTTATTTATTATTAAAATTATGTTCCAACTCTATTCATGGACCAGCTCACTCTATAGATGAAGAGGATTGTTACTAGCCCCGTCCTCTTTGCTATTCACCCCATCCACGTGGGTAAATTTTTTGTTATTCTGAAAATATCCTTCACACGGAATGTTGATTCTGTTGTGATATTATACAAATGAAATCATGTTTTTGTTCATATTCTTTTTTTTTCCACCACCAAATCAACAAAACATGATCATGTTCTTGTTGTACATAATACAACAAAAACATATTTTTTATTGTTTTTTTAAAGTGTTTTAATTATAAAAAATAAGTTTAGAGTTTTATATTGTAAATATTTTAGAAAATTAAAATAATATTTAAATCAAGAGAAACAAATATAAATTAAAAGTATTAAAAATCTTACAATATGCATAACTTGACAAAATTAAATTTAAATATAAACATTAAAATATTTTAAACATAAAAAATTAATTGATTCAATAACCATTTTACAAAAATATAAATTAACAATATACATTCAGGTATTCAACATAAATTCATCTACAAGAAAATTCACATTAACAAAATAAAATTAATTCGAATCTTACAATAATTAAATTAGCATAACCATAAACATTAATTTACCAACAAAAAATTAAAGTAAATAATCCATTCTATTAATAAACTAAACTAACAAAAAAATGGATTTAACTATTAACTTAAAATAAATATTAATCATTATTTCAATAATTTTAAAAAAATATGAAAAACACAATACACAATGAACAATTTCGTTTTGTATCTCAACCAAGATCACAACATAATTGAATTTTTGTTATGCTTTTTTTAAAAAACACAATAAAATTTTATTTTATTGTGTATTTCAACAAACAACACAATAGAATTATATTTTTGTTATACATTTTTTTAAAACAACAAGGGTTGGGGGCGCAAGGAAGGAGTAGTAAGTTTTAAATTTTGAATTGAGGGATAAAATTATCTTTTCTACGAGTTTTAAATTTTTTAGGGGCTAATAGAAAATGTTGTAGGGATCAATAGCAACCCCTACAGATTAACCATCTCACTATGTTGGCTAACTAAACTAGTCCACTTCTAACTTTAATTATAAATAAATCATTCAATTAAGATGAATTTATTTTAAACTAAAATTAACATTTTATTTAGCATTTCAAATATTCAAATCCAAATATTTGTCAATATATATATATATATATATATATATATATAATATAATATAATATAAATCAATACAAGTAAAGCAAATGTCTAACTTGTCATTAGCAATGTATTGCAATTAATAAAAAATCAGTTAAGCAAGATACTACTAATAATATCAGTATTTTTGTAAGAAGTATCAGTGCTCATGACGTTAATTCTTTAATTATAAAAAGTTCATTATTATTTATGTTATTTATTTATTTAATTAGAAAAAATAATCATATGATTAAAATTTATATACATACTTACATAGTATAAAGTTTTATTGAATAAAATGTTTAATGAATTTCATTTTTAAAATTAAAAAACTATTTTTATTAGTCCACTTTAAAATATTTTAATTTTTTTTTCCATACAAGACAATTTTGTTCAATCTTGCTTTCTGACTTGGATACGTGCTCAGTTCCCTTGAAAAAATCACGGGAACTATTCCTAGAACACACACTAGCTCTAAGAAGAAAGATTTATTATTAATATAAAATTAAGGACTAGATCAATAGATGTTTATGATTTGGCCAACACTAAAGTTGAATTAATTTAAGCTCATCAATTAAATAAATTACATAAATAAATTTTAAAGTATTTTTTAAGTCGATCAGTTCATCTAAAAAGGTCTTACAAATTTAAAAGATCAGGTTTTTAAGCATATAATAATAATAATAGTAATATCATCATTATTAAATTAATTTTTTAACACATTAAAATTATATATTTATTAACATATTTAAACATTTAAATCTATTTACGTATTTAAGGACTTAAATTACTAACATATTTAATATATGTTCTTAGATTATTTTTATTTGAAAGTCTCGTTAGTTTAGTTATTATATCAGATTACGAAGTAAATGTTGAAATAAACTATATTAGACACTGTAAAATAATTTTACTGTAACACACTGAAAACAACTAAAAATTATTGTGTGATTGTGTGTAATATAGCTAGTTTAATAGATTTTTTTACTTCATAGTATAGCTTAATAGATTAGAAAATAGAGAAATATTTATTTTAATTAGCTTCAATTTTAATTAATAGTAGTATTAAAACAAAGAATTTAGTTAAGAAAAACAAAGTTTAACTTTAAATAAAGCTTGATCAAAACGAAGTCATAAGTCAATAAAATTAGTTAAAGAAAGAGAATGACACTTTGTTAATGGCATTGTTGTAATTAAGTGAAACTTGAGTCTAGAATCTAAAATTAAACTTTTGAAAGTGTAATCATCTAAAAAAACCCACTAATAGATCTAGAGTGACTTTGAATAGTCAAATTATTTATTCTTAAATGATTAGTGATTTTAAAAATTGTAATTAAGTTAATTAAACTTAAACGGACTAAATTACATTGATTATCTAAGTGATTGGATGGTTGACTATCTAAGTTTTAACTTTAACCATCCAAGGAACTTGAAGTCACTTTTAAGACGTAAAAAACTTATGGAACCTAGATTGTTTTTATGTCAAAACTTTCCAGAATCAAATTATTTTGGATGACACCTTCAAGGCCTCTTCATCTGGGTATGATGGAAGTGACAATGCTGATCACAAGGATTCTATCCAAGTGTTGTGTCCAGTCAAGGCTTTTCGTGAAAAACACAGATGATGGCTTCATTTCAAGGTTATGGGCACTTCCCAATCATCTCCAATGACACAATGTTGTATCTAAGGAATTTTACTAATCATGTGATGTAAGTCCATGAAGTACTCAAACTAGAAAAGGAGCAGTGGGCGAAAGCTTACCTAGCTGAAGTTGTTGCCAAGGAAGCTGAAGAGAAAAGTACAAAAGAAATGGTTGAGCAAGATGCAAGAGCTGCAAAGCAAGCTGGAGAAGATGCTACAAAGATTACTGAGGTCCTTGTGTTGATCTCAGCATCCTTGGTGATTTGCAAGAGATTAATGAACAAGCAACGTCCCCTGCAGAGTCCATTGCTGCAAAGGCTGATGAGGTCATCCAATCCATTCAACCTGTCCCTGCGTTCTCAAGTGTTACTTTTTTGAATGTCCATCATTAGACACATCCTTTCTTTGCTCGAAAACATATTTTCGTTCTCACGTGTTACTTTTTTTGAAAAAATTCCCTTTATCTAATAAAAAATACATTCTTGAGCATCTTCAAGTCACTTCTTGCTCTGAGTGTTATCATTAATAAAAAATATTTAATCATTTCTATACTTTGAAAATTTTTCTCAACAACCCAACATAAATAAATAAATAATTTTAATTAATTAATTTTAAATTAATATTAAATATGTTTTAAGTTTTCTAGATAGTGAATATTTGTATTTCTACTTTTATAACTCTTAAAATATATTCTCGGATGGCAGTTGTTTAAAAAAAGAAAAACACTAAAGAAGTTATATAAAATACACCTTATACAATCTATTACAATTAAGCATGTATGTGAAATTAATTAATTAATTACATGAAAAGTCACTTCAATTTTGATTTTCCAAACTTATTAATTTTCACATTGAGATATCCCCATCATGTTCAATTTCGGAGGCCGCTTCATCTTCTTGCATGCAATCAATGTCAACAGCACCGTGGCCATGGCCAAAGGCCTTTATGTGATCCTTTAGAGATCTTTTGTGTTTGAAATCAGACCCACATAAACAGTACCATATTTTGCCACAGTTCTTCTCGTGTGTCCTCCAATCACCTTTCACCGCAAACGTTTTGTCACATTTTCTGCACATGTAGGGTTTAATGCCGTGTTTTCTCTTGTAGTGTGTTTGAAGGGTTCTGAAGTCCTTCAGAGGCCTTGCTCTTGGGTGGTCTATGTTGTGCTTGCAACCTGGTGCACAACAAAAGCATGGAAGCCGTAGCATTGCTGATGGTTGTGTTCCTTTTAGAGAATCAGGGCCCTTTCTATATTGAGATCCATGTCCCCACATATGCATCTGCAAAGCAATATCAACATGTATATAATTAAATACAGATATGTGCTAATCAGTTGTGATTTATGAATTTTAACTAATTTGCCAGTAAAGAGGTAGTAAAACAAGTATAATTGCTACCCCTTCCTACCATAAAAAGAAAAGTTTGGAAGAAAATTTAGTAACTACGATATATATATATATGCAAGATGAAGGGTGTATTTTAGTTTTGTCTTCGTTGAAAGAAATAGACAATGAGAGAGGGATGTAAATAAATTTATAGATCACTTATTGTTCATGTCACAAATTCATACAGTATTTTCTACAATTAACGTATATGTTTGCCATTTAAATTATTTTCCACAATTTACAATACTAGTGTAACAACAAGCAAATTAAAGCAAGGCAGATAGAAAACTCAAATAATGTATTTCTTTAATTCCACAGTAAGATGGCTAATAAAAGGCCCCGTGCTTACAATTTTTGCACAAAATAGTTATTGGCACACAGATATTAACATGATTTTCTCAACCCTGCACAATTAGTTTCATGGGGTATAGTGGGACTGGCTCTTTAATTAATCACACGAGATCTCAATGCGATTCCATATATGAATCTTATCACAGACATGGCTTTGAACATTTTTACTGTGTTTTATACACCTGAAATGAGGTGAGATGCTGATAAATTAAGAACATATAAATATCCAGAAAGAAGCGCTGCTATTATAAATTTCATAATTCGTTTTACTTTCCACTCATTTTCAATCCTGCGCAGAATAGTATTATAAATTCATGTAAAAAAAAATCACTTTATTTTTTGAGAAAACAAATTTATAAAATCAAGCTTGTGTCTAATATACCAAATAGCTAATTAATCATGTTCATATAAATATGTGTGTGTAGTAGATAAGAGAAAGATCGAGAACACCATGCACAAGGGATAGATATATAACAAACCAAAAAGAGATGAAACTTAGGGACTTTACATGAAAGAGAACAACACAAAGGAAATAAAAATACTGTACATGTATGTAAAGTAGCCATGATTTTATTTTATTCTTTCAAATGTTAATATATAATAAAGAGTACAAGGAAAACAACAACCTATTGCATACCTGAAGATTATTATATCTGTTGAAACTCTTAGAGCACACATGACACAAAAACTGAGTAGGACCAATGAGAATCTGAGAAGGGGTGGGAATCCAATACTGAACCTTGTTCAATCTATCAAAAGGGTGTCCAGAAATCACACTCCTCGCATCCTCCTTTTCATTCATTTGTGCACAAGCTGCAGGGATCTTCCTTGACCCATTAAGATCATCAGAAGCAGCCACGCTAGGAAGCCCTATTTGCAGTGCTACTGTCACAGTTTCAGCATCACCCTCTTCAGTAGTAGTACTAGTCATCAAAAGGGTCGTCTCATCCATGTCCCTTTTCTTTCCTCCTTCCTCTTCAACCATACCACCACCACTCTTTGATGGTTCATTTTTTTCCTTTTGTTTTCTGAGGCTTATGTTGTTTATGAGAGGAAGGGCTTCTCTGAGAGGAGGAGAAGGAGGAGCATAAGAGGAAGAGGTTTCAGATTGAATGGCGAAAGTGTTGTTGTTTGAGTAAGAAGAGAATAAGTTTGATTGAGAAGTACTAAAAGAAGAGAGGTGAGAATAGAGGGGCATGAAGTTGAAGGTTTCAGTGTATAAATTGGACTTAGGATCTGTCATAGTGAAGGCTTAGAAGGTTTTGGATCGATCTTTGGCCAGTAGCTATAGAGTGGTGTATAAATATATTGTGAGCATGTGAAGAGAGAGAGAAAGGGGGAGGGATATTGAAATCACCTTCTTCTAGTTTTTTTTGTCCTGGTCGTCTCATTGCTTTCTTAATTAAAAAGTAGTAACATTTTCTTTATTGATATTATTACTTTATTAGATTTTTTTAGTTAACATGTGTGAGACACGAAAAATTACAAAAGCAAAGCAGACAGCTGCATGAAATAATTTTAGTCGTACCATCATAATAACTAATAATAAGATTAATTTTATAAGAGTGTATATATTTATAATTGGGTAATTAAGAAAGAATAAAAAGAAAAAAGATGGCCGGTTCAATTTTTTATTAACAAAAATTAATAAATTAAAAATTAATATTTACCTTTTAAAAAAGTAAGATTAATATTATAGTATTTTCATAATTTAAGAATTTTATCACTCAACATGAACTAATTGGTGTGTAATTATTTTAGTTTAATTAGTAATGTTAAATTTAAGTGTTGAGTATATATTTGTGTTAAATAGTCAGAGTAAGAATTCTATTAAATATTAGTGGGTAATTTAAGTCTTGAGTTTAATTAGTGACATAATATTTTTACTTGAACATGATTAAAAATAAAGAATATAAATAATTTTGTTCAATTCAATCAAAATTACTTTTAATAAAAAATATACTTTACTTTTAAAAAATTCCTTTTCATTTTTTCTCTTTTCTCTTTTTTTTTTTTATACTAAGATTAATCCTTAGATTTCTTCAGATACCATAAATAACTCTTTTTTACACAAGAATCACATGCAGGACTTAAAAATGAATCATATTCCTTCAATAGACTTTTACTCATATATACAACAAGAAACTAAGTCTGAATCAGTACACTAATCATGTCTGTATCTGTCAGGCTTGATCAAGTAAATTAAAAGTGTTTTGAACCATATGGGTAAATTTAAGGTAAAAGAACTAAAAATGGAAGCAAAGGTGTGTGTGGAAGTACATACTCAAGAAATTACCCCCCTGCAAACCAATAAGAGTAGTTAAAAGCTACATGGAAATCCAAAGATAGAATCATTGATTAGACAATGGCTGGTTGTCTCCCCAAGGGATAGATAGAGATGTTGCACCATCACGTACACATGCATACACATCTACACAAAAGAAATGTGAGAGAGAACATTCTGTTATTTTTTTTAACTTTTTGCTTTTTCTCTTACCCCAATAAACGGATAGATCTTATTTTATATACTTAATTACCTAGCTACTTCCAGCATTTGCTTAGTTGGGCGTGTTTAGTGTTTCTTACATTTGCACGCATACTCATACCACTGTTCATTCTGCCATTCTCACTTTCTGGCATTTTGTCTGATCGGTCAACAAAATATCAAATGCACTATTGATTTTGGAGTCAAAGTGTTATTATAGTTTGATAATTTCTAAATCACTAATTCCATTTTGTTTATTCCAAGTCTAACCATGGTTCATTTTCAATTGCTGCTCATGATCGGATACGTACTCTCTCTGTTTTCTTAAATAAAAAAAACTTAAATTTTTTATTTTCAAATGTAATAAGTAAAATTTAGCTATTTTTTTCTTTTTTAATAAAATTATAATCAAAATATTCTATATTTAATAAGAATATTAAGTTTAATATAAGTTCTAATAAAGAATAATTTTAAAAAAATATGTTTTTAATTAAAAATGACTTACAATTTAATAAAATAAATTAATTTTCTTATTTTTTCTTATAAAAAAACAGTGGAGTACTTTTTCTTTTGTAATATATTTTGTTAATTTTATGGAACTTCGGTTATTTTAATATTTATTATATTGAAAATAAGTGTTAAACTAAGTATTTTTTTTGTAATAAGTGTGTTAAACTAAGTGTTAATATCTTTATAAAAAAAATAAGTGTTAATATCTTTTGTAATATATATATATATATATAAAAGGTGTTAAACTAAGTATTTTTTTAATTTATAAAAATATTTATTATATTGAAAATAAAAAAAATTAACACTTAATTCTTTATACTTTTATTATTCATATGCTTTATCAGCATGTGATTTTTTTTACTTAAATATAATTTTGATCCCTAAAAAAAGGATCATTTTGATTTTTATTTTTTTTCAAATTTAGTCCCTATTAATATTAATATTTTGGATTTTATATTTTACTATTAAATAACAATATTAACTGTTAGCATAATAATAATACTTATAGTCCAGTGACTTACACACGTCAATACGTAATTTTATACTAAATTTATGTGTAACTTTTTTAGTAAATTTTATTTTTAAATTCTTTTCAAATTTAGTTCTTATAAATATTAATATTTTGGGTTTTATATTTTACTATTAAGTAACAATAACAATATTAACTGATAACACAACAAAGATACTTATAGTCCAATGACTTAGACACGTCAATAAGTAATTTTATACTAAGTTATGTGTAAACTTTTAGTAAATTTTATTTTTAAATTTCTCATCAATTAGTTTGATATTATCAACTGTTTTGAATAAATAAAAATTTAAAATTATACTTTAATAAAAAATATGTAATTATGTTATCAGAATCTTTGATAATGTAATTAGGTTAAAATTGGAGTTTTATCTTGATAACCAGTACATTATCTATTGTGTTGGTTATTCGAAGTCTAATTTTAATTGTAAACAGTATAAAAGAATATCCAATCTCTAAGCTAAGTTTTATCCTTTATTATATTGCCACAGTTACCAGAGGAAAACTGCTCTTCAGGCATCAAATTAAGGTGGGATCAAATTGAAGAGGTTATGAGTACTCTGAAGAACAACAATTATAGAATATAAAACCCATACCAATAAATACCATATAATTTGGACGGGAGTGGTAAATAGCTTTATTACGTTGAATCATACTGATCACACTACTGTTAAAGGTGGACAAAAACACAACCTGTAGAAAATGACGTATACGTTGTCGTTTTATTCTTATAATTCAACTTTGCTCGTATTCTTGAGATCACCTCCAGTGTGAATTCTATTCCTTCTTCAAAATGTCCTCAAAGAGATCGAAGTTTCCAGTGGTAACACGTTTTTGACACGTGGAGCACCTATTAGGCACAACATTTGAAGATAGTATTAGTTGGCATGGACACTGTTTGATGCGTGGAGGACAAAATCCAAACATGAAAATGAGATGCAAGCTTGAAGATAGTGGCTGGGAAAAGTATGTGACATGAATTGAACCAGGCATAGATAGCAATGGACAAATTAAAACTATATACTATGATTTACTAACTAGTACTAGTACTAGTAAGAGACTAATTAATTAATATCATGAAAGATTTAAGAGAAATTAACTTTTTTTTCCTACAAAAGTTTATCCAGTTAATAAAAAATGAGACTTGATGAACCCTAAATCTAATTTACTTAAACTTTTAGTTATATATATATAGAAAAATCTGTTTAAACTAGAACTCTTCTAAGTAACACGTAGAAGCCATATTCATGCCATAGAGCATCTCAGACGTGGCAGTTGCTATAACCACTTTAATTCAAGTCATGCCATTACAACCAGTGACGGAGCCCGAACCGATGAGAAGGACCAATATAAAACTTAAATTGCATGTAATAAATACATATTTTTTTTTATACAAATATTAGTAATTATATAATTATAATTGAATTTTTTAAAATAATTAAATAACCTTATTGAATCTTTTAATAATTGAGGAAAATATTTTAATTAATAAATCATGTAATATTTATTTAATTAGTGGATCAATCAATTATATATTTTAGGGGAAAATCATTTAATCAGTTTAAATTTCGTATAATTATTTTGAAATTTTTATGATTGTTTAAAAAAATCTGAATTTGAGGTAGAAAATGAATATATTTTTAGGGTAAAATCAAATCGCCAGTCTCATTTTCCTATAATAAAAAAATGTGAATTTGATTTATTTTAAGAACTAATTTATTTTATGATTCTTTATAATTGTCTCCCATTTTCTTATTACTGATTAGGGAAAAATCATTTTTCCAGTCCCAATTTCCTATATTAAAAAATGTGAATTTGGTTTATTTTATGATCTAGTTAATTTTATGATTATTTATAATTGTCTCCCATTTTTCGTATAATTAATTAGGGAAAAATCATTTCTTCAGTCCCAATTCCGTGTAATTATTTTTAATTTTTTTGAAGCAATTTTTAATTTTTTATGATTGTTTACAAAAACTGTATTTAAGGTACTTTGCACTGAAACTTTTTGCACTTTTATCTCAAAAGAGCAGGGGACCAGAAAACCCTTGCATTTAGAATGGTAGTACTCAAGAAGACCAACAATTATCAATCAGAATTAGAAAATTAGAAATTGAATTAGGAAGATTAAGGATAAAGTGTTTTTAATAAAATATTAAATTAAAAACTAAAATAAAAAGTATAAAATTTGTTATGAGATCTTAGTAATTTAATTGATTGGTGTAATTATGTAATTCCCATTATATTTTATAATTGGACAATACATAATATATAGCAGTGTTGTGATTTATTTTAAAGTTAGATCAAAGTAACGGTTCAATATTTTATTCTTTTGTTGGGGTTGATATTATTTTCGTTTTAGCTCCTTGCATCATATTATATTTCTATCATCATATTGAATCAACGAAAAGGACATTCATTTTATCCTAATTCAAAATTTCCTTACAGATATAAAATTCAAAATAACTAAATTTAGAAGAAATGATTTCGCATTCACTAAATGTTAGCCTCCTCACACTCAAGTAGACTTCTTCTTAAAAAACACATATGATGATCAGGGTTAATAATAAAGAGCTTAATTTTCCTAAAGCAAAAAAAAAATCATGTTTATAACAAAACATTTCAATTAATTTTTAATTTTTTTAATAATTGAAAAACTTATTTAACTGTTCCAGAAATAAATTATTTTAATACACTTCTTCTTAAGCAACGGTTCAATATTTTATTCTATCTTTTGTTGGGGTTGATATTATTTTCGTTTTAGCTCCTTGCATCATATTATATTTCTATCATCATATTGAATCAACGAAAAGGACATTCATTTTATCCTAATTCAAATTTTCCTTACAGATATAAAATTCAAATTAACTAAATTTAGAAGAAATGATTCCACATTCACTAAATGTTAGCCTCCTCACACTCAAGTAGACTTCTTCTTAAGAAACACATATGATGATTAGGGTTAACAATAAAGAGCTTAATTTTCCTAAAGAAAAAAAATTATGTTTATAACAAAACATTTCAATTAATTTTAATTTTTTTTAATAATTAAAAAAATTATTTAACTGTTCCAGAAATAAATTATTTTAATAGATTTTTAGTAGCTAGCTTTTAGCAAAAATCACTTATAATTTAATTAGTTTTTTAACTTTCACCTTTCAACTAGCTTTATAGTTTTCAGTATTTCTTGCTTTCATCTAGTTTTTTTAGTTAGTTTTGCCTAATATAGTTTAAAATAATTTACTTATACTATTTTTATTTATCAAAAATTAAAAATAGACAAACCTTGTTATTTTGGAATCCTACCCAAAAATAGTTATGTCTTAACTAATTCCAATTGTTCATAAATAAACCTTTTTTTTTTATTTTTTCTTCATAATAGATAAAAAAAACTGTATTCTTCATAAGGGTTCATTTTCATCACGTATCCTTAATTAAACAATTAAGCAAAAAAAAATTCAATAACATTTTTCTGGTACTTTGATCTTCCTAATTCCTTCTAAAAGAAGAAAAAAAAAATTAAAACAACACTATATCAAGAAGAAGTAAACATTCTAGTTTATCTAAAACTGATGATTCATCCAACAAAATTTTATGAAATCTAATATTATTGTGTATTGAAACGGAACAAATGATCGTGAGACATCTATCATACTTTCATCCTTTTGGATGTCAAAAGAGATCAATAACTAAACCATTGTTGGTGCATGCAAAAGCATCCAGTTTACTAGTAGAACCGATTTCTATTTCATAAATTCTGTTTTAAAATTAGGGTTTATCTATGAAAAGAAGTTTAAAACTTTCCAATTAATGTTTCTTAGATGTCAGCATCGCCCTAAATAACCTAAACCTTGCCGCCACCTAAAAATAAAAAAATATCCTAAACCTACATATTTTGCTAAAGGAAGATGACAAATAAGTCAGCTAGCTAGCATCATATTACTAGGAAAAAATTATATAATTCTCATTAAGAACAATTAAAATCGTCAAAAATAGAAGGTTTCTTGGATTTTCTTTTGCGTCTAGGTGAGCCCACAAGTGTCTCTTTGGATGGGTCATCTAAATGAATTCTAGACGAGGAAGATTCAAAATCAACACAGATCTGAATGCGAGAACTCAAAGATTAGACGATTAGCAACAGAGTCATTTTCTTGAAGAATGTGGCCATTAAGGATAAGTATTAGCTGGGAGACCGGAATTTTTTGTATTTCTCCACGTTGTTTTTTATTTTTTCTTTGACCTTTTCGACGGTCTCGGAGAATCCCATTATCATGGAGAATGCTCTCCCTTGTTGAGGCTCCAAAATTATCTCCATGTTCACTATTGTGAATTCTGCATGTTGTGAAATATGCAATCCACTATGAGGTCATATATATATAATAAAAACTATATAGTCACAATTGTAACGATAGAAAATAAATAAATAAATAAAGTATGACAAGATTCCTCATAACCTTTCACCGTATATAGATACATAGATTTGAGTAGTTGAATTTTATTAAAATTTCATATTATTGGTTTATTTTTTGGGGGTAACCGGGGAATTTAAGTATTTGATCACTGATTTGATTTATATATTGATTATTGATGTTAAATAATAAATCACAAAAATAATAATACTTACATTTCTTCTATCACATTAAATTAAATTAAATAATGTGATATGTGTAAATCATCATTAAATTAAAATATAATTATATTAATTTTTGAGATTTTCAAAATTAAAATTTCTGAAATTTGCAACAGGATTTGATGGTTATTATATCCTATATTGACTACCAAATGAGTCCTAAAAGATTCTATAAGTATCTTTTAAATTGTCATAATTCTACTTCTCCCAAATAGTTTGAATAATAGATTTTTTTTATTTATCTTGATCACATGTATCTTATATGCAATCCTATTTAAGTCAAGTATGATCATCATAGAAGCTAAAATTCTTCTTTCAAGTATTCAACTCAGTTGCATATTTTTTGAATTTGAGATCCCTAATCAAACTGAAATAATTTCACTTCAGTTGGATAGTTCAGATTGAAGAGTAATTTGTCACTTAAGTGAAAACTAGTTCCTCTTCTAAACTCAAATCCCAAACATATTTACATATTTATTTAAATTAATTTATATATATTATTTATTATTTTAAATACTTTTATTTATATCTATTACATTTTACTTAAAATATTGTCTATACGCATTATACACTTTTCTTGTTGTATATTTAGTTAAGAAAAAGCTAAAGAAATTAAATATTTGTTATTTACTACTAATTATTGTAGATTTAATGAACATCTTCACACCTATTACACTCCATTATAAATTTTCAAAAGAATATAAGCTTAAATTTCAAAAGAATACAGGCCTAAACAAGGGCGGAGTAAAAAATTTGATTTGAGGGGAGCCAAAAAAAAATTTAATAAATAAAATTTAAATTTTTACATGCATTAAAATATATAAAAAATTTAATATTATATATATATATATCTAATATTTTTTATAAATAAAAAAGATAACTACATCCGGTATAAAAATAATATTATCTTTAATTCTTTATATAAAAATTAATAGATACATTTTTATAGCTCTAATTATAGAAATATAAATATATTTTCCAATATGTTAATTATACAAAATGATCATTTTAATCTTTTATCTTGTTTATTTTGTAAAAAAATAATCTTTTATGTTTTAAAAAAATCATTCTGTCCCGATGTTTTATAGAAATATATCTTTTTATATTTAATTACAACACACATTAGCATTAACAATATATAGAAATGCATGTTTTATATTTAATTACAACACATTAACATTTAAATAACTATGTTACTTAGACACGCATGTATGGATCGATAATCGGATTAGCATGCACAGCACATGTGAATTAGCAATCCCAGAAACTACTCCTGATGTTTTACAGATGCCATCATTATGAATAGACGAAATTTCGTTTTGAGCCGAAAATGTTGGCTGTGTGTACAGATGCTATATTCCCGCTGCTATAACCTCAAGTTTCTCTCAGTTCCTCAGGAATTGCTGGTGTAGTTGTTACCACCACATCCATTAGCTTAGCGTGAAACATATATCTAGGCACTTCAATTCAAAAGGATAAGTTGATGAATTTTGTACCCAAAAAGGAGTATGCGTGACATTACCTTTTTATTTTTATAACTTTGTATCGGTTGGAGATTCAATATTCATTAGTGATATATTTAAATTAAGTATATAAGTAGGGGTTAATACTATCATTTTATAAGTTAATTTTATAAGATTGAATTTAACTCATAATTTACATTATAAAATATTAAAGTCTATTATACCAATTATTATTGGATCCATCAAATCATCTATTGTTAAATCGTTATCAAATCATCCGAAGACATCTAGTCTTCAACATGATAGAGTGTGTTGAAGATTTCACAACAACTAATAATATCAGATCATCCACTATAAGGTCATTATCGGATCAGATCATCTCTAGATATCTAGTCCTCCAATTTTCACCCTCAACATGTCTACTCCTCGACTTGATGGGATATGATGTTAGAGATCTCACATTGATTAGTGATTAAATTAAAATATATAATTTAGAGACAATAACTTTTACATTATAAATCAATTTTGTAGAGATCAATTTTGTAGAGATGAAGTTAGGCATAAATCCAAATTCTAAGATGGTATGAAGATTTATTTTAAAGATTATTGTTGGATTTATTTGACCATCTATTATTAGGTTGAGATTAACTTTCAAATGTATGACTAGCCTAAAAAATTTAATACTCAAGATGTTTAGTTCTCAACATGAGGATGTTGTAGTAGATATCCTACATAGGTTAGTGATATGATTGAATTAAAGTATGCATGTGAGAGAAATTCTCATCTTATAAATTTGTTTTGTAGAGTTAAATTAGATCAAACTTGCAAATTCTAAAATGCTAAAAAAAAATCTTGAGTTTATAACTTTTCAAATTAACTGTATAATTTTTCTCTTTTTTTCTCTTGCTTAATAGAAATCTAGCTAGTATATTTTTTTTTCGGGATACAAGATAGAGATTTTGAATTGTGAGTGAAGATTAGTGGGTGGTTTAAAGAGCAAGAATGAGATGGCGACCACGAAGAAGAAAAAGGTGACAAACGGAGATAAAAAATAAGTCACGGAAAAAGTGATGTTTTCAATAAAGAATACACATTCATTTTAAGAATGAGATGCGATAACGAAATGTATGTAAAAACTATAAAAAAAAATCACATTTATTACAAAATTATATATAAAAAAATAGATTTTTATCACATGTTTTCAACCAAGAATACAAATAGGTACTCTCTACAAATCAACATCTACGTTATTGATTCAAATAAAATTAAGTTAAAATTCTTTAAGAAATATCTCATTTAAATTTTGTAAATTAAAAAAACATAATTAGCAAGAAAGACATGTCTCTACATAATGTGCTTGAAAAAAAATTATATTTTTTTTATTAATTTTCTTTTAAAAAAAGAAACATCACACTTTTATTGTTATTTTTTTTCAAGATTAGAGAAGAGAACCGTAGCAAAAAGAAAAAATACATTGTCTCTAGCTTTAGTTTGTTGTGTCTCCCTTAATATAAGGGAAAGCGATGGAACATTGGAGAGGCAGAAAAGATTGCAGAAAACTTGTATAAAAAACTGGCCATAAGTGTATGTATGTGGGTTCATGTGACATTGACGTATGAAGAACATTGCATGGGGATATCAACGGAACCATGATTGGAGATTACTATTCACAAAACGTCATGATTCTCTTGTCAGTGTTAAAATATATATTGTTCTATTTATTTTTTGTGCGGCTATGCTCTTTAAGTTAAGGTAATGGCGTGAGAAAATGAACGATGGATGAGTTTCTCTTTCAATGGCTTGTCTTTACCCTATTTCAAGTCTCAACATCATCAGAAGCTTCAAGGAAATTAAATTTCGTGCTAGCTTGCTTGAAAGGTACTATACGTTGATGGAGAAACAAAAAACAAAGAAAATTGTCCTCATTATAATTAGTAATTACCTAAGGTAATGTAAGTCTGTCCTATTGAAATAGTGCACCAATGTTTTGGTTTCTAATTGTTCAAGACTTCTGTTCAACTATAACACATACAAATGATTATTTACTTGGTCAAGGACAAAGTGATTATTTAGGTGTTGTTTGTTTATTGTTTATAAAAACAGTTTTCTGTTTTTTAAAATTTGTTTGTCCTCTTAACACATTATTTGAAAGTATTTGTTCTTTTGAGTACAATTTTGTTTTCTAAGAATTTGTCCTCTTATACTAGAACAAAGCATTAAAAGAAAATTAGAAGAAAATGACTAGAAAACATTCATCAATTGTTTATATTTATTAGTTTTAAAATACTTGTTTTGGTTTCAAAACATAATATATTTTATATCAAAAATTGATAATTAAGTAGTATTGAATTGTTTTTTATTTAAGTTTTTGAAACAAATATAAGAAGAAAATCAAATAGGATCTTATTTTTCGGGTCTGTGAAATGCCTAGTTTTACACGAGAGTAAACACCTAATTACACATCATTTCTAAAGAATATATAAGAATATAAAAATATTGATCATTTTAGTTTATTTCAGATACAACGTGTCTAATATTTAAAGATTAATATAAGGTCATTTATGATTTCTGAAACCTAATGTAATTTTTTTGAAATTATTACACGCTAAGATGTCCTATATATGTATGATACATATCCCATACCAGTATCCCAGTTTCAAAGTTTTACTCCACGAGTGAGCACGATGTTATTTGTATAAACTATTCATTGACAATTATTAATATTTATAAAAGAATTTGAATGATCATCTTTATCTTCAGGGGAATTTCTCATCGAAACCAAGATTTTTCAATTCACAATGCTTAAGATATTCTTATTTAAGAAATTTGAGGCAAGTTTCGGTTGGACCATATGTTAGTAAGAGTGAGTTTCTTTGATGAACTTAAAAACAAATATATATATATATATATATATATATATATATATATATATATATATATATATATATATATATAAAGAAGACTAATAAAAAGTTTTGGATTAAAAACCATTGGTTGTTTTGTTTTTTAAAATTTAATTTAAGAATATTATGATATTTTATTATTTAATTTTAAAAAATTATCCTAATTTTTTTTTCATGATTCTCTCTTATATATGAAAAATATTTTTATTTTTTAAAAATTAAATGATAAATGACGATAATTTTTTTAAATTAAAATTTAAAAAATAAAATATTCAATAATCTTTTAGTCATATCCTTTTTGTAGCAGGAACGCATTAACAACCAAAACACCATAAAATTTGGAAAAAAAACTCAAGTTCTCTTCTGATTTTAATTAATTAATTTTAAAGTTATTATAGTAAATCACACTTTTAAATCTTGTTCTCTTTTATTAATGACAACTATTTTTTTTCTCTCCTTATACTTTAAACCATTACAATTAATCAAGGGATTAATATACTGAAATTAAAATTAAAATTATTTAAGAATTATTCGAATTTAATATTTAGTAAAAATAATTATTCATCAAATTTTATTCATCTCTCAAAATTTCAAATTAATAAAGACTTATTTCAGTCAAAGGATGAAGACAATCTTGATATAGTAATTACCACAATCTCATCTTCGTCTGCAAAATCCGTAGGTCACGACCATCCTGCTGCACCATTGTACCACCACGCAAGTGCAAGTGTGCAACTTCACCTTAATTGCACCATGATCACAGTACCACCACCCTAACGGATGCCGATCTCCGAACAAGTACAATCGGAGCAAAATGAAAACCAAGCAATTGGTAAAGCTCACCAAAATGAATACAGACATTGATTATCAACACCTCCAATTTGAAAAATTTGTAAATTTGATTATTAACCATAATAGCTAAACCTACCAATAAAACAAGCAAGATAGAGGCATATAGGTTTTTTTTATAATTATTTTAAGGCTACATAAAGTTATTTCACTAAAGGCATCTTGACCTTCATAAACAAGAATTACGAAGCAAATTAAATAGCTTGTGGTTGTGACGATTATCAAGTTTGAAGAGAGACAAGGATGAGGTTTAAATTATTAATTGTAGTGGTTAATTAGAGAGAAAGAGAAAATTAGTTGTAGATAATAAGGGAGAGAACAACAAGGTTTAAAAGTGTGATTTCTATATTAATCTTAAAATGAATTAATTAAAATAGAAGATAGGTTAGGTTTTTTTTTTTCAAGTTTTATGGTGTTGATTGTTAATGCATTTATACTAAAAAAAGAATACAAAGTATAACTAACTCCTGTATAAGACATCATTTAAATTAAAATCGAACCAATGATCAATTTGGTCAAGGAATTATATCATCGTATCAGTAATTGAACCAATAAATTACTTATTGAATTACATAATCTAGGCTTTAATTAAAAGAATTAAAAGTTTTATGTCTTAAAAAAGTAAAAAAATCACATAACAAATTAATACTGATATAATTTCACATATTAATATAAAATTTTATTATTATTGATAATATTTAGTTTAACATATAATATGTATGATATATTAAATTAATATTATAAATAATTTTGTATGATATATTATTAAATTTGTCAAATATATAACAACTTATTATGTTGGGTTGGTGGTAATATATATATATATATATATATATATATATATATATGAAAAGAAACTATCTTATTTATAAGAGTGATAAAATTAAATTTAGACTGTATAATAAAAAATGAATGATCAAGATTTAATGTTATACGATAGTTTTAAAATTATGTGATTTTTTTGATATTAAATTTTAAGTTTTCGTGTATAATTATATAACTTAAATTTAATTTTTATATTTTTATATTAAAAAAAATTTCTCATAAAATATGTCTTTATATGTATAAATTTAATAATTAATGAATCATAATCCATCGTGTATAATAAATTTATTAATTTTTAAAATAATTATTATAAATTAATTCAAACAATAACATATAATTAAATTGAGAGTGAATAGCCATTGAACTCCCTCTATATTAGTTTTGGCACTTGTTTACTATACCACTATTGTAGATGAGATGGTAATTATATTTTAAGAAGGTCGATCAAAAGATTATGGTTGGAATTGGGATATATAGTGTGACTTGCGTCCAGTATTTTTATTTTGGTTGAAGGTAAAGGTTGTGCACGTGAACGGGTCCTCGTTGACTGAGCTGATAGTTGGATCAAACGGGTTGGTCCTTGGGTTTTCCTCCGTTAAAACTATGCTACAAGACTGCCATGAGATGGCTTTGATGTGAGCTATGACACCCCAAAACTCTGCCTTCCATTCCTTGAAGATGATCTTATTTATTCAAATACTCCAGCATGTCGCGTGCCAGAAGATATATATATATATTTCATAGGTTTGGCCTAGTAGGGATTTAACGGTCATGCATTTACAATATATAAAATAGTTTTATACCATCAAACAATAAAAAATAAATATTATAAAAATTAATAAATTGAACATAAATAATATTTATCATCAAATAACAATTTAAAATGATTCTATACTATAATACAAGACCGTTAAATCCTAAAATTAGGTAATATCTTAAAAAATAGGTTATGCGTGTTAAATCTATTGTCTTATACCTGATTTCATGCATGCATGTCTTGCTGCTATAATTATAAATTGTCTCTATCATTTAAAATACAGTAAAGAAAGTTAATTCATAACATATTGTTGCCCGCAAATATATATATATATATATATATATATATATATATATATATATATATATATATATATATATATATATATGATATGTCCCAACGACTTGAATTTTTTAGATCTGTCACTTTATTACCTTTACTCAACGCTATTTGAACGTCTAGTCTTCTATGCATGCCTTTTCATAATACATTTAGTCTAATGAATAGAGTTGCTTCAGGCCTATGATAGATTTTCCAACAAATTAATTTATCAGATGAGATAGATGCAGAGCATTAAAGAAAGACAACTTATTAATTAGGAAATATTGGATGTATGGCAAACCAAAATTGTTCAATTTTTATCTGTGCAAGTCCAAAAAAAGTGTAGGCATGGGCATGGCTTCTACTGTCTGTATGAAAGAAGATAGCAACATTCTTGAACGAGTATCCCATGCAAAGATTGGCAGAAAATGAACCTTGAAATGAAAGCATTAGTGCAAAGGTGATAGAGACATGCATCTTCCATTCACTTCAAGGTCAATTTAATAACTTTGTTATGGAGGCATCACATAACGGTGATCAGAGAAGGAAATTAATAACTCATAATTATATGTAAGATCGATATGTGAAAACAAATATAAATATCTGCATCATATATAGTTCACTGTAACTCAAACTATAGAATAAGAAAATAAAATAAATCATAATTATATGTAAGATATGTAAAAATTGACAAAATGATACATGAAGACTTTTAATATATATATATATATATATATATATATATATATATATATATATATATTTATTTGACATTTTTATCACATCATATCACCTATAAAAATAGAAGGAGATCCAACTCAAGAATTGGATGTATGAGTTTTTATATATACCTAAATTTGATCTCTACGATCAAAGAAAAATCACCATTAATATTATAATACATGCAATTCTCTTTTTTTATCTCTTTTTTTTCCTGGTGTCTATTATTATTAGCATGTAGCAAGGTATTCACAGAAACATTATTCAAAATATCAAACTAATTAATAAATGGGGAATGCATTTTTTCTGTCACGAGTGGAAGAATTTAGTTACCGACACCTAAATAACACTTTTGCCCTTAAAGATAAATTGGCATATCCCGGAAATCCAGAGAAAAATTGACCCAGAAGTTATGAAGCTTAAAGAACAAGCATTACTACGATTGGGTGGTGTTGCGGCAATGGGGCCATACATTTCCTCTGCACAATACTAATGGTAGGGGGTCCTTATTCTTTGATTTTGTGTGAAAGCAGAGAATATTCTTAATGTTGCTTTACTATGACAAATTCTTATATACACAACTTGACCTATCAATGTAAAGAAATTATTCCATTTTCAACACAACTGAGCCAAAATTTCTATGAAAACAAAGTGATGGAAATCAATTGAAGGTGCTAAAGTAAAAACCTTAAACAGTGGAAATTACTTTTAGATTTAATATTTTCTTTATTGAACAGGACTGTCCAATTTAAACTTGGAATAGGGTGTGTGATGTTGCAAGTGGAACTAGAACAAAATGTCAAATGGGTTTCTGTAGTACTTGAAAATTCATGTAGCAATGCTGTTTCCAGAAGAGGGCGATATTATCTCATTACAACAAGGAATGGTAAGTGAAGAGGGAAATTACAGAAATAAAACATTTTCTTATCAAAAAATTATAAAGAATAAATTGATACTTTGTAATGATATTTATCTATATTAATTCGTATAAATTCAGTATACCATCATTCTTCAATTTTGATTTAAGACACATGACCCTCAAAAAAGAGATTTCTTCAACTAATTTCGTTATAGATTTCTTGGAGTGAAATTTAGATGTAGAGGGAATTAATAAATATAAATTTTGAAGGAGCAAATTGATGTATAATTCAATCTTTCAATTTTCAATATCAAAAAAATCATTTACCAAGTAAAAAAATGTAGAATATTACATTGACATGGACATAGCTAGATCATGGGTGTGCGAATAAAAGGTCTTGGGTTCAGTTTCTTAATTTAAATAAAGATTCAGGAAAGGTTGTTCTACATAAATATTGTCAAGTTCAAACCATAGAGAAAGGACAACGTACATAAACAAATTAAAGACTTTTGGGCTATTATCCTGCCCTCAAAACTCTCAGAAGCTTCAATTCATATATCTTTTTCTCTCTTGTTTTCCTGAGGTTATGTCACAGAATATTTACTAGTGGTCAACACAGCATTGTTGGCAAGATCCATGAGGTTTCATGGTGGTCAAGTATATATAATTGTTATGAATGATGAGACAGTTATAGCATCATGAGAAGATAAAATTCTTCATTGTGTTGATTAGGTTTTGAAACGTACACCTTCAAGTTGCAGCATATCCTTAGGAGGCTTTAGCTTTAATATATAAGCTCGGGATTCTAGATTTGAAAACAGTGCTACTTGTCATAATTTCCCAGTGAAGTTTACTTGTACCAATGCTTACAATTCTTCTACATATTTTTAACACTTGAATATGACTTTACAACTTTCTGGTTCTATTTAGATTCTTACAATCTTTTAAATGCTACTTAATTTAGTGCTTTAAAAAAACATCTCCTTGAGAATTATCAACTTCATCTACGGGCCAAAACAAAATCCATGACATTTAAACATTTCTGCCCATGTCCAAATTGATTTCCAAGCTCCCCACAAATTTTGTTAAGTCTATTCGTGATCATACGGAATGACTAAACCTGCTCAATTAAGGATTTCCAAAACATCTCTTTGAAAAAACCAGTCCAGAAAAGTTGCCCTAGAAATGAAGAGCATGGATGCTGTGATAATTGTTGTGCAACTATTCCCTAATATATGTAAATATGTAATGCATTGTGACGAAAATAAAAAGCTGAAATTTCTGCTCAAGAAAAGATCTATCAATTATGGCCTAGTTAATTTGAATTTATTTCAAACTTATGTGAACTTCTCTAGGGGAAGAATGTCGAGTTCTATAATGTTTATAGGTGTTTTTTTGGTACATATATAATGGTGATTGGTGCTTATAGAATAGATGATAAAATGATTGTAATTAACTAACTAGTTTTCTACATGTGCAATGTGCGCAATTTATTTTAATTTTAACTTCATTTTTAATCACAGAAAATATAAACAGATTAATATGTAATAATATAAAAAAAATAAGATAAAATATAAAATGAAATTGTATAAATTACATTATATAATTTTTTTAAAAAATATTTTTTTACAATGTTTATTATTGCCGAACAATTTTAATTTTCTTTAATACAATATATTTATGCAATGCATGAAATAATTAAAAATATTTTATTTATGATGTTAGCAAAGAAATTATTTAAAACTATTTTGCAATATAAATATATTTAATGAATCAATTATGTAATTTTAACAAATCTCATATAAAATATTACATGAAGAGAATTTGTGAATTATAACTAAATAAAATATGGATATATTTTATAATATATATGTAGACATCAAAATGAATAAACTGTATGATTTTCACAGATAAAAAAAAAAAAGATTAATCCTTGAGTGTTCTGAGTCCGTAGACTACCCTTGCCTAACTACCAAAAAAAATAACTAAAATAAAGTTCACAATACTATTACTATTTAGAACAATTACAAATGGTAGCCAAATTACATGGAAAGAGAAGGGAGGGGCTGAAGCTCTTAAATATGCGAATTTTCAGTTTTCTAAATTGTCGAGGATGGTGTCACAACAAGAAGGTTTCAAGGTTTTGTTTTGGTCTTGCCCATATGCTGCAATTAGTAAAGCCTCTGCCCTTCCTGAAACAATACAAATTCATTAAAACCAAAGCACGTTCAAAAGGTGTATAGTAACAAACAGGAACCAATCACCACGAACACTCTTTTTCAACAAAATTTCAGAAATGGAGAGTGCATTTAGAAGAAAACCTACTACTAGGGCTCAATGGATGTTTGAAATCTTATAATATAAGTAATCTGAATAGATAACAGAACCATGTATTGGCTTAAATTATATGAAATCAAGGGGTTCCAGATTAATGGATCCTTGAATTGGGTAATAAAGCTCTTAAGTTCAATAATGAATAAGAGAAATGCCTAAAACACATTCTGATACACCTTTCAACACTTTATATTATTGGGTGACATATCATATTGGGGAGTGGGGACTAAAAATAACCCAGGAAGGTTCACTGTTTATTAGTAGGGTCAACATAAAATCTTAGCTTATTATAGTGTTCAAAATAAAATGTCAAAGTGTTTTCCTATCATTTATCTGATGAAGAATATATTACTATATATGCGGGCACAAGCACGAAAGACCATTCATTCATTGGATAAGCTTTTGGATAAGTGGGAATTCCACAACTTTGTAGTAGAAAAGAAATAAATTTGTTGAAGTTAATGCTACCAAGGATCAAATGTCATTTGTTTATGGACAGGGAGTGACTACTAACACTAATAGTTTCTACTACAAACTATAGCTTTTTTGGGTTCGCAATCAACACAATTTACCTAAATAAAATAAAAAATTTGTAGCTGCCCTCTCCCCAAATAAAAGGAATCCAATCAAAAGCTGCAATATGATCCACAATAACATGACACTGGAGGAACCTTTCCAGTGATTTAATACATCATATAGTACTGGACTACAAGCCCTTTGATAAATTGTAGGATCTTTAAAATTTTAACAGCGAAATTTTAAAATGTGTAAAAGCAGCTTACGATTTCTAGCATTTGGATTAGCTTCATTAGGCATTAGCATTCCCATTCTAGTACATTTTGAAGATAATTTATGATCAAATAACATGGTAGTCAATTAAATAACATGCAAAACAAGAGAAGTACCATGATCTTTTTTCCTACTTAGCATGGAAGTCATTGAAGGAAATAATGTAGATGCAATTCTCCTGCTATCATCCTGCATTATAAAATGTCCAAAAGCTATTAAAAACCAAGAAGAGTCAACAATATTTAGGAAATACCATGTAGAGAAAGCATTGCAGAATATACAGTAAATGCTCAAATTTCCTTTAAGGATGTTGAGAGATAGTATACGTTGAAATTTTTGGGTTTTAGGTAGAGGGAGGAAAAGTTACTGAAATATGAGAAATGTTAAAAAACTCTTTTGAACAAACTATCTACTATTGGCTAAAATTTATTGGAAATTTCAAATTTTTGTTGGACTCATTTCTTGTTTAACGAGTCTCTCATGGATTTGTAGTTTTCAATAATTTTTAACCAATAATAGAGTGTGTTAAAAGGAGTGTGTTAGAGTGTTACTAGCACTCCTCATGTATCATTGAATTCATATTAACTGAGATGTATTACAATGTGTTGATCTATTATTTGATATGTTCAAAAAACCTAGAGCACTAACCTTTATTTTCATTAATAAAAATCCTAGCTAACTTGAAAAAAGAATAATCTATGATATTCTAAGATATGATAAGTTATTTTCATATAATTTAACACACCCTCAATCTAAAGCTTACGAAGTTTTAAGCTTATTACAAATAAACCCCTTTTCTTTTTATCTTTTTGCAATAATGTGGACTCCATCCAAAAGACAAGGAAACTCTGAGACGAAAAGCTGAAGACATCAGGGAGATTCGGATAGGGTCAGACTAAAATTAGTACAAAAGTTGGGGCAAGATCACATCTGAGATAAAAACAAATGCTGAGGTCAGATCTATTGATTGAGACAAAGACCAATGTGGCCAAGACAATTTTCTGGGGCTTCTGGTCTGAATCCCTAGAATGACCGCAGGGCAAAGGATGATTCACTGGGACTGCCATGGGACCAAAGTGCTTTGAGATAGACTAAGGTAGTGTCTGGGACAAAAGACAAGGCTAGACACCTTTCTCCTTTCTCTCCCTCAAAACTAGAATCATGTGTCTTAAAAGGAAAAAGGAAGTGAGTTTGCCAGTTGTGACTACAAAGAACCTCTAACATGCTGCCAAAAACCAAGGCTCCCATAAGACCCAAACAACAGCATTTGCCCACAAACAAACAATAGAACCAGCAGCATAAAAGAGCTGACAACAAGAAGGCAACACCAGTGAGAACAATAGTAAAAAATATCCAAGAGATGAATCAAAAAAGGAACTCGCAAATTACAAGTGGTCATCAAAATCAGACCAGGGGAGGCTAGCAAACTCAACAGGACTGAAGGCAGTGGACAGAGCACATGCAATGGCAAGGGAAACCAGAGACAAATAATGTGTGTAGTCTTATGAAGACTCTGATGACTGTGAATGGAGAAACTTGCAGGGATAGGGCATAGATGACATGGTAAGACAGATCAGATTATGACTCGGTGGATAAGATTTGAGCGGATGGTGGATGGAAAAGCTGCAAACAGCAGGGGTAGTGACTAAAATTAAAGGAAAGCCAAAAAGAGTGTGGAGATCCCATATTGATTAGAGATTTGGCCAATGTAGTCCTTGTAAGGCTTGACCAGTTCTCACCTTACAAACAAGCCAAATTTTGGGTTGAGTTAGGCCCTAAGCCCAAATTCTAAGAAGCATAGTATGCAAAATGTTAAGTACTTGCTTAAATATTATTAGTTTCAACTGACAATATTTTTTCTTTCTTCCATGAAAACTAACATCACATTTTTGGAAATAAATAAAGAAACCTTGAAACTGAGAAAAATTGTGCATGATAATTAGTAAGCATCCGCTCTAATCTGTACAGTTGGGACCAAACCAACCTTTGTAGTCCCGTTTCCAGAGAGTTCAAATTTTGCTTTCCAAGTAAACGATGGCACTGGAATAACAGAAAATCCTGAGGCAACTAAGATGCCAATCCACAGCCCATACCCAAATCCTCCACTCCACCAGCCCTTGAATGCAAAAAGATGGAGAGACAAAATATTAATATGACATAAATAAAATTAAAACACTTTTCAAAATATTAATACAACAAAATTAAAACTATGATCAAAAGATCAAAATTCAAAACTGAAAAATAAATCATAGAACAAAGCAAACTACATGCATTTCATTGAAGAAAAATCACCTAACCTAAAAAGTTTAAACATTAAAAAGTAAAAACTATAGCCAATTTCCGGATCTTTCAGTCATTATTAGCAAGCATATGAACTTCACTTAAACTTGATTAGCACAATTCTTGTCAAACTTCAGAAGTCCCCACAAGTAAGTTAACTAGGAAAATGCTGCTCTTCCTCCCCTGTTAAAAATGGGTCTCTATCAGAAAAGAATAGACTATTAGATATTAGACTACTCATGTTAATAAGTAGGTAGTCTAGTAGAAGCTATTACTTGACAACAGCCAATATCCCAGCACTCCCAACATACACTGAATGTAGACACCACCCTAATGACAACCATCTCATTCTAGTCCGATTACAGTGAAGATTTGAGCAATTAATTTTGCTGCTACTCAAGGAAAATGTTTTGGTCGAGCTCGGAAGGAAAAGCATTTTAAACTCACAGACTCTTTAGGCAGAATTTTCTTCCCAACAGTGACTGAGAAGTTGATTAAGAATCATGTCAATTATGTCTGTCAGAAATCACAAAACCATATCAGAAATAATTAGAAATACTGTTTGGGAAAAAACTGGTCTGGAGAGGTTACAGCATAGAAATTTCAGGAGATGTTACAGATATTTACAGCAGATTAACAGGAAAGGAAATAAATTCCTAAGATTTTCTCAATGAAATTGCAACATCCAATTAAATAGTAATGACAGCCTAAAGACAGAGTTGTCTCTAACTCTATACAATTGTAACATATACTCCCTCTGTTCCTATTTATAAGACCCAATTACTGAATTGCCTGATTCATCAAGATTAAGGAAAATGGTTAATTTAGTTGATAGCAACAAATTTGTCTTAAATTTATAGCTTTTTCCAAAACCACCCTTGTCATTAACACTCTTCTCTCTCTTCTTTTCTATGGTATAGAATATTCTCTCTCTTCTATGGTATACAATTAATTAGGGGTGTTTTAGTCTAAAAATAATTAATGCAAGGGCAATAAGGATTGGGTCTTATAAAAAGGAACAAGCACTACTTTTATTTGGGTCTTATAAATAGGAGTTGATGGAGTAATTAAATAACAATTATGACAACCAAAAGTACAAAAGAGTTTTTAACAAACCGAAACATCTTGAAGTTTTTAGAAAACTTCAAAATATGTTCTACTTTGAGGAAGCATACCAACCTGCTTCCCATCTTGCGGATAAGGGAGTGACTGCTCTATAAATGCAGTGGTTCCTGATGAAATCAAGAGTCAATTTGCTAATAGCCAACCATAAATAGTGTCAACCTTCAAAAGAAATATGAAAAGAGCAAAACAATAATTCAAAATTTACTGTAGCAAATTGCAGAATTGGTACTGAGTCTATAAATTACATTGCCAAGGATAGAAAAGAATAAGTAAGCATCATTATCTCAGAAATGCTAAATAACAAACCAGCAGATTCAGAAATGTGATAGGGGACAAGCAAAGGAAGTATGAATTACCATCAATTGATACTTCATCCAATAGTATTATCAGATAATACACAGGAGAAATCACAAATATCAATTCAACTGTTCAAATGTAAAAGATGAACTTATGACTTTTTACATTAGATCTACTAGAAATTAGAAAAAAACAGAGAGGAAAATGGAATATTCTGTGATTATTATTGACTTGATGCAAAACAGTGATAAGCAATGAACAAGAGAAAGAGGAAAGGATTATCCTAAATCTAGTAGAAATCAATCAGACTTCCTATGATACAGCAGTTAGGAACCAAGAATTGAAATGAGAAAGAAAAGAAAGAATTTTATTGACTAGTAAGAAAAAAACAAAAAATATGAGAGAAAACTCTCCTCCAAGGGTTTCCCCTTCACAAAGAATTTCTCCTTTCACAAAGTGTCAATGCTCAATTTACAAAATGATACAAATCTATGTTTCTCCTATCCTTCTTCCTCCCCTATTTATATCTAATAAACCCCTCTAACTAACTCATCAATAGTCTAGTTATCTTAACTAACTTTTGCTTCTCCTTATATCCTAACAATACACCCCTCCTAAAGATCAACCTTGTCCTCAAGGTTGAAATTTAAAAACTGGAATTGCACACTGAAATGACACACTTCAAGTTTTCCCCGATGCTGGAAGCCAATTGCACTCATTGTAGCTTAGCTGGGAATGACCCACTGCCCTTTCATGCAGGGGTTGAGTTTGGTGGCTTCGATAGAGGTCGGGATGAAAGCAAATTCTGATTAATCTGGACCTCCATAGGTGATGCTGCAATTTTTTTCCACCTCTTCTCTATTATCATGTTATCAGCTACACAGGCATCCAAGTTTAACGGTATAAATCTTGCCACCCAGTTTGAACTTCAAGTTTCTGCTCCTCTTTTATGAATCTCATTTCTACAGCCAATTTGGGCCTAACCCAATATGTAAAAAATTGGACCCACTTTGTAGAATTCCAAAACTCTCTCATCCTTCAAAACCGAATCATTTATTCAAATAGGATGTGCCTCCCTCCATTGGAGATCAACTGTGAACCCACTGGCCACTGCATGCAAACTCAGGTCTGGCGGCTTCAGTGGTGGGTTGGACAAGGGTGGATTCCATATAACTTTAATCACCATGGCTGCCTCAGTACATTCTTTCTACCTTAGCTCCACTGCTAAGCTGTCAGTCATAGATGCAACAAAGTTTAACACAAAAGGCTCACCCAGCAAGTTGAAATTCCAAGATTCCAACACCGTTGATGTTCCAACCACCTTCATGATCGAATCTGGGTCCAACAATGATTTTTGTTTCATCATAACAACTTTTTTATGGAAATCTGAATATTGAAAACAATGAGGCTTGGTTGCATCTCCACCTTCAACTTCCATCTTGATCAACTCTGTTATTGGATTATCAAGAAAATCCTCTTCGCAGCCCTCATTCTTCACTCTATTTTCCTTGGCTGTCTCCCTCTTCATCAATGGATCAACTTCTCCGTCCATCATAACTTTTTCAATCTTTGTTTCTCTAGCTAACTTTGTTTCATCATTTTTGGTTTCTTCTCCACCACAAAGAGTGTGGTTCTTGATTATTGAACCTTCTTTTCTTCTGTTTTTTTTTTATTTCAAGAATTGCAATCGGTCACCATCACTCTCAAAATTGCTACCCTTCAAGTTAGTTCCCCATTTTGTGCCTCCATCAAAGGTGGGTAGTTCCACCTTTGCTGTCCAAGAACTAGACTCTGCTTCACAGCAATCAGACCCACTTCCATCCATGCTGTTTTCGTAATCAGCCACTTCATTCAATATCTTGCGCAACATGTGTGTCTCAGCTAGGAAATGTTGGTCCTCTATTTCAAGAACATTGTGGAAATCTCCTTTTTTTTCAATGCGGGTTTTTGTCTCAATTTGCTCTTCTTGCTTCAAGGTAGTCAATCTGTCAAAGAAATGGCTACCATAGCTATCTCCGAATCTTTTGATCAAGTTGTGGAAAATGACTCCCAATCTGAATCCGGGATCTTTTGGCTCCAAATGTAGAACCAATGCATTGCAACACCCTCCATGCTCATGAATACATATTGCAGCTTATGGAATGAAGGAATTTCTTGTACCTCAAAGAAATTTTCAGCCCTAGCAATCCACCCAATTGGGTCTTCCCCGGACCCCCACGAATGCTGGCAGCTCCCCCTTAACCCGTGCTTCCTCCATCTCTAACACTAGCTCTCCCTTGAAGATCCGGCAAGTCGGACCAATTGTTTTTCTGTTTTTTGAGAGAGAAAGATATTGACTAGTAAGAAAAGAAAAGAAAATAGGAGAGAAAACTTCCCTCCAATTGTTTCTCCTTTCACAAAAAGCTAATGCTCAATTTACAAAATGATACAGATCTGTCTTTCTCCTATCCTTCTTCCCCTATTTATATCTAATAAACCCCTCTAACCACCTAATTAACTCATTAATAGTCTAGCTATCTTAACTAACTTTCCCTCCTCCGTATATCCTAACAACAGCATACTTTCCTAAGATACAATAATCCTTCCTAAAATATAAATCTTTACAGCCATAATAACAAACAAATATAATCAAAACATAATCTACAACAATTTTTCACAGTCTCAAGTCTCAACATCAACAAGTCTTCTCAAAACTGATGACAGTCAAGTGGAGAGTAGTAAATACAACATTAATGCATTAGAAATTCTAAATACTATTGATTTCCCTGTTTTTTATTTTTTAACTATTTTATGTCCACCCACAGTTTCCTTTCAATCAACATTTTTCATTAAAGAAATTGATCAATAAAATATTAATCACGCACACAAGTACGTAAAGACTCATATAGTTAATCAAGTCTGTAGCTGACTAGCTGTTAAGGTTGAACAATAGAATAGGAAACTGAATGGTGTATTGATATATTTCTCAAAATGGAGTAGAAACAAGACTGAAATCTGAAAAGAACAGTGATGGAATGGAGCTAAGTTCCTTACAATGTGAAAACAGAAATGGCAGAAAATAGGAACACCACAAATAACCTTAAGACCGAGAGAGATACCCCTCAGCTCACCCAAATACCCACCATCCTTCAACTCCTCCCCCCACATTCTGTTATTTTCCCACTTATATTCCTTCCATGATTTCTGCACATCATTCTCCCTCTTCTTGCTTGCCATCTGTACATTCATTACAACTCTATCTTTCCCTTTTTCAAACTCCACCTCAGCTTCCATAATCAACCCACATTGGCTTTGGGCCCATTTTCCTTTCCCACTCTCCCTTCAGTATTTTTCCTTCCTTTTCTCCAATATACTTGCAAAATGGGCCTAACAATAGCCTTGCCTCAGTATATGATAATCACAATCTCAACAGATCATAATAAGATTCTTACAAGATCATAAGTCTAAACATGTCATAATAATCTTAAATAATAAGAAAATGGAAAATATAAGAAATCAAGAACTTTACCATGAAGACTAACAGCTATTACAAAATGTCAAAACAGATAATTAAACCAAATTCTAAAATTATTCATTTTCCACCATTTGTATAAATAGAAGCAAATAGCTAGTTGGAGCACAAAGCCCAAAAGAGGAAGTTTAGAAAAAAAAAGGTCTGCACATTAATGTAGAGATAAAAATAGAGAAATATAGTATACCAATTGGAGCATCAAAACCACGAACCAACTCAACAACAGACTTGGCATCTAAGCGTCTTCGGGTCCTCTTGTTCTTGCCGACAAGTATTTTCACATGAGGAGAGTCAAATACCTGCATATGCTGGAGTAATGATATAATAACATCTTTTTGAAATATGGAGACAATATTCTGAACATAATCTAGTAGCTGATTTTAAAATAAGAATCAAGGGCCTAGAGGATCTAATGCCAAACCACTTCACAAAAGTGGAAAGGAATACAATTTACTATTGAGATCAATCCTCATCCAGAATCTGCAAACATTTTAGCTAAACTGCACCAATAAAAATCTAGTGTACTACCCCCATTGGAACTCACTTATTCCTTTTAGATGAATATCCTCTTCCTCAATGAAACTTACAATTAAACAAGTAAATAGCATAACAAGACACATGTTACAAACACCATAAACATGAAAGCAAATCATCTACAAGCAGACTTATTCCATCTAAATCCAATCCTCTACTGGTCAAGATGCAACAGTATCTACCAGCACAACAAGAAGAACACAGCATGTAGGGTCTAGATGACATTATTGATATCCATTAACACTGCTTTTACTCCACAACCTTCCATTCACTGTCATAAACACAATGCCCGTAGTTAACCAAATTTGACAAAACCACAATCCTTCTATGTCAAAACAGCCACATTCAGAACCTAACCTTACCCATAAAATACAGTTCCTCCATGCCCATTCAAAACCATACAAAACCCATATCAGCACATCCTAAACCACACCCAACCCCAACAAATCTCCAGACAAAAACCCTTGTGCTGCACAAACGTAGCACTTGAAAATTTCTTTTTTGTCCTACCTAAAGTTTCTCACTACTCATAAAGTAATGCCAAGGTTTCAAAATAAGGTCCGCAACCAGCATCAAGGTTTTCAGGGTCTTGGCAACCACAGTTGCAGCCGAATTGGTTGGCATTTGGCAATTTCCTACAATATCAAGGATTGCAGCAAAACCATGACCACGACCACAAGTAGCACCTCTAAAATTTTCATTTTTTTCCCACTAAAATTTCTCACTATTGATAATTAATGCCAACGTTTTAAAAAAACAGTCTTCAACCGCAATTTCAGCTGCAGTATCAAGCTTTTTGGGTCACCACGACCACAATTGCAGCCAGATTGACCACAATTTCCCACAATATCAAGGACAATGAAACCGCAACCAAACCATGTAATGTAACAAAGGACAGAAAAGGAAAGAACTTTAGCCAGCAGAGACAAAAAGAAGCACGGTACCTGAGCTGAACAAACAGAACCGTGTGTTTTCAAGAGTGCAACAGCGCCAGAGACATCTGGATCAATTCCAAGGACCCATTTAGAGCCATCATTTTGGTGGGTCGGTTCATGCTCTCCACTCAAAAGATGCGTCTTTTCTGGAAAAGGGTAAGAGAGTGAAGCCAACCAATTCTCTTTGAATTGGGTATCAGAAGAAGCCTTCACCCTACGCTTTCTGTTAGGAACTATGATTTGAGGGTCACTCGGATTCTGGGTTTGGGTGAGGGTAGTAGAAGGAGAAGAAGAAGAATCACAAAAGGTCCTGAAGTGAATGGAGGAAATTGTGGGTTTGAATTTGGGAGAGAGTTTGTTCATGAAATGGAATTGGAGTTGGTAGGACTGTGGTGTGAATTGTAGGGATTCCATGAAAAAACTCATACAAAATGAATGAATGAGGGGTTTGAGATACGGAAGGGAGGGAATAAACGGACCTAAGCAAAATCAAATTAATATATGAGGAAATAGTTATTTTTTTTGTCTCACGTCACATTCACTAATAAATATGTTCCTCTCGCATATTAAAATATAAAATTTAGTTTCAAAAGTCAAAAAAATGTAATAAATATATTCGTATGTTATCTTTCGTCTATGATTATTAATAAAATAGTCTATATGATAAAAAACGAATTTGTCAATATAATAATGGTCAACCTGATCCCAATAATTATCAATGTGGTCATACTTATTAGATTGAAAAAAAAATGTAAGTAAGATATTATTCTTGGATGTAAATGTCAGTTATTTTTTGTTGGACGAAAATATCAATATTTTTTGTTGGAGAAAAATGTCAATAATTTTTAACCTAAGTATTAGTATGTTTTATTGAACAAAAAATATTAATAAGTTATCATTATTGGATGAAAATGTCATTATTTTTTTTTTATTGAAACTAAATATGAGGATATATCTGTTGGACTAATTTGTTAGGTCCGAAATTTTATTTAATTTAAGAGTAAAATATAATCTTAAAATAATATTACAATAATCACTTAAAAAATACATTGGCAAATATAATTTAAAATTAACATAATAATAAAGATAATATTGATTATCAATTATAATTTTTCTATCACAATAGAAATTATTCAACATAAACATTATATCAATTTACCAAAATAAAAAATTGTAACACGTACCAATCATTACAAATTTTTTCAAATTACCCTAAAAGATAAATATATCTCATATTTCATTCTTTCACATCTTGACTATTTTATTAAGGGTGATGGACAGAAGTTAACAGCCAACTACATTTGTTGTATTTTTTACACTTTCAGAAATTAAATTTTGTATTTTCATCTTTCAAGAACACATTTATAAGCGAATTACACATTCAATGACAAAAGTGGTTTATATTTACCTATTCATATTCTCATATAGTAAGAAGACGAAAAGTCAATAAAATATTATATGACAAATATATTCATATAACTAGAGATGATCACATTAACAATCATTTCAGTGACAAATTCGTCCGTCTATGTCACATTGACTATTTTATTAACGGGGACACGTTAACGCCTGCATATATTTGTTGCACTTTTTACATATTCGAAGACTAAATTTTATATTTTTATCTTTCAGAATGTGTTTGTCGGCAAATTACACGTTTAAAAACAAAATATTTTCCCTTTTTATTACATTTGTTGAGCAAGACGGTATGCCTTCAAACTGTTTGCAAAAAATGATAAGGGAGAACTGGGTTAATTCCCCCGTAATAATCTTTGGATAAAAAAGGGATGAAGAGTAAATATTTAGTTCAATCTCCAAAAGTGTTAACTATTACGTTTGATTATTTAAAAATAAAAAATTAAAATTTAGTTTTCAAAAAAGTAAAAAAAAATATGATAGATTTATTCTATCGTTAATTCTTTTGTGTTAACATTAATATTTTTACCTATGTGATAATCTGCGTGTAATTAAGATATTAAGTGATTGATAAATTAAAAGATGTGTCGACAAATTAACCTCAGACCTTCCATTCGACAATCTAGGGTACAGTGTTAAATTTTCTCAAGAGAATCTAAAATTCTAAAAAAAGTTATCATAATCATATCTAATTATATAGAACAAGATTCTGATTATATAAAACATATTCTAAGCTCAAAATAATCATATCTACAATTGAACAATCAATGGTAGTCTTGTTTTTGCGTGGTGAGTCTATGACCTTTCAGACATCTTTATGACTCATTGGTTGTCACCATTCTTCATGCTAATAGGACGTCGATAGTACATGTTGGATGTGTGAGCGGATAATTGACCACCCAAGGGAGATCCATCATCCTTGATGCAAAATATTGAATCAACAATGTGCTTCAGTTCAGATATGGTAATGTCTAATTGAACAATAATACACTTCTTGTTATCGCTGTTAAATGTGATACCTTCAGCTCCACCACAAAGGGTGTCGCCATTGTTGAAGACACAGACCTTAACACCTGATTCACTCATCATTTACTTCCAAAATGCTCTAGCACTACAACAAATTCTAAATGGTCGATAACTTCTTCATAAGAAGTCATTTAAATAGTACCTCAGCATCATCAATGTAATTAATTCAAAACTATATAAATTGTTGTCAGACACTAATACTTTTAAAAAAAGGCCATAAATTAAAAACTATATACATGGTATTCTAACGGTAGTCGAAAGCGTACACCAATGTTTGTGTAACATCATTTTCTTGTTGCAACTGGAACAGGAAGGCTGTTTTGTTGCTACAGACATAAATAGACTCATGGCGACAAAATTGTATTCGGGGTGGGGCCGTATGTTTGTTGCAACTTGTTAATTTTATCCTCGTTGAATACAACCTAACTAGCAGAAAAGATGGAAATAATAACCATTTCTTACATTTTAAATATATACCGATACACGACTCTAACATTACATATGACATACATAAATCATGAAGCGCTTAATCCATAGCAGCATAATCATACAAACTGTCATCAATAAAAACCTGAGATATCAAATTTAACCCTGCATATAAGGACATGTAAGTCAAGTGTCCTTTGAAAACACCTGTGTATCCATACTTAATTTTTCATTAAAAAATGGAACTATAATTAATTACAAAATACACTAACTAAGAATTAGTTTAATATCATAACTTCACAACATCTTTTAATGTAATATGCAAACTAAAACTTCACATAACAAAAAAGAAACGAAAACAAAAACATAACTAAGTAGTATAATATTCAAACTAAATGCACACACATACATTTCGAAGTACTATGGCACATTCAACGGTTAAAGCTTTTGCAAATTATGGTTGCTTTAGTACTTTCTTATGCACCGTGCCAAAAACAACACCAGTGGGATCCTATGACACAAATCGAACCTAATGACACACATGTTTGCACTTGCCTATTTTTTTTCTTCTTAATTTTGTACTAGCAAGTTAACACGAACGATTTATTGGGTCAATGAAGAACATAGAATATAAGGCATGGAACTTTTTATTTGTTCAAAAGTTAAAGCCATAATTTGTTTATTTATCAAATTAACTTTACAAATGCAAAACCTGGAGATTATTTCTCTCTTTCTCTTTCATACATATTCACAAACACATGGTGCTCACTTGCAAACATATAAAAAGATGAGAGGTGAATGGAGAAGAGACAAACAAAATCAAACACGAAATCAAAAAACAAACCCTAGATCAAAAACAAAATCAACCAAAATAAATAATGAAACACAAAATAACAAAAATTAGAAATACAAAACCAACATATGAACCACCATAACAGTGAGAGCGTGAACCGTCACACAAGAGTGTGAGAACGCACTCTAAACCACCACGCGAGAGAATATAAGAACACCTGAACCACCATGTGAGAGAGTGTGAGAATGCACTCTAAACCACCAAGAAAGTAGAGCAAGGGTTGCAAGCATATAGTCACGAGAGTGAGAGTCATGCAATAGCATCTCCAAAAAAGAATTTCAAATTTTCTATTTTTTGGGAGTATTTTGAATTTCACGTATTTTATTTAATTAAATTATCAATAAAAATAATAGTATTTCAATTTCATTTTAAATTTTTATCCAAACAAGCCATTTCACTAAAAGAATTTTAATTTCCTTAACAAAATGAATTATTTGATTTAAATACCCCCATCCAATCACACCGTAAGACATTAATTATTTCATTGAGAAAATCATAAGGTGGAAAATGTGTGATTAATACTTTATGATTAACAAAATGAATTCCTGATTTCTCTTCTTGACCCTCAAAGTTCCCAAAGACTACCTTTGGGATGATAGACTCCACTCAGTCCAACCAAATCTATCTAGAAAATCTTCTGTGGTTGGTCATGTATGCTTTAAATAGAGAATTATGTTTTGGAAGATAAACTCCACAAGATAGGTTCTCATTCTTGCATGTTCTTTATCTTCCCCCATGGGTTTCCTGAGTCATCAACACCATGTTGTCAGCAAGGGAGTAGCTTTGAATGGAAATAGAAATTCCAACTATTGCTAACCCCCATCAGTTTTCCTTTTCACATGCAATGTCTGTTTCTGGAAACTCAACTATATTTAGTGTTTCTACTCAAGAGTAACTACAAAGATGACTCCTTCAAGATTCTTAACTGTGCACCGAGTTCCAGGCACTTCTTTCATCTGCATCTGTAGCTTAGAAGCTTCAATAAGAATCATTGAATCCATGCTGCAAGGGGAAAAGTTTTAATTAGGTGAGAACAATGCTTATACTTTTGACCAATTATATCATCATCTCAATCAAATCAATAGCTTATGGAGACTAGATAAGCTATGACATCCTAAAATCAGATAATGCAGTGCTTGTGGTAAATAATTTGTTGGATTTGAGGTATGAGCTCGGAAGAAAATTGAAACTTTAACCGGGGATAAAGTAGGAGGCAGGGGAAGCTGCAATTCACAATTGCGATCACAAGTTACAAGAGAACAGAGAAAGTTCATGGAACTTGTTTGCGCAAAGGTATTTTGAAGTCTCTGGTAGAAGTGTAATAGTAGCAAAAAGTCAAAGGTTAGTTTTTATATTTTTTTTTTAAAAAAAATAGACTAATTCCCCTCCAAATTTTGGGTTGGAGATGAAAAAGATTTTAAAAAGTTCACAAATGCAGTTCAAAATCTGATATGCTTCTTTTACCTTTTCCAGTTTGATAAAAATTGTAGCAGTGGCCAAATTTTGAAAAGAACCAATTCTTATTTGATAATACCAAGTCACAAAAATTTACAAAACAGTACATGCAATGAAAATAGCTGAAAACTAAATTTTAGACAAACTCGATAGTCTAGAAACAACATAAATTTGCACTGATTTAAAAATCTAGTTACCACATAAATCAGTTTTGAACCTGTTTTTGATTTATCTAAACACTCCCTTATTAGCTATTTCCTAAGGCTAACTGATACTTCACATTTGAGAAACGTCAAATCCAAAAGGCAAAACTGAATCAGTCAACCTCTGGGATGAGTATGCTATCAATCAAACAAAAAGGAAGCAAAGAATATTAACTTAACAAAGAATATTTACTAAACATGCCTTTTTTTTAAAATCAGCAAACACTCTTTTTCATTAAAAAAACGGTACCAGGGGTACCAAATTGTGTTACAGAAAGTGTAAAACTCAGATCAATGAGGTTAATATATATTTTCCCCCAAAAAAGAAAAATACTACGTAACCTCATGTCTAATATCCCCTGCACTTCACAACCAAACAATATGCCCACCAAATATAGTTCTACAGCATATCCCCCATCCTTAACTATATGTTGTATGTAAATAAAACTAACAGGGGAGATTCCTATCACTGTCACGTGGACCGATAGTGCTTCCAGCAAGGCTCTAATACACAAAACAACCCCTTAGCCAATCAGACAAACGTTTACATTACTACTCCACTGGACAAAGGTGTAGTTAACATCCGTGCTCAATGAATGAAGCCAAGACAATGATACAAACTTCACCTCCTCCACCAATGAAATCCAATTAACATTATCATGGTTGAATATGCATTGGTTCCTTTTTTTCCAAATTACATGAGTGATCGCACACCACAGTATTGGCCAAAGCTTTTTCTCCAAACCAGACCTACCAAAGCCCAATACCATCCTACTAAACACACCTTTAATATTGAGGGTACTAAACACACCCCTAATATCTATTCCCTAGGCTATCTGATACAATACATTTTAGACACAAAATGTGTAAGACAAAAAACTGGATTCATTCAATCTCTTAGATGAGTGTGTTGTCAATGGAACAAAAAAGGTAGCAAAGAATATTCAATAAACCAAGAAAATAAACATAAAATAGAAGAATAACAAGCTAGGTTGCATACGTCTTAGCTCTTGATATATAGGCTAGAATGAATTTGCACTTTCTGTCCTCCCTAGCCTGCAGGAGCTGTTTAACACTATCAAAAAGCATAGGTATGCTTGACTGCTGAAAGCTTATGAATTGTCAAGGATTATGAAATCAATTTTTCAGTGATATTGAAATACTATTACACAAAATTTTGATAAAATGAACATATTTTAATTTCAAGTATCACAAAAATCTGCATAGTCGGTTATTTGATCTTATTGATTTCATTAAATACCTGGAATCAGTCCTCATAAAGCTATAATGACACGAAAACTTAAGAAAGAAATCACAACTAGCAAAAATTTATAATTATGATGAAGGTGAAGAAGAATGTGAAGAGGTCAAACAGTGCCTTCAAAGGCTTTGGAATTGATTATCAGAAGAGTTAAACAGCTTGAAATGGATGCATGGTTAGTAATGAATATAACATCACAGCCCAAGTATTGTTACAGTTCTGAAGACAAAATTCCATCTTCAGAAACATAAGACACAAAAATTTAGTAGAATTTAGAAAATAAACTATACAGATGGTGGGATTATCAGCTGGGGTAAGAAATATGAATAACTAGCTTAACAGATATCTATGTATTATCTATATCTTGTGCTGCCTTTTTTTCTGGAATTTATGCTAGTTAAGTATGATAACAGTGGGAATCCATACATAAAGGATATATATATCAGCTCCAAGTATGAAGTCGAAACCTCCAGGATGTTTTTGTAATATTTCATTTATCTGATCAGTGTTCCCCCATTCTAGTTTCTCTGCTACTAATCCTGCATGGATATTAATGTAAGTTTCAGTGGATCAAACATGTATCTTTCATTCTTCCTTTAGAAGGTTTTTTACTCACCATGAGAAATAGAAGTAATATTCTCAGGACATGAATGCAGCTCTATGTTTTTCTTTAAGATCTGAGAGGAGACAATATAATTAAACTATATAGCAGATAACCAGGGATGCATAACCATGTGTCACAGGAACAGATTTTCACAACACTACCTTGATCACTTCTTCATTATGATCTGTCATCACAACTTTATGGCAGAATCTGCTGCAAAGTATTCCGGTAATACCTAGGATCAAAGCACAAACCATTCATAGCATCAGGGTAACATTATAAAAAATAAGGATAGTGTATCAAGTATCAACATAATCAAGATTGAGATCCTACCAAGGATTGGGATGGGGTAGAAACACATAAAAAAATGATATCATACAAAAAGTGAAAGATCCTACCTACCTACATTTTGTGCATGTATTATGTAATATGTATGTATACTAAAACAACCTAAATATGATAATAACACAACTAAAATTTAATTAAAAGTTAAAACTCCAATTAAAAAATGTCAGAACTCAAGTTACAAGTAATTTACAGCTCAGTAAATAAAAGACAACCACACACAAACCTAAAAGATGACATTTTCACATGATCACAATTTCACAATCAGTTCATTGAACAAAGTCTGTACCAGATGATCAAAGCACACAAACAGGATGAAGCAGCAACTATAAACCAGCAAGATTCTGAACCATAAGCAGAAGCAGATTGGAGAAGAGAAGAGAAAAAGTTGAGGACTCAAAGCACCACTAGAGGTCTGTCATCCACAACTGGAAGTTCCCACAGATTGGAGATCAAGCAATCCTGGACAGAACCCACAGGTCATAGAATAGGGATTCCATGAATGACAGAAGAGGTTGTAGGGCTTTGAGATCTTTAGAATTTGGATTTCAGTATCAAATATGGGCAACTCAGCCAGCATAGTGGTATTGTTTAATCCAATCCCACCATTTCCACAGCATATCTCACCCAAACAAATGAAAAGGAGTATCATGTGATCGGTGATCCTACAACTCATCATTTGATTTTGACTACCATGATAGGTTTAGGTACCGTGTAATATTTTGGATTTTGGAAGATAATAAAATAACTTAAGAAATTCATTTTCTTAAAAAGGTAATCATGAGCAATGGGTGATAAAGGATGCATTGCTGATTTGTAAAACAAGGAACATTTTAAGGATGCATTGTTTCTCCTACAAACATCAAAGAATCTAAGTATAAGAAATGGTATTTACTTTTAAAGGTGAAGATATACATACCAACACCAGAACCTAATTCAATGGCAGTGCAACCCTGAAGCAGGTTAACATTTTTTGAAAGATACTCATTCAGCAACATGGCTCCAGGCCAAACCAGCTGCCCTGTCAAATCAAAATCAGCTGATACAAAAGATGATTAGCATTGTAACCAAAGCTAATAGAAGATACAGAAAGCAAAAAAGGAACCAATCAAAAGGACACAGAAAAGTGTTGCACTCTCATTTATACAGAAGCTTCTAAGTTCCCAATTATGTATTGTTACATCATGTTAGACAGTTCGACTCCACTTGTGTAAACAGTGTTATGATCTAAATGTTCTATTTGGTATACTCTTTGAAGATTGAATCACAAATGGTTAACCCATTTACTACACCAAACCCCCTTTAAAAAATAAGAATGGCAATGTAAAGGGTCTCTTGGCTAGATAGATTTTCAAATGCAATTTAATTTAAGGTTTAATATGTTGTTAGTCCTTGCAAATATGATGAATTTTGGTTTTAGTCCCTACAATTTTTTTTATTGGTTTTGATCCTTAAAAGTTTTGAAAGTGGTTCCCTATCACAATTTATTGATGGCATGGCATGCATCTAGACTGTCACGTCACATGCCATCTCAGAGTGGTTGTTGTGTGACATGTCTTGATGCATGTCATGTCATCATTGAGAGATAATAAAGACCATTTAAAAATATATAAATTTACAAGGAACAAAACCAACCAAAAAGTTTTTGAGGGACTAAACTAATGGTCTGTTTGGTTAGATGGAAGGAAAATAAGGAAGGAAAGAAAATTTTAAAATTTGAATTGGAAAGAAAATAGAAGAAAGGAAAATTTTAAATTTTTGTTTCTAAAAGTCAACTTATCCTTCCATTTTCCTCCCATTTTCTTTCCAATCAAACATAAGAAAATACTCCGTAAGTCATGTTTTCTTTCTTCTCTATTTTCTTTCCTCCTACTTTCTCTCCTATCAAACGAACCATAAAAGTTCGTCATATTTGCAAATATTAAAAACATATTTAAGCCTTAATTCAATTTCATAAAAATTCAAAACCATAGGCCAGTTAGATTGGGGCTCTGCCAAGCGGTGTTTATTATAATTTCAGATCAAGAGAACTTTTCTAGCAAATGAAAAGCATGTCCTAGTTTATTGTCTTCCATTGATAGACTACATAGAGAATCAGTTTTCATTCACAGGTCACAGCCTAAGCCTGTCAAGTGAATAATAGCTTTAGCAAAGAACTAGATGGAAAATTATTTAATTGAGCTAACCACATACTCAAACTTAGCAACAAGCCATATAGCCATATATCAAACTCAAAGCACAATAAAGTTCCTTTTTGAGGAATCAATACAGCAAATGCATAGCATTGCCAATTACCTACTAGAAATTCCAAGTTACAAAAGTCAGTAAATGTGATTGAACACACAAGATAATATACCACCCAAACAAAGTAAATGCCCAAACTATGACTGTGAATATATGCAGAATTGACCAATCAGTGTTACAGTATATCTATTTAAGAAAATAAATGCTAGGAACACATTATCTGTTGTAGAATGAAATACTGAAATTCATGTGAGAATGAGACTCAATAAATGATGTGGTCACTCCAACTCCCCCTATATAATGGATCTCATGTAAGTACGCATGGTCAGTCAACTGTAACAGCGATGGTTCCTAATTGTTAGCTAGTTCCTGTATACTCATTGATTGATTATGATTGCAATCATTCGCACTATAAATAAATAAGACAGAAGTTGCAGTCTATAACTGGTACACACAGTTCCTCTCAAAACACCACTTTTCAACAATTAGTTTTGGTTTTTTTCTTTATTTTTTATTTAAGCTCTGGATAAACTTTTCTAGAAGCATATGAGATAAAAATAAGATAAAATAAATTAAATTTTTCCACAAGTTAAAATCAGCTTATGCGCCAAAGAAGCTAAATGAGAGAGTTTCTATCAAAATTGAAGTGCATAAATTGATATAAACTAATAAGTTGATTTTAACTTATGACAAGAGTTTAATTTATTATAGGGAAAAATATATTTTAGTCCCCATACTTTTGGTCAAACGTAGTCAAGGTCCCTATATTGTCTTATCCATGAATTTGGTCCTTAAACATTAAAAAACATGTGAATTTAATATCTCAACTTAAAAAATCATGATGAATCTTAGAGAGAAGAGACAAAATCTACATATTTATTAAAGTTTGAGGACCAAATTTATCAAAATGAAAGTACAATAAACCTTGTTTAATTGAGAGTTCAAGGACTAACGACACATTTTTCCCATTCATTATATCTTACTATTTTCTTCTTATACAGCTGCTTATAAATTTATACCAAAAAAAAAAAGTCGTACTTTCATAACCATTACTGGTTTATTAACCCGGTTATAACGACCATAAAGAATTAAGAATGAGAAACAAACACTAGCATCAGTATTAGGATTCCACAAAGAATGAGAACATTGAAATGCACATTCCCTTTATCACGAGTCTACATTCCTACTCGTATTTACTAATCAAATCAAAAACTAAAAAAATACAACCTTTTAATCAAACTCTTCTCCAAAAATAAAAAATATATATGAAATGTACAACCCATAATCAAGCACGTGTTGTTTTGTAAAACTTAAAAACTAAATAAATAAATAAATACTCACTGGAAGCAGAATGCAGACAGAAGAGCTGAATGTCTTGCGAACCGAACGTGAATTTCGTCAGCTGGTAACTTCAAATTCAACCAAAGAGAGAAAAAAATTAATCGTCGGAATCGTGAATTTGAGAACGAGGTGCAGAGAAAGCGAGAAGGTGGGAATTACTTGTCATCGACGAAGAACGACGCGTCTAAGCAAACGATTTCTTCTTCTTCTTCTTGTTCGTGTTTGTGTTGGTTTCCTCTTTCTTCCATATTCGGTGTTCGGAGATGAATAAGACGGCGTTTCGGTCTCTTCTGCGGCGGTAGTGTTACTGTTGTGTTCGTAATTGCAAGTTTCGTCAGCAGACTAAGAAAGAGGGAAAGATATACAAGCAGTGTTTGACATTACGTATACGACGTCGTTTTATGTGGAATATAGCATTTTGCTGTTTGTTGCCTTTTTTTTTCACGAGTTAGAGAAAACCGGTGTTCCCAAATCCCAGGCACTGTTTCCCGGTGATTATTGGTTCAATAAAATTTTGTAAATGATGAAACTTTAATACATTATCATCTAATAAAAATCAATATTATTAATTTTATAATGGTTAATTTAAAAGTTATTTTTAAATTAATTTAAGTATAAAACTTTCATTTTACATTTCCAATACATAAATTTTAAACTTGATATTATAATGAAAGTTTTTTTCATTATTAATTTTCTTTTGTAACTAGATAGATATTCATTATTTAAAGACTTAAATATATTTTTTATTGTAATTTAATATTTTTTTATATTTATTTTCTGTAAATTTATTTTTTTAATTCTAATTATGTAAGATTGTGTTTTTTCAATTTGGTACATGTTAGATATTTTATTTATTTTTTGTCTTTATAAATGTAAACTTATGAAGATTATAAATAAAAAAAATTAAAATCTTAAATAAACTAAAATTAAAAAAAACACAAACTTATAGGAAACAAAAATTAAACAAGTGTCAATCTAAAAAAACCAAAAACAAAAAAATGCTAACTTACATGACCAAAACCTATTTAAGGCTTGTTTAAAATAAATTGAATACAAATTTCATGTATAAAAAATAAGGTAAGAACGAAATAAGAAGAAACAAGCACCATAAACTTTATAAAATCCTAAGATATTAAAGATTTTTTTCTTTCTCATGGAGTTTTTTTAAAAATAATTTTGTTTGAAACACACATTAAAAGAAGGACATCACTCTAAATTTTGAACCTTAGTTCATCACACACATTATGAAAGACTAGTGTAACACTTTCACTAAACTCAAACTGCATTGAGCCGTTGACATGCTATTAAAAACCATCTGTTTGTTGTAGACATCATCAATTAGCCTAATGGTGTTAAAGAACACTAATAGAACGTTGACCTGCTACATTAAGTCGCATTGCAATTTGCAACAGTAACACATCCACTAAATATAACAATATGCATTCACCCAAAAAATAAATATAACAATACATTACTTATCCAGTATAAAATAAATTAGACTTCTACACCACTTGCTCTTAATTCAATAATTTTGCAAGAATTTAAAATAAAATAATATAAATTGTTTATCTATAAATATTTCATGATTAAGTTTGACTAATATAATTTAGTACATCTGATTAATCACTTCAACATCAATTCATATTCATATGTTTCAAAAGATAACTCGTACAAGAGAAGACTTGACAAAATATTTCTAAAACAATAGAAAATAGAATAAATTAGTAATAATTTATGCATGAATATGTCCATTCATATATTTTCTTAAGAGTTAATTATCACTTTTATCCTTCATTTTGTGCTAATTTTTGTTTTTGGTCCCTGGCAAAATATTTGATTAATCTTGTTCACTCATAAATTTATCCATTTTGTTTTTAGTTTCTGTTGTTAATTTAAATTGCTGAGTAATGAAGTGGTAGTTACATTGGCAGACATGTGGCAGAAATTGTGTGTGAATTTTTTGTGTTTAACATTATATCAATTTTTCAATTGCTACAAATTTTTTGGCAGCCTAAAATCACCATAAATGTTGCGAAAAAAAACAAGCTAACACAAATAGAATATTGTGTGGGTGGAAAAAGGGTGGGGGTATTATCTACAACGAAGGTTGGTGGCTTCCTAGTGCAAGGGGGTGCTAATGGTTTCTTTGCGGAGCAAGAGGGTCGTGTGGAGGGACTAGATTGTAGATGGTGGTGAAGACCTCGTTACCGACAAAGATGTTGGTGATGCGTCTATAATATTTTTCTTTGTATAATACTTGTTAGTTTGTGTTGTAATCTAAATAATAAAAAAATAAGATTAAGGATGGAAATTATTTTGTTTTCTTTTCAGTCCTAAATACCACTATTCGATCTTGATACACTATTTTTCAGCTTCATTTTCTTTTTATTCATATAAAAAGAGTTTTTGCTTGAGCATGCCAAAAGGAGGAACTACTCCTATCTCAATTTTTGTTTGTCATAATGTTCTACTCCAGTCGCACAAAGTATTAAGATGGTCAATCTTAATATTTCAGGATAGCACAACTGAATTTATGGTATAACAAATAACTAATACACACCAACAATGTTAGGCAACTTTACACAATGCACTAAGAAAACACATAAAGACACATAACACATATTCTTATTTGTATCGGATTCCTTTGATACCACTAAATATAACACCTTAAGAGTATTAATGTAATTACACTTTTAACATTCTTCTAAAGATGTGAAAAATAAAAATATAAATATTTATACATCAATATAATGTCAAGGCTGACAAATAAATATACAAAATAAATCAAACATCATACATGGATAAATATAATACATTCCTCGTAGCATAGGTATCATACATTACAAAAAAAAATACAAGAAACATAAATGTGACTAAATTACATGAAATATCAAAGATCACGCTAGAATGAGGATTGAATAGTGTGTTAGCAAATATGATAACTTTTTCATTAATGAATGATTTTCACGAATAGATATGCAAAAACATAGGTACTAACTGTGTTGTCCAATTATCGAAAAATAGTTTTAGTGAAAACAAATAATTATCGTCCAATGCAAGATAAAAGAAAGTTTTCATAAAGGTTTTTCAAATAACACTTGTGTGATCAAGTGTGTCAAATAAGCTTAAGAGAATATTAATCAATTAACTTAAGAGAGAATCAACAACACTTAGTTTATACTGGTTCACTCAAACAGAAATACGTTCAATTCTCATTTACACACATGTGAAGGGTTCCACTAATCAAATTTGATTACAAATAAGTATTTTATTTTGTCACCCTTGGCTATAACGATATTCTCTATGACATATTAACATACTCTTAGACTCCACCTAGATCTAAAACACTCGAGTATTATTTAACACTAAGTCAGTTATGACTTTTAAAAACAAAAAGTTTGAATGAATATAATGACTCAAATCACCCGATAAAGTGGATAAAAAATTATTTTTGAATACAAAGAATAATTTTGTTAGGCAAAGGATGAACTAATTAAGTGTAGTTTGTATTGTCCAATAATTTGACAAATTTTTCTTCAAATTTCTTTTTGCTCGTTTTCTCTTGGTATGCTTCATTTTTTTATAGCAGAGCTTGAATAATTTTTTATAGACTTTTGAGAAGTATCCATTATGGGATTATTGCTAGTCTTTTATATGACCATTGTCTCAAAACTAGAAGTAGTGCAACATGTCACGCTTTGGTTTGAGAGAGAAAGAATACAGTACAAACAACTACATGTGCTTATTCTCCTTAGCGAAAATGACCCTTGAGGAATATTCTCTTCAATCATTCTATTCCCTTCTATTATGTTCTTTCATTCTTAAAATTCAAATGTTAGCAATTCAAAATACAAGGGACAAAAATGAAATCACATAAGATAAGTTTGTGCACTTCCTTTTTTTCAGTTAACATGGATTTAAGTACAACGTTGGACATTACTTATACTTAATATAAAATAAAATGCGTAAGTGATTAAGTCCATTAGACACAAATAAAAGCAACAGAGTGTGTGAACACTGGTTTTCACAAAGAGTGTACGCTAGTTAATTAACAATGCATTGGATCTTGGATAATAATTCTTTAATAAAACAAATTGCACTTGTGATTGGGCGCATATTAATAAGAGTTATAAGATATAAAATAATACCAAGTGTACTCATATGTAGTAAGTCCTAATCACTTAAAAATCATTTATTAGTTCATCAATAATTTATATCTATATAATTATCAAAAATCATGGGTAAGAGTGAATCGTCTAATGATGGATTGTCAAATCTCAACAATCTCTCCATTTTTTATCATGACAAATCATATAAAATTTTGACCAAAATAAAATATAATCATGATATGATAGAATGATAATGCATGATTATGAGTTATGTGTTAGAGCAAATAAATAAGAGTACATATATGTATGAAGATTTGTTAGAAATTCCCTGAGAGTTCAACAACCTTTTATGCATGTTGCAGATAATAAGTATTAAAGATAAACATACAAAACGTATATGTAACGACATATAACACCAAAACCACACCTGTTATTTAGCAGAGTGCATATACATATCAAAATTCTTTTAACCTTCCCCCATTTTATCATTAACCAAAAGACATAGGATTCAAAAAAAATTGATGATTAGACATCATTGTCACTCTTGATTTGGTGGTGGTAGGGGTGGTTGAAGTGGCGGTGTTGAAGTTGGTAATGGTGGTGTTAGTTCAGCAGGTGCAAGCAATATACTTGCTAGTGGTGGCTATTGAATGAAAGGTTGCAATTGGATGGGTGGAGGTTTTTGGACGACTACAGCAGCAGCAACCCCCATCGTAGCATTTGAGCTTGCTGAAGATTTTGCAATAACATGGAACCAAGATTGTTAAATTGGGCAGCAATAGTATTATGCATAAATAGTTTGTATTGCTCATTTTCCACCCTCTATTACTCAACATATGTTTGCATAACTTGACTTATCATTTCTTTGGTGTGTCTTTTAGTTAATGCACTGGGATCAACATAGTTGAATGGAGTAACACCAAAATTGCTTGAGTAGACTACCATTACATCAAACATTTCTTTTTTCCATTGAAGTGGTTTCATTTGAGGTGTCAACCTACTTGGACGTAGGTTCAAGTTTACTTGTATGAACAACCTTATCAATCTTTTATGCATTGGACTTTGTTGATTCTTCATTGTCTTGCAATGCACTAGTGTTAATGAGATCAATGAGGACCTCATTGACTATGGCAACGTTATCCACAACTTCATCAGTTGTTGCAACAATCTCAGCTTGTACCTGAGCTCCTTTTTATGCATCTCCTTTTGCATCTATTTTAGCTCTTGAATCATGTGGTCCTTAAAGTCCTTTTCATTTATCTTCATAAGATCATAAACAGTTTCATTGAAGATGTTAGTTAGTTCCTTTAGCATGGAGATTACTCTAACTTTTATCCACTAAAGAGTGAACTCCAGTTCTTGGGATGGTTGATTACTTTAACTTCTTGTTATCTGTTGGGCATTTATTTATTCATTGTAATACACCTTGAACCCTTTCTTCTTGCCTTCATCCCTAATAAGCAAATGCGGGCAGTAGCAACCAAGCACAATATTTATATCAACAGTTCTATTGATGTGTAACCCTGGTGGATAAGCAATTCATTGATTAAAAGCATACATCTATGCAAGGATGCCAAGGGGCCTTTCAGTAGAGATTGGACCTACCATCATGCACCAGCACCACCATTAGCCCCTAAGACCAGTGGGCCTTTTCGTGGATCAGAAACCCATGGAAGCCGAAAACAGAACCTGTTTCCCTCAAGCAACACATTCGACTCCCTCCTCTGGCCATCACTACAATAACACCATTGGTGGGAAGAGTCCATCATCAAGGACAACAACAAGAGTTTGAAGAGTTTGGATTTAATTCATTTTTTCCTTAATTTAATTAAACAATAATCATATTTATGTTTTAATAAACTCATCTTAAATGTGTCATATCACATAATAAACAATATAGAAATTAACATAGGATCAAAATCACAAAGTTTGAAAACTAAAAAGATTGTAATAAAATTTTGGAGGATTAAAATAAAATAATTATGAAAATAAGAGGATCAAAATTACAATTTAAATAAAAAGTTATTACAAAATAAACTTCATGATAACTTTTCAATGTAAATTATGTTCAATAAAATATTTTAGTCAACTTTTAGCATTTTTTAATAATTGAAAAACTTGTTTGACCATTTCGTAAACACATTTTTTTTATTAATTTTTAATAGTTTTTGATATGTTACTTTAAGTAATATTTTTAAAACATTAGTTTTTAAATTTTTATATATATATATATATATATTTTCCCTTTTATCCTTAATGTATCTAACTATTAATTCATTTTCTTTGTTATCTTTTATAAATAAATAATTATTTTATTATTTTTCTTTCATTTGAAACTCTTTAATAAGATAATTTTTTTAACTTATGACTACCAGCTTTCAGCTATCAGATAATTTTTAAGTTAATTTTACAGAACATAATTATAATATTAATTGTTTTTTCATTAATACTTCTAATAAATTTTGCTTAAGCCTTCAAATTTAATATTAATATTAAAGTTAATTTTCTAAAATGATAAATGCTAACAAATGTCTTTTATTAAAAGAAGAAATTTTTTATTAGAAATTATATGGGAGCATATATTTTAAAAGAGAAAATGTTTACCAAAGATGTATAGTTGGGTTGATTGAACAAAAATATAATATTGTAAATTCCTTGTATTTTCTTTAGTTCTGATTAATAAAAAAGGAAATATTTTTATCAGGATATAAAAAAAATACACTCTTTTATAATTTTAAAATATGCTCTCATATAATTTTTAATAATTTTTTTTACCGGTTTCCTAAAAATATTGATTAACAATTGGTTTATGTAAAACAACTTATTACATTACTTATTATAAGGCAAAGAAAATAATATCTATAAAAATAAATTTTAAATAATTAATTAATAACATAATAATGTTTATCTCAAATACTTTTTTTGTTAACCATATTGCTAGTTGATAAGCGAAACGTGATTAACTTCTTCTAGTAAAATCTTTTTTTTCTAATTATATTTTTCTATTTATAAAATTTAAATTTTAGATTATGTTTAAGAGATTCAATATCCGTTGTACTAGAATCAACTAGTATAAAAATGAAACTCATAAAAATGTATTTGGTCATGAAAATATCAATGGTATTGGAGGACTTTTTTTTTTTTTTTTTTAATTGTCACTTTTTTTAGACTTTGGAAGCTTCCAAGCGCCAAGGACTGAATGGACGGTGATTAGGGTCCGAATCATGGCCAATTTGGTGCAAACCAATCAAATTACGACACGTGTCCACGTGGTGGGTTCCATGTAGACCTAGGTCGCAATAAGAAAGGCTCCACTATTCTCCATTTCACTTCGTTCAAAGCACGCCGTGTTTCGCTATCTCTCCCATTCTCTCGCATCTCAATACCCTTTTGATTTGTGAAAGGTAAAATCCTCTCTCTATCCTTCGCTTCCTTTCACGCATTTTCTCTCAAGATCTGAACAATTTTGTTCCTCTTTTCTCGGTTCGATCTTCAGATCTGTGCCCGTATGATGCTGTCTTTGTGTTCGTTTTTTTTTTTTTTGGTTTGAACTGTTTTTTACTGTTGGATACGATTTGTTTTGGTTTTGTATGTGTTTTGGGCATTGATGTACCGTTGTTGAATCCGATGAACTGAAAGATCTGTGTCGGTTTGTTCTTGTGTGTTCTCTTGGCTTGATCTGCAAGCCGAATCTGTTTTGTGAGTGGGTGTTTAGAATAACGGTCTTTTCTTTTTTCGATTTAGAATTATGGGCTTTTTTATTTTAGTTTTTTCTTTTAATCGTCCTTGAAAATCTAGTCTTTTTTAGATTCAGAGATCGCCATTGTTTTATGGATGGATCTGAATTTATTTTTCTTTTATTGGTCCTTAAAAGGCTGAAATTTTTATGTGTTCTGATATGAGTCTCCGTTTGTTTTGTAGATCTGTACTGGTTTCCGACTTATTTCTGTTTTTCTTTTGTTTTGTCTGTCCAAGTGATCCTTTTGTGCCCGTTAAAGGACAATTTATGATCTTTGTTGTTTAGTTGTGGTTATGGGATTATGAATATTAGTAAGTGCCTCATTTTCCTCGTTCATTAGATTTGCTTTTTATAAATAACTGATTATACTAGTTCTAAACTATACTGTAGCAATTTGTAACTGAATATTGGTATTCCAAATAAATAGGAGTGTTTCTTTTATGGATGGTTACTGCATAAGGACTTGTATCTGACAGTTTTTTTGTCATACTTAATCTTAATGAACTCGACATACTGATTACCACCATGTTTTGCTTGTATCCTGACGCAGATAGCATGAAGTTCCTTTTTATTAATACTTTTGGATGTCTGGGTGTATTCTATTCTAAGTTTTCTGTATGCCTTACCTTTGTCTTGAGTCTTGACTATCAAATTGAAAACTGCGTGCTAGACCTTACCTGTGTCTTGTCTATCAAATAGAACACCGCTAGATTTATCGTAGCCAATGTCCATGGTTTAGTGAATGCCTTTGCTGATTGCTGTTATGATGCTATATGCCTTTTTTATGGTGACATTATTTGACCTTGGATACTTTCTTCAGGAAAGCAAACATGCTTGATCAGGTCCAACACCCTACAATCATGGACAAGGTTGCTGGCCAGCTCCATCTCCGTTCTGGTGTTTCTGGTATTAGGAGTTATGAAGGAGCCTACTGCCACCCCACAATGTACCAAAGACCCTCTTTTGGGAATTACTCGAATGCTGCATTGCAGTATCCTGTGATGCCCTCATGCAAAGCTACTATGGATTTGTCTGCTGCTGCAACAACTGCCTCCCCCGTCTTTGTTGCTGCTCCAGCAGAGAAAGGCCATTTTCTTATAGACTTTCTCATGGGAGGTGTTTCAGCAGCTGTCTCAAAAACTGCTGCTGCTCCCATTGAACGTGTTAAGCTTTTGATCCAGAACCAGGATGAGATGATCAAAACTGGTAGACTTTCTGAGCCCTACAAGGGTATTGGTGATTGCTTTAAGAGAACAATGGCAGATGAGGGTGTTGTTTCTCTATGGAGAGGAAACACTGCAAATGTCATCCGTTATTTCCCTACCCAGGTTAGTTATTTTGTAATTTTCATATGAACTATAGATGTAGTGTTTTCCAATGAGAATTACAGTTGACTCTGGTAATGTATGATGACCTTTAATGCAAACTTTTTTTAACCAAGGTGAAACTTCAATTCTAAAACACCAAAAAATGTGATGCTGAATTTGCTGTTTGTATTCTACCAGGCTTTGAACTTTGCATTCAAGGACTACTTCAAGAGGCTTTTTAACTTTAAGAAGGATAGGGATGGCTACTGGAAATGGTTTGCTGGCAACTTGGCCTCTGGTGGTGCTGCTGGTGCTTCATCCCTTTTGTTTGTTTACTCTCTTGACTATGCCCGTACCCGTCTTGCCAATGATGCTAAGGCTGCAAAGAAGGGAGGAGAGAGACAGTTCAATGGCCTTGTTGATGTCTACAGGAAGACATTGGCATCTGATGGTGTTGCTGGGCTCTACCGTGGTTTCAACATCTCATGTGTTGGAATCATTGTGTATCGTGGTCTGTACTTTGGATTGTATGATTCCGTGAAACCAGTTGTCCTCACCGGATCATTGCAGGTTGGTTTTGGCCCCTTTATAACTGATATATTTGATATTCTGTTTAATCAAATTCTTATGGAGTGTTGCTAGTGCATTTTTCATCAAGTTCATGCTTTTTGATTTGATTTTAGACTTGAAATTGTTTGTTTTGGAAGTCTTTCACATATTTAAATATTAATAGTTTTTATTACTGGGTAGTAGTTATATAGTGGTGATAATGTGATATTGACTATGCCATATTTAATCTAGTTGTGTTGTGTCATTAGCCATTTTGAGGTGCATGTGGTGGCCTGTAACATAACTGGACGTGTGTTAGTCATTGTTAAGTGGTGGCATGGGTTATTTTAAGAAATGACTAATGAGAAAATACAGTAATTTGTTCTAATTTTTTTAACTTAATATAGTCCTATTCCTTGAATGTAATGACTAAAATGTCCCATATTTATAATCTTGAGGGATTGAATTGCTACTTTATTTTATTAGGGATTGATCCTTCTCATCTCTTTTATGTATAAATTCAGTAGTCACCCTTAAATAATTTTAAATATGCTAAAATTAAAATAAAAATAAATTTGAAGAACTTAATTCAAATAAAACTATTTGCAAAGACCAAAGTTATACTTTATTACTTAATTATGTTAATGCAACCAAAAGGTTCTTCAGGGTTTTTATTGAAATCTTATGCAATGAATTTCCCTTGATGATTGCAGGATAGCTTTTTTGCCAGCTTTGCCCTCGGATGGCTCATCACCAATGGTGCAGGTCTTGCATCATACCCAATTGACACTGTTAGAAGAAGAATGATGATGACCTCTGGTGAAGCTGTCAAGTACAAGAGTTCCTTGGACGCATTCACACAGATCCTCAAGAATGAGGGCGCCAAGTCCTTGTTCAAGGGTGCCGGTGCTAACATCCTCCGTGCCGTTGCTGGTGCTGGTGTGCTTGCTGGTTACGACAAGTTGCAGGTTCTTGTGTTCGGCAAGAAGTATGGTTCTGGTGGTGCTTAATTTCAGTGCTGAGTCAGTGTTATTATTATTGTTTTTTAGATGGCGATGATAAAAACCGTTCTGAGTTTCAAGAGTTTTTTAGACTAATGGCTGCCGCAAATTTTGTTTAATAAATTTTCTAGATGGGATATTGTCCCAAAAACCGTTTTTAAATTTCATCATGATGGAAATTTTACATTTGAGAATGATTTATTTGAGTGGCAGGGATAAGTGGCTGTCACTTGGAATTCCAATTTAATGATTTTAAAATGTTACACATTATTGTTCAAGTTCAAGATTGTCAATTCGTCATATTTTTAGAATAAAGTGCTGATGATTGTTTTGCTTTCATATGATTTATTCTTTACCTAGTTTTTCGCTTGTCTATTATTTATAAAGTAGCTGGGTTGATCTTTAACGAATAATTATAATTATAATATTTCCAAACTAAAATGCTATTTAGTACGAAGCGAATGATCCCATCGGATGTTTGGTCCTACGTGTGATTTTATTAAGCAAAATTGCATGATAGCTCCACTTCTTTGGTCTTCGTTGCAGCAATTTTAACTAATTCATTTTGAATTCTTTGTGATAATTATTAGTCCTTGCAATGTCATGTTATAGCTGACCAATTCATATATTTAATCTTTAAATGATATAATTTTAAGTAATTTTAAATTATTTTTTAAAATGATAAAAAAATGTTTTTGCACTCGTAAGCAACCGTTAATTACAAGTAATTGGAGTTTAACGGTTTTTAAAAATAAAATATTCTCTGGTGAATAAAGTATACATGGACGCTTTCTTAATCATTGGAGTGGGGAGTGAATAAAGAATTTTATTCCTAGAAAGATTGTCGTGTCACTCGTATGTGAGCGCTACACATGTTAGTTTGGCAAGACATAAGAAGAACACGTGGGCAATATGTCTACCAAAACCGCTGACTTGAAAATTATAGGGAAATTGAAATTCCAAAAGTATGTAAAATAAACACTAATATTAATAAAATTATGGATTTTAAAAAATAAGAAAATCTATATCATAAATAAAGAAGATGAGAATCATAAATTAAGAATTATAAGATTATCAAAATTATAATTTAGTCATAAGAAAAACCTTGAGTTGAATTTAGAGATGACAAAAATCTCCCATTTTTATGTATCTATTTAAACTTGTCTTGATTTTGAAGAAGAATAATTAATTTTTTAAAACATAAATGAGTATGTAATTACTCTTTCCAAAATATATATTATATTTTTTTATTTCATACTTTTAGACTTGAAATCTTTTTTTTATTTTAATAGATTGATTTTGTGTTATAGATAATTGTACTTTTGTGGCTTATTAAATTTAAATTTAAATATGTCATATTTATAATATAATTTATTTTGTTCATAAAATAAGTATAATTCATTTTTATTTTACTATCAAATATTTTTTATATTTAATGTTAATATCTGTTGTTAATCAGAATTTACTAAATAATATTGTGACAAATTAATAAAATATCACATTATTAATTAATGACTAATATGTTATTAGAGTGTTTGATCTTTACTTAATGGATCTTGACTAATTATATGTACTAAAATATTAAAGGTAATTTTAAATTAAAAAGTAAAGTTTAATAATAAAATTTTAAAAAATATTATTTACATATATGCTACACATATTTAAACTGTTAAGCTTTCAGTTTAAGGATATTTAAAATTAGTTTTGGATTGAAAGTAAGAAAAAAAGTATACAAATATATTATTATAAAATATAAAGTATACATTGATGGTTTCTTAATCATTAGAGTGAGCGAGTGGCATTGAAGTGTTTCTTCTCAAGATGTTGAGATTGCAGCCGACAAAGATGAAGTATTTAATCATTAATCGAATTGAAGATATTCCTGCCTAAAGATGCCGAATACTTTTTCTTCTTATCACCTCCTTTTTTTTTTTCGCGTGTCTTTTTCTAATATTTGGCAAAACAATCACATGAAGGGTGTGGGATACCATCAATGAGACATTCAAGTTAATTTTTGACAAGAGAAATATTACCTTGAGAACTTAAGTTATTATAAACACATATTTATAGGTATCAAGGTTTATAAATTTTATCAATAAATTAAGAAAATGTAATATAAGATTATCATCCGATATTGTTAATATAATATTAAAATAAGTTAAATTCTTTAACCTTCATGAATAATTGTCAAGAAAATACTAATTTATGCCGAAAGGGTTTTAGATTATGATGAGAGATGTGTTAGATTGTGACTAAAAAGGTATTAGACTATGTCAAAAGAATTTTGTGATTTTTTTTTTCAATCTAAACTAATTCTCTCTAGATAATTATCAATTTATACTATTTCTTAATTTAATTCTCAAATTACACTTTTTATTTAGTTAAGAAGTGAAATTGGGCCAACTCGACTTCCCACCTGATTTTTTAAAATATTATTTTATTAAATTAAATTAATTTTTTAGTTATATTATTTAATTTTTAAAAATAATGATATTTTTGTATAATAATTTATTTATACCAAAATACATCATAAATAAAATACATTACCTTGAATTTTTTTAGAAGTGCATACTACTTTATATTATAATAAAGGATTAAAAATATAAAAAATGACGTTGAATTTTTTCGGGAAATAATTTTCAGCGCTGCATACTATTTTATTATAAATAATATTTATTAATTGTACATAATTTTGAATTTTTGTGATTGTTTTTAATGTAATTGAAAATACAAAAATTACCTTAGACTTTTGGGGAAAATAATTTTCAACTTGTATACTACTTTATATTTTAAAGGATAAAGATTGTTTAATTTTTATTTTAATCAAAATTTTATTAATGTAAACTTTTTTTTTAATTTTCATGTAATATGTTATTATATTCACATGAGAAATAATATTTAACATAATAATGTTGATTATCTCAATATAAAAAATTAATCTTTAGCCTAATAAGTCATATGCCATCATCTTTGATATATGACAAAAAAAAAAAAAACTAAATAAAAAGAAAGGTATTTTAGAATACCTCAATAAGGGATTTGAGAAGAAGGCTATATATGGTTCCTGCAACTGCTAGTTTCGAACCAAGAACTTGATGGTTGACATTCGAACTGCAAGCCAACAAGTCACTCGGGGATACCAACATCTCTATATTCAACGGATTTTATTTATTGCCAAAAACTGGCAGCATATTGAAATGGTTTCATGCTCATGAGTATCAGGAATCATCATCTTTCTCACAATCCTTGTGTGTTGAATAACCATCCTCAGTGGTTCTATTGTCATTCAAGGTATGCAAGCCCCTATTAATTTTTTTGGTTACTTGTTGCTCTCTCTCTAAACCCCATTTTCTTTTTCCTCTTTCTTTCTGATTTTCAGTATAAAGTTTGTTTTGTTCCCTTGGAAACATTTGAATGGTTTTGGACATGGAGAAGAGGTATAGTAGAACATCTAAATTTCAGCATATAATTCATGTTGTGAAAGATACATGGATCTTTTTTTTTTTCCAGTTACTATAACTCACGCGATTATGTGTTTTGATTCTATACTCGTGGTCTGGAGATGAGTGGAGGGGAGAGGGGGAAAGGGAAAGAGAAATTGAGTGAAAGTGGTAAAGGGAAATAGTGTGTCAATGAGGGAGGTGGGAGAAGAGTAGTGGATGATGAAGGATGAACGATAGTGAAAGGAAGAAAATCTGGTATGCCGAATCTTTCTCCCATTTTTCCGACGAATTTGGGATCAAGGAGTTCTGGAGAATATTTGGGAGGTACGGAAGAGTGAAGGAGGTGTTCATTGCAGCAAGAAGAAACCAATGGGGTAGGAGGTATGGCTTTGTTTGTTTTGCGGGGGGTAATGAATCCAAAATCGCTTGAAAAAGAATTGAACAATATTCGCATTGGTAATCAAAAGATACATCCAAACCCGCCCAAATATAGAAAAAGACAGATTTTTAAATTGGAGATTCTTATCAGAGCCATCAACTACAAAGTGATCAATTTTGTAGAAGAAATCAAAGACAACCAGACTGTGATCTCTTAGGACCGGGTCAGCAAAAAATAAGTAAAACCAATCAGAATGCTCCCCCTATCCCTTATAGGAGTACAAATTCTCAGTAAGGAAAGCAAAAAGATAAAGTTAGAAGAAAGTTTGGGTAGCGAAAGAGGGCAATAATCAAAGGACTGATGAGGAAGATTGGAAAGGAATGATTATAAATGTCAACATAGAAGCTAATAATCGGCTAACATAGAGTTGGGTGGGCATACAAGTGACTGATTGATGGATGGATGGTAAGGAGGTAAAATTGAGATACATGGGAGGGGATTTGGTTTTTATTGCAGGAGTAGTTCAAGACATAGTAAAGTAGGCAGCGGAAAACTTCCTATTCATTTTCATTTCAATTGTGATGTCATCCTTACTCGGAGTGGATTGTTTGATATAAGTTACGGAATTTTGGATGACGTTCCTTTCAAAGAGGGAATATAAGTTAGAGTAGACACCACAAGGATTATCTTGATAAGTCCGAGATTAGTTAAACAAGAAATCCATAGAGAAGCTTTTATCAAATTTGATCAAATATCAAAAGTCTTTTTATTGAAAACGAAAATCAATACATATAGTATATATAAACAAAAAAAAGATAAAAATAGACATGGGTCTTCAAATCAGTTTGGACAAAAAATGACAACGTAAAAAGAATGAAAATATAAAAAGAACATGTTGGCATAGAGCTTCAAATTAGTCTGGACCTTCAGCAATAATTAATATTCTTAGTAGTATCTCTGCTTCTGGACCTTCATCATTCTTCACTTAGGCCTTGTTAAGTATGTCTGCTACCATTTGTTGGAGGGTAATTGACTATTTGGTCCTACTCCTGATCATAGGTCCCTATATTTAGGCAATTTTTGGATTCTCATCAAATTGAGAGATGGAAATTAAGAGGATATAGTAACAACAAAGAGACTAGCCTAGATAAAAGTACATGTATACCAATAAGGGCATGAGCGAAGAATGTTATTCTCAACTGTTGAATAGTTTTGGTAACCTTGTGTTATGTGAAAAAATGTCAGAGGGTAGACTATGTTCGAGTGGGGGTGATTACCTTATCCCTGCAAACTATTGCAAGAATAGTTAAGAGTCCAAAATACGTGGGATAATAACCAGGTGGTTCATCCTAGCAAGTCAACTTCTCCGCTATTAGTACAAGGAAGCCACAATAGCATTGTCAGAAGAAATGGGTCTACAAGGCAAGCAGGTACATCTATCAGCAATACGGTGCTTGATTGCCACTTCAAGAACTGCAATGATCTTTTTTAGATAAAGAATGACTTGGAAGGTGCAAGAAAATCTAGGAGGTGGGAAAGTCATTGGAAATATCTTGCGTGGGACTGGACAGACAAGAGATGATAAAGAAGATCATGGAGAGGGAGCAGAGGGATAAAATTCAAAAAGAAGAAAAAGGCTGCCAAAAGAAGAGGGGAAACCATGAGAAGTTTTACATATAATGTTAAGAGTATTGAGGGGGGGGGAGATTAAAACTGAAGTTCTTTTAAAGAATTAGTGCAAGAAGAAGAAGATTTAATTTTTGTTTTTGCAAGAAACAAAAAAGGAATTGATCAACAAGGGAATATGTTATTCTTTGTGGTGAGACCATGAGGTGGAGTGGGAAATGAATCCATCCGAAAATTCAACTAGCGGCTTATTATGTTTATGGAGTAAAGAGGTTTTCAACTAAATGATTCTTTTAGGGGGCATGGTTTCCTTGGTTTAGAAGGGAAGTGGAAAATTGGAGCATTCCAAGTTACTTTGGTTAATGTGTACTCACCGTGTGAATTGGAGAAAATTGTATGCAGAATTAAAATCTTCTAGAGCATCTTCTAACAATTCTAGATGATGTGTGTTGGGAATTTCAATTGTGTTAGGGATCCAAGCTAGAGACAAGGTATTCATTGAGAGTCACAAGGGGAAAGATAAGTGGATGAATTTAATCAATTCATTGAAGATATAAAACTCACTGATATTCCTTTGATTGGAAGAAGCTTCACATGGTATAAATCAAATGAAAAGGCAAAGAGTAGGATTGATAGAGTTTTGGTCTCTAGAGTGTGGCAAGGTTGTGTCCAATATGTTTTGAATGGGAATGTCTCAAACCATTGATTTTTTAAATATTTTTTAGCATATTTAATCCTTTGATTTTCTTTAATTGTTGTCACAAACCCTCTCCTTTTTTTTCCTACTAGAAACTCTCAAATTCTGATTTTCTACTCAAAATCATATCATAATAGTTTTTTTACTCAAAGATCACCAAATAATATATCAAATTTGGGTCATTGACTTTTAGGTTTTTTGTGATGTTTTGGTTTTCCAACTAGCCTAAATGCATAATTACATGTGTTCTTTCATGGAATTTCGGTTACCCAATAGTAGAATGTGATTTTTTTTTTTATTCTTTGTTAGTCTTGCAATTGGTTTTAGGTACATTGTGTTATGATACATCATCTGTATGCTCCTATTATCAACCAGATTTGTGCCTTCAAGCAAAAGACTTTGTAAGAAAGCTTCATCTTCAACGGATCCTATGGTCACTTTATCATCTGATCCTGTTTATTCAAAGACTTTGTTGTTAGTTAGTGCTCTTAGGATTTCTTCCTTGAGGGTATAGCTCCCTTGCTTGTTTCTGTTTTTTTTTTGTTTTGTTTTTTTTACAATCATAAAAAATAATATCAAATTTGATCTAAAATCTAAATTCTACGTTTTCTTTTTCTTCAAATCTTAACATTACATCGTACTAAATCCTTTATCAAACATTTATGAGTTCTAAATTTATCTTAACGATTATCGTGGGGTCTAAAATAAATATTTATGTATCCATAATTATTTAAAAAATTAAAATTTTAAAGAAAAAAATACGAAAGAATTAAACTTATTTAATTTTAAAATAACAACAACTGAATTTACTTGAAAGTAATTTTAGAAATTAAAATTTTACACAATCTAAATTAGATGAATGAAAAGTAAAATTATAGATAATATTGGGACAAATATAGAAGGGGGCGACTAGGAGCTTGAATTCGAGCCCCTCTCTTGAAACATATATATATATATATATATATTAAAGTTAATTAGTATAAAATATATAGAATTAGTTTTATATGTTATTATTATTATTATAATTTTAATTAGTATAAAATTATATCAAATTAGTTATGTTTGTTGTTTCATTTCAATGATTAAAATGATAATTAGTGTAAAATTTATGTAAAAATAATTATATGTTTTTTATTATTATAATAACAATTAAGATTATCATTGTTTAATATAAAAATTAATCTTAATTTTATGTATAAAAATAATAATTTCTTAAAAAATATTATTTCTTAAAAATTAGATATTTAAACAACCAATTATAAAGGAAATTTTTTTCCACTCCTTTTATAAGGTTTCTGAATTCACTGGTTGTAGTATATGGTAATCATTTTATCATCAACGCTAATTAATTATAACTAGTGATGAATGAATCAACGAAGATCTCCAACGGTCAAAAGCATATGCTTAGAGCGATCCAAGGTCGGTTCCTAACGTTTCATTTCTCATTTCTCTCTGACCCATAACGGTCACATTTACATTCTTCACTATCACGTGCACACACACTCTCACTCAACGCTTTCTGGGTTTGCACTCACTCACTCATCTCTTTCTCTCTCTCTCATCAATGGAACCCGCGAAAATTGATTGGAAGAGGCTAGAGTGGAGCTTCGTGGAAGACAAGCTCTACGAGCACATCAACGCGCCCAAGTGGGTTGACTTCTTGTCCCTTGACCACTCCCTCAATGATCATGCTGACGAAGCTTGGTTCTGCAAGCCTGGTATAATTCTTCTCTTTTTTTCTTTGTTTCAAGATAATTTGCATCTGGGTGTGCCAAACTTTGCATCTTTTTCTAAACGGGTATTGCCAAAGTTTTTAAATTGGGCTGTGATTTTGCATTTGGGTTTGCCAAAGTTTGCTTCTTTTTCTAAATGGGTATCGCCAAAGTTTTAAACTGAGGTCGTGGTTTTGTCGCAATTCTTGATTTTGCGGGAAATTGTGGACAAATGTAGCTGCAATTGCAGTGGCTTTGCAGTTTTGCGGCTGAAATCGTGGTTGTGGATTGATTTTTTAAAACTTGGCTTACTAATTTTGGTTGCAATACAGATTGCAAACATCCCAAGACAGCAGAGGATTTTCTGAGATCAAAAACTCCTCCTTCCAAGGTTTTTTTTCCCTTTTCTTCTTATACCCTCTTTTGTTAATTGTGAGATTCTCAATCTTGGGTGTCACCCCATTTGACAAACATTTAACCTTGAGCTGGTTTTCTTATGCTGAGTTTCTAATTATGGTCTTTAGTGATCTTGTGCTGAGGTTCTTTTAATCTTTTGTTTTCTGTAGAAGGGTTTTAGCCCGGGTTATGTTTCAGAGAATCTTCCAAGTGGTGACAAAATTAGAAGGTACATTCTTGTAAACAACAACACTCTTTCTTTTAACTTGCAATTTAAGATTGTGTTAAAAGATTGAAATTCACCAATTTTGTATCTTGGTTCAGAGATGCGAAAATCAAGAGAAGGGTGCCTGCACTATTCAACCAAGAAAGTGAAAACCAAAACCCGAATTTGTTTACTCCTCCTCCTACTACTAAAGTTAACCCCTTGAAGGAAGCAATCAAGTCTACTGAAGAGAAGAAGAAAGTGGTTGATAATGATGACACATTTGTGGATCACAAGGCGCCTTCATTGAGATCAACTCTATCCACCAAGAATTTGTTTGCCGGGAGGCCTATTCTGAATCAAATCACGGAATTCTGCAATGAATTGAAGAAATTGGCAATAAGAGCTAAGGAGAGAGAAAATGCTGAAAATTTGATCCCAAAAGAGAGTGAAGAGGTGGTGGAGAAGACCTCTTGTTCTATTCAAGCTTTAGCTGAGTCAGATACAAAAGAGAAAGAAAGGAAACCACTGCTTGAAGTGAGTAAGGCTGAAAGAATTGAAGGGATGTGTGTTAAAGGGAAGCAACAGAGAAAAAAGTAAGCATATTATTCTCCCTCTGAGTCTATGTAATCTATTGTCCCTATAAGAAATTCTAGGAATTACATAAAGAAAACCTTAGGGGATACTTTGGGCTGACAAAATATTTTTCTTTTTTTTCATTTTCAATTTACAAAGATTTCACATGATTTTTCTGTTTTTAAAGATTTGTATAGGAAAATCTTAAAACAACTTTTATTACTGAACTAAAACTGAATAAAATATAGAAAATATTTATCAAAATAAAAGATCTTTTGGGGACTAAAAATTCCATTTGTACTTAAACTATAACTGCAAAAAGACACTTGCACACTGTGCTTTGGTTGTACTTACAAGCAACTGCAAAGAAAAGTAAGAAACATGTGATTTCAATTGGGGTTGCAGTTGAAGTGCAGTCACCAAAAATGAGTGTTTGGTTGGTGTACGTGTGTCCTTCCAAAGCACAACGCTGCTTCTGCGTCTTTTGAATAATAAAAACATTAATTTATGAGCGTACAAAATGGCCACACCAAACGCATAAGAAAATTACAAGTAAATGTGTGGTCCTCAGAAAATTACAAGTTGCAATTGCTGCCGTCATGTAGATGACTGTATTCTAGTGTTGAAACAAAAATAGTGCTTTGATCAATAGTGTAACTAGTATAAGTGTTTGTTGGTTTGATGTTCTTATTTTTAAATGACTAGCATGCTCAGAACAGTGATAACTAATGCCAAGTGATATCGCAATGTTGATCAAAAGTTCAAAACATACAGTGGTAATTAATGCTTAGAAGAGTGATAAACAATGTTGATTGATTGTTGAAGTTATATATAATATAATCATCCTCAATCTTGGAAAATAAAACTACGTTTTTGTTCATGTACCCTATTCTTGCTTAATCTACATTGCCAATAAATGTGATGATTAAGTTAGCTACAAGATGGACCTGGCCTACAGTATTAACTGGTAACTCAATTATTATAGTTGTATAATTCATATAGCCTAAGTTTGGTGGAGGGTCAATTTTCTCACAAAAAGAGAAAGCTACCTAGGACACACTCACTTGTGCTTCATGAAAGGCTGGCCATTGATTTTTCACCTAGGACTACACAGCATTATCTATATATAGTTCAGTGACTGTAAACTTGATTGTCAAAAACTGATTTATCGCCCCATTCTAGCATTTCCCGAGATAATCAGTTGTGTATTACTGTATTCTGCAGAAGACCTGATGAGGCAGAGAACATGCCAGTAACTCTTGACCTGGAGAATCTAAAGCACAAGAGGGAGGGGAGCTTACAACAAATTAGAACAAATCCTCCCTCTCCTCAGTGCTTCTCTGTTGCACGTGGATTCAACAAACCTACCCCTTCAAAGGCTCCCAAATCCCGGCTAATGGTATGTTTATACTGCATAAATACAGTTGAACTTTTTCAGATTGATAGAAGACTGACTTGACAAGACAATATCAAGAGATTTTGAATAACAAAGGTCAAGCAATACGTTAGTATCAAAGATTTTGAATGGATTAGGATAAAAGGGTTATGTAGTTCTTTTTGATAGATTTTCATTATTATCTTTTAAGGTAGGTCATTGCTCCATATCAAGAGAGCATAATATCTCCTGTATCATTTTATGATACTTTAAAGGATCATGAAAATGTACCAATTCATGCTCTTTGATAGAATGAGAGAGAGTGATAGAGAGATTTTAGAGAGAGAACTGATACTATTTCATTCTAAAAAGTTAGTTACAAAAGAGGTATATATAGACCTCTGAACCTTTGAACTGAACATACAGAATTAACTATAAAGAGAGAATTTTTGTTAGTAGAAGCTAACAGTTGTCTATCACCAATGAGGTGCTGTTAGCAAAAGCTAACAACCCTTACAAACATCACAAAACTGTTTTCACAGTTATATAAACAGATACTTTAATAGCCCCCACTCTAATACCCCCCTCAAACTCTTCACATTGAGTTTGCCCCTAAGAACTTCAAATCTTGCTAACAAAAGAGACTTGGTTAGCATGCTCATCTGCTCACTGATCTAGAGCTGGGATGTGTAAAACTGAAAGCTGCTTGGGCAGAACTTTTTCTCTAACGAAGAAGACATCGATTTCTATATGTTTTGTACAACTGTGGAATAAAGGATTGTGAGCAATGGATATAACACTCTGATTGTCACAAGAGAGAACAGGAGTGGTGAATGAAACTTGCAATTCTATTAATAGAGCATGAATCCTTGTTAACGTAGCAGAAGTTTGAGTCAAACTACGGTACTCAACTTTAGTGTTGGAACTTTTGTTTGCGAGACCACCAAGATATTAAGTTTGGGCCAAGAAGAAGGCAGCCCCTGAGGTGGAACGCCTATCATCCACATCAGATGCCCAGTCAACATCACAAAATGCACAAAGAGCCAAGGACTTTGTAATAGAAGTAGGCTGAAGAAGTAACCCATGAAACAACCTACCTTTGAGATACCTTAAGATCCTTTTAACCACTGCCCAGTAAGAGTCTAGAGGTGTAGCCATGATTTGACAAATTTTATTGACAACAAACTTGACTTCAGGTCTAGTTAGTGTAGCATATTGTAGGGCACCCACCACTGATATGTATAGAGTTGGATCATGAAACAAATCAGCACCATGCCTAGATAGCTTGCAATTAGACACCATGGGAGAGGAAATAGAATGAGCTTCAACCATGTGAGTTTTGTGGAGTAAATCACAAATATATTTGCTCTGAGTCATCATTATAGAGTTATTAGGCAAATACTTGATCTCTCCAAAAAATAGTCCAAATGACCCAATTGCTTAAGGGAGAAAGCAATGTGCAGCTTGGTGTTGCTGAAGAAGAGAAGTAGAGGTACCTGTGATAATGATATCATCTACATAAATTAAAAGATAGACAATATGCACTTGATGCTTGTAGATGAACAGAGAAGAGTCACATTTGCTTCCCACAAAACCAAACTGAAGTAGAGTAGATTTTAGCCTATCAAACCATTGTCTTGGGGCTTGTTTCAGCCCATAGAGAGCCTTGTTAAGCTTGCAAACTAGGGACTTATCTTCAACCTTAAAGCTAGAAGGTTATGTCATAAATACTGACTCCTCAAGGAACCCATTTAGAAAAGCATTGTTCACATTAAGTTGAAATAACTCCCACCCACGTGAAAGAGCAAGAGTGACAACAATATGAATAGTGACAAGCTTGACCATAGGAGAAAATGTCTCATGGAAGTCAAAGCCATGGACTTGATGAAAACCTTAAGCTACCAGCCTTGCTTTAAACTTGTTGATGGAACCGTCAACATTTTCCTTTACTCTAAAAATCCGCCTTGCTTTAAACTTGTTGATGGAACCGTCAACATTTTCCTTTACTCTAAAAATTCACTTGCACCCAATAGCTTGTCTGTTGGAAGGTAGGGGAACTAAGTCCCAAGTTTTGTTTTTTAGCAAGGCATCATATTCTTGTTGCATTGCAACAAACCAGTATGAATTTTCCACAGCATGTTTAACAATTTTGGGTTCAGAATGAGCAAGAAACAAGGAAGGATGCAACCTAAGATTGTGAATTCCAGAGTTAGACCTTGTTTGCATAGGATGATTGTTAATAGGGATGGAATGAGGTGCTGGAACAAGCTCAGAAGAAGATCACTAAGGGTTATGGACTCTGATGTTTGAGGGTGTATAGAAGCTGACTCAGAGGAAGGTTGATGAGAGACAAGAGGGAGATTGTAGGGGAGTTGGCTGAAATAGGAGAAAATCCAGGGGGAATAGAAGGTGTAGAAGGGGAATGAGAAGGATACAGTTGAGAAGATTGAGGTGTAGGAACTACAAATGAGATTAAGATTGAAATATGAGTCAGGGTAAATAAGTCAGAGTAAGGAAACCTCAATTGAGGTGCTGGAAGAGGTTCAGAAGAAGATCACTAAGGGTTATGGACTCTGATGTTTGAGGGTGCATAGAAGCTGACTCAGAGGAAGGTTAACGAGAGACAAGAAGGGAGACTGTAGGGGAGTTGGCTGAAATAGGAGAAAATCCAGGGGGAATAGAAGGTGTAAAAGGGGAATGAGAAGGATACAGTTGAGAAGATTGAGGTGTAGGAACTACAAATGGGATTATATGAGTCAGGGTAAATAACTTAAAGTAAGGAAACCTTAATTGAGGTGTTGGAACAGGCTCAGAAGAAGATCACTAAGGGTTATGGACTCTAGTGTTTGAGGGTGTATAGAAGTTGACTCAGAGGAAGGTTGACGAGAGACAAGAAGGGAGACTGTAGGGGGGAGTTGGCTGAAATAGAAGAAAATCCAGGGGGAATAGAAGGTGTAGAAGGGGAATGGGAAGGATACAATTGAGAAGATTGAGGTGTAGGAACTACAAATGGGATTAAGATTGAAATATGAGTCAAGGTAAATAAGTCAAAGTAAGGAAACCTCAATTCATTAAACAAAACATCTTTGGGTTGTGGACTCTGCCAGTTGAAGACAAACATTTTTATGCCTTTATGAGAGGAGGAATACCCAAAAGATAGATACTCTTGAGAATGAAAATTAAGTCTACGTGTATGATAAGGTCTCAGCAAAGGAAAACAGGCACAACCAAAGGTTTTGAGAAATTGAAAATCAGGGTCCTTGTTGGAAAGAGTAACAAAGGGAATAGCAAAGTTGAAGGAAGTAGTGAGAAGTCTATTAATTAAATAGATAACAATAGTAAAGGCATAGCCCCAAAACTGTAAGGGTAAAGATGCATGATATAACAAAGTAAGACCCAAGTCAACTATATGTCTATGCTTTCTTTCAACTACACCATTTTGGTGATAAGTGTGAGGACAGATGAGTCTGTGAGAGATGCCATAAGAAGTTAGGAGAGTAGAGAAAGGTCTATATTCACCCCTTTAATTAGATTGAACACTTTTGATTTTAGTGTTAAGTTGTAGTTCAACCATTGATTTAAAAGTTTGGAAAATAGATAGAGTTTCGGCTTTAGATTTAATAGGAAATATCCAAATGTATCTGGAAAAATCATCAATAAAGGACACATAGTATTTAAAACCAACATAGGAAGTTAAATGAGAGTGTCCCCATAAATCTGTGAAAATAAACTCCAAAGAAGAGTAAACAAAAGTAGAAGTGTGAGATAACAGTTTGTGAGACTTTCCTATACAACAAGAGGAGAAAAATTTTGAAAAATTCTTATTAGAAGAGAAAATATTACAATGATTGAAGAGACTAGCTTCATGACATGATTGTTAGGATGACCTAGCCTAGCATGCCAAAGACTAACATTGCTAGGAGATGAAATTACAAAATTCAAAGCTACACTAGAATTTTTATTGACATCAGAAGCAGAAGCTGCATTAGACAATCAATTAGATGAAGTTGAAGTTGAAGTAGACAACAACAGAGAGAAATTGATTGTCTTGAAGCTTGAGATTATGAAATGACCATTAGCACCAACAACTCCCTGAAGAAGAATTTTATTGGTCTCCTAATATTTAACAAGATATAAGTGAGGATAAAATTCAAAGAAAATAGAGTTATCTTTAGCAAACTGACGCACACTTAACAATTTTTTTTATATGGAAGGAACATGCAGTAATTTGTGAAGCTTAAAGGTAATTTGAGAGTCATTAGGAGACACAAAGGAAGAGGAACCAATACCAGAGATACTTAAACCTTCACCATTTCTTATGAAGATCTGATTAGGTCCATCAAAGTGAGTAAACTAACTGCTTGATATTCTGTGATTCATCAATCACATGGAAGATAGCACCAGAATTTGGAATCCAGGTGGGAGCTAGCATGATCATTTCCATGGGAGGAGGAATTGGTAAGCATAGCACTGGGTTGGTTTGAAGTTGGAACCAACAGGCTTGGAATTGGGATTAACCCAAGTATTAGAGGTTCGTGTAGAACCAGAGGAGTAGGAAATTGGTTGAAGTGTGGCTCGATCAAAGAAAGTGAGTACATGGAAGTTAGCACCAGAATTTGGAATCCAGATGGAGCTAGCATGATCATTTTCCTGGGGGGAGGAATTGGTAAGCCTATATATAGCACTAAGTTGGTTTGAAGTTGGAACTAGGAATTGGTTGAAGTGTGGATGGATCAAAGAAAGTGAGTGACTCATAAAGCTGAAAACTCTTATCAGACTGAAAGTGACAAACATTTACAGTGTGACCATACTTAAAGCAAAATTGACATTGAAAATTGGCAAATTGGCCACCACCTTGATCTCTACCGCAGCTACCACCATTGCGTCCAACATTGCGATCAGGAAAACCACCACGACCACCACCACCATTGCTTGGAATTGGGAATTGGTTGAAGTGTGGCTCGATCAAAGAAAGTGAGTGATTCACCAGTCACATGGAAGCTAGCATGATCATTTCCATGGGAGGAGGAATTGGTAAGCCTATATAGCATTGGGTTGGTTTGAAGCTGGAACTAGGAATTGGTTGCAGTGTGGCTGGATCGAAGAAAGTGAGTGACTCATGAGGCTGAAAACTCATATCAGACTGAAAGTGACAAACATTTACAGTGTAACCATACTTAAAGCAAAAATTGGCAAATCGACCACCACCTTGATCTCTGTCGGAGTTACCACCATTGCGTTCTACACTGCAATCAGGAAAACTGACCACCACTGCCATGACCATACGAACTACTAGAATCATCGGACTTGTAGGAATTGGAGTGCGAATATCCTTGAGTGTAATTCAGGGGCGGAGAACTCATTGCCTGATTTTCTTTATTGTAGCGAACGAGGTGAGTTTCATGATCATAAAGTAAGGCCACAATCTCGACGATGGACAAAGTAAGTTTCTTTGAGTGAAACAGCGCGCATCGCAGTTCGCATTTAACGGAGATCACCGATGCCTAATCTGACGAGAGTCCTTCAAGTGTGTCAACATACTCCTCATGACGAACCAGAACTCCAACACCAACAACAAGCTCATCGACATAACCTTTGATTTTACGTAGATATTCATAATGGATTTACCTTTGAGTGAAACAGCACACATCGTAGTTCACAGCTGGCGTGCACGAGTCTTCTTATGGAGGTTGAAGTACTCATGAATCTTTTCTCAAACTTGATAGAAATGATTCGAACCAAGAACACACGGTAGAACAGGCTTTGAGAAAGGGGATTAGAGCCAAACAAGAAGCGTTTGGTCCTGAACTTCCCATGCTTCATACTCAGGATTAACACGATCATCGATGCGATCATCTTCCATGAGATGGCCAAGTGGAACAATAGGTTTAACAACGAAACGCTGCAATTTATGCGATTTAATAACCGGTTCGACAAGCTGTCGCCGATGGAGATAGTTTGAATCATCAAGCTTCTCGACGATGAAATTTGGGAAGGATTGAGATTGGAGATGCGGAAGCCATGGATGGAGGAAAGGATCTGGAACTTGCGAAGGTGAGAACACTACAAAAAATTGGCTCTAGATCTTTAATAGAAGGAGAGTGATAGAGAGATTTTAGAGAGAGAACTGATATTATTTCATTCTGAAAAGTTAGTTACAAAAGAGGTATATATAGACCTCTGAACTGAACAAACAAAATTAACTATAAAGAGAGAATTTCTGTTAGTACAAAACAACATCACAAAACTAACAGTACCTCTAACAACCCTTACAAAACAACATCACAAAACTAACAGTCACTAATGAGGTGCTGTTAGCAAAAGCTAACAACCCTTACAAACAATATCACAAAACTGTTTTCACAGTTATACAAACAGATACTCTAATACATGCAATGTTTTATTCTGCATCTGAGTGATATTACATCTTGATTAGTAAGCACCATTAAATATTTTTTTGATGTTAAATGGCACTACAGGATAATGCTGAAGGTTACTTAGAGAGAGAATGAGTGAGAGAGAGCGACACATAGAGAGAGAACCAAACACTGTGAGAGAGCGGAACATAGGGAGAGAGCCAAACACTGAGAGAGAGTATGATGATGTGAGTGAGACTGAGTGGACAGAACAGAAATCACCTCATTTTACTTCACTCAATTCCCTGAGGAGGTAACAGAAATGGAGCTGTGGAATCATTTCCGTAAGTGGGGGGAGGTAAAAGAGATTTTCATTCCTAAGAGGACAGAGAAGGGAGGAGGTATGGTTTCGTCCGTTACAAAGGAATCTCCGACAAAGGAAGAATCGAAAAGGAACTAGATAACAGTATCGTAAGAGACCTTAAACTCCATGTTAACACTCCGAAATATGGAAGAGGAAAGACGAAGATGGACCAATACAAGGTCGTTCTTGTGAAGAAGGGGGAAGGTGTGGTTGCTCATGATCAAAGGGAAGAAGTCTCGTTCAGAACAACAAAGAACAAGGCACCTAAGAAGTCATATGCAGAAGCAGTGGCCTTGTCGTCAGATAATAATACACACAGGGGACCTGGCGGTGCTCAGGTGGCTAGTTACAGGGGCTCACAATCATCGATAGCATTGGATATATCGATGGAAGATATACGGCGACATGAAAATGTATGGGTGGGAAGATTGAAGAAGTTAGAGATCTTCGAACGACTAGAAGATGAGGTCTCATGGAAACTGGGTCCAGGTGTGTCGCCCAAGTACTTGGGTGATGACATGACCCTTCTCCTCGGCCTCTCCGACACGAGAGCAACGGAGATTATAGCGGAAGAAATCGAACAAGGTTCATCCTTGTTTACTCGTTGACGAAATGGAAACCACAGCTTCGCACTGGAACTAGGCTGATATGGCTTCGATGCTAGGGTATCCCATTAGTCGTGTGGACGATAGACAACATCCGTAAGATAGTGGCGGCGGTGGGCGATCTTGTGGAGGTAGACGACGATGTGGAGCACATGCAGAGACTCGACCGTGCTAGAGTCTTGGTTAGGACACCTCGACCACCGTTAATACAGCAGGTAGAAGTCCACGCCGGAGGAGAGACTTACCGCGTTCACATGGTGGAAGAAAACGGCAGTGACGGGTCGAACAACAGGTGTCGCGAGAGATGTAGATGGGAGTCTTCGGAGGAGATTATATCGGACGATGATGATATGGACAGTGTCCAATCATGGAGGTGCGAGGCGGCGCCGTCATCACAGGGCGAAAACCGCGTCGGCGACAGGCGCGAACCACACCCAATTCTTTTACCCACTGTTCTCCACATAGCTGATGACCCAGTGGGTAAAGACCACTCTAAAAAGGCACTCTATCCAGTTCATACGTCGAAAAGCACACCAGACCTTTAAAGGAAAGGTTTTGAAATTACAGATGGTCAACACACACCATACCCGGCAGATGACGAGGAAGAGGAAATAGCTACAGCAGAGATACGTATCAACATAGATGGAAAAAGGAAGGATGACGCCAGCTCAGCAGCAGGAGCTTCTGAAAAATCCTATATTGAGCCTGCATCAGACTCTAAGCTTGGTAAAAATGTGGATATCATTAATATCCCCAATGGTCCAAATATGATTTCTTCAGATTACTCACCAGCTCACAACTCCAACCTTATTGGGCCTGCTACCAGCCTGGACTTTTCCACATATAACACCCCCGAGGCCCAACATAACATCTCTGCTAATTCTAAAGTGCAATAGCAGGAGTTAACTAATACATTACAAGTGTACTCAAGAAAAAAATGGTGTAAAAAGAAAGAAGCCCAACAGGAGGTTATGGAAGATATGGCTAGGGACTTTTCAGACATGGAGAAACAATTCACTTCTGAAAAACAATGGGAGCTTATAAATCAAATGGGTCTGACTCATGGGGGTGAAATTCATTAGATCAAAGGAGTGCTGGCTGATATGGAGAACAGAGATAAAACAATGGCAATTGAGAAGGGAGTAAACATCATTAATAATGATAATTCTCTCATATAATTGCAGAGGTTTGGGCAGGGGGATAAAATGGGCTACTATTAAAAAGCTCAATTTAAAGTACAAGGTGGACCTTGTGTGTATTCAGGAAACTAAGAAGGAAAACTTCAACAAGCTTACCTGCCAGAGCATATGGGGGGACTCTAATGTTTCATGGGACAGTGTCCCCTCAGTCCACACTTTTGGTGGATTACTATGCTTATGGAATAACTCTGCTTTTGAGGTAGACAGGAGGGTGAAAGGTAGCAACTTCCTAATGCTTGCAGGTAGCTGGATTAAGGATGACCAGAGGATATACATTGTTAATATATATGCTCCCTGTGACCTACCAGGGAAGAGAGCTATGTGGGAAGAGTTGAGGCAATTAAGAACCTCTAACACTGATGATCTATGGTGTTTCCTTGGGGACTTCAATAGCATTAGAAGTCAGGAAGAAAGAATAGGCTCATCTCAAAGAATGGGAAGTAACTCTGACATCTCTGAATTCAATAATTGAATTTCTGATATGGAACTGCAGGAGATCAAATCCTATGGTAGCAGATTTACTTGGTTCAGACCCAATGGATCTGTGAAGAGCAGATTAGATAGGTGTCTGGTCTCAGAACAGTGGCTATCCCATTGGCCGGATTCCTCACAACATGTAATCCAAAAGGACTTTTCAGACCACTGCCCAATTATATTGAAAACAGTTATGGTGGACTGGGGCCCAAAGCCCTTTAGGGTGCTGGATTGGTGGCTCAAACATAAAGAATATCAAACACTGGTGAAGGAAACATGGATCAGAGATCAGCAGCTGAGATAGCAGTTAAATGATATTGACACTATTGCCTGTGATAGAAGCTTGACTAAGGCTGAGCTTATGTCTAAGAAGTCCATACAACATGACCTGTGGATGGCTTCAAATGCATATGAATTCCTATTAAGGCAGAAATCCAGGGTTAAGTGGTTCAAGGAAGGAGACAGTAACACAGCCTATTTCCACAAAACAATCAATTTCAGAAGACATCATAACACCATCCATGGAATCTTCAGCGAAGGGATATGGGTCCAGCAACCTAAAATGGTCAAGGATGAAGCTGTCAAATTTTTTGTTAGAAGATTCACTAAGGAAAACTTCTCTAGACCTACTTTGGATGGGGTTCACTTCAATAGGATTACTCACAGTCAATGGGAGGAGATGACTGCCCCTTTTTCTGATCAAGAACTTAAAGAAGCTGTGTGGAGCTGTGGAGGAGAGAAATCCCTTGGACTGGATGGATTTAATTTTAACTTTATCAAGGAGTTTTGGGGGGTGCTAAAACCAGAATTTAGGAGATTTGTGGATGAATTCCATGTGCATGGTAGCTTCCCTAAAGGCAGCAATGCTTCTTTTCTGGCTTTAATTCCAAAATCAAATCAACCTCAGTCATTCAGTGACTATAGACCCATATCCCTTATAGGATGCATGTATAAAATAATAGCCAAACTATTGGCAAATAGACTGAGGATGGTGGTGCCTGGCCTTATTGATGAAAGACAATCAACTTTCATAAAGGATAGACATATCCTTCATGGAACTTTGATTCTCAATGAGGTTGTGGAGGAAGCAAAAAGATGTAAGAAGCCAACTTTGGTATTTAAGGTGGACTTCGAGAAGGCATATGATTCTGTTTCATGGTCATTCCTGGATTACATGTTGGATAGGAGGGGTTTCAATCTTACATGGAGAAAATGGATCAATGCTTGTTTGCAATCTGCCACTATATCAATCCTAGTAAATGGCAGCCCTACAAAGGAATTTGTTCCCACTAGAGGTCTGAGACAAGGGGATCCTCTAGCCCCCTTGCTCTTCAACATAGTGGCTGAAGGCTTGACTGGAATGATGAGGGTTGCAACAGCCAAGAACCTGTATAGAAGTTTCCAGGTAGGGAAGCAAAATGAGCATGTCAATATTCTGTAATATGCAGATGACACAGTATTTGTGGGACATGCTTCATGGGATAATGTCATTGCTTTGAAGGCTATGCTGAGGGGTTTTGAATTGGCATCTGGATTGAAGATTAATTTTGCAAAAAGTCAATTTGGGATATTTGGAGCTGAGGCTAACTGGATTCATGAAGCAGCACAATTTCTGAACTGCAGACATATGGAGACTCCATTCTATTATTTGGGCATTCCCATTGGGGCAAAGTCTACTAGCAGTTTGGTGTGGGAACCTCTGATCAGCAAATATGAAGATAAGCTATCTAAATGGAACCAGAAAATTTTATCTATGGCTGGGAAGGTTACTCTGATCAATTTTGTCCTCACTGCTCTACCCATTTATACTTTATCTTTTTTCAAGCTTCCACGAAGAATAACTCTCAAACTTGTCTCCTTGCAAAGGAACTTCCTGTGGGGGGGGTGATCAAGGGCATAAGAAAATCCCTTGGGTGAAGTGGGAAGTAATATGTCTCCCTAAGGAGGATGGGGGCCTTGGGGTCAAAGATATTTCCAAATTCAATACAGCTTTGATGGGTAGATGGGTATGAGCTCTATCTTCTAATCACAATCAGCTGTGGGCCAGAATTTTATTGTCAAAATACGGTGGATGGTCAGATCTTAGTAGTGGGAGGGATAAATCTTGTCATTCTCAATGGTGGAAGGACCTTTGAAAGATATATCAATAGCCTGAGTTCAGTCTTATTCATCAGCAGATGGTATGGAAGGTGGGAGGAGGGGAAAAAATAAAATTCTGGAAAGATAATTGGTTGGGGGAAGATTATAAACTTGAACAGCAATTTAATCAGCAGAATAGTACCATATCCAACATGGGAACCTTCTCCCAAGGCAATTGGTGTTGGGACTTAAAGTGGAGAAGGAATCTATTTGATTATGAGCAACATACAGCTGTGACATTCATGGAAGCAATTACTGATATTCAAATCCAGCCTCATATGCAGGATATTAGGGTCTGGAAAGCTGATCCCAGTGTTATATATTCTACTAAGTCAGCCTACAGATTATTGATGACCAGCAATCCAATTCCGGAGGCCAACATCTTAAAGACTATATGGAAGCTGAATGTACCCCCAAGGGCTGCGATTTTCTCTTGGAGACTTCTTTTAGATAGATTGCCCACTAGAGGAAATCTCCTTCGAAGAAATGTGCAGATTCAGGATAATTCATGCCCTCTGTGTGGGAATGCTCAAGAGGAGGTGGATCACTTGTTCTTCAATTGTAAAATGACTTTAGGGCTTTGGTGGGAATCTATGAGTTGGAACCAGATGGTTGGCCCCATTGCATCATCTCCAGCATCACACTTTGTCCAATTTTGTGAGGGTTATGTTGCAGGGCAAAATCAATCTCATCGATATGGATGGTGGGTAGCATTGACTAACTCTATATGGTAGCATAGGAACCAGTTGGTATTCGAGGGCAATCACTTTCAACCATCTAAAGTGATGGATGATGCTTTATTCCTCAAATGGTCATGGTTAAAGACCAGAGAGAAAAACTTTAGTATTTCTTTCAATCAATGGTCTTCTAACCTTGTGGATTATTTTAGTTGATATGGGCTGGGTATATTTACTCTCTGTAGTGGGTTGGATATATTTATCCTTTGTAGTGGGATTAATGCAAGGTTTTGTTTATGTTGGGAGGCGACACTCTAAGTGTCCTGTAATTATGTATAATTCATCAGTACCCCTGGTACTGCTATGATCTATATTAATAATATATATATTTTTGCCTTCCAAAAAAAAAATGGCAAATTGTTAGGCAAGAGGAATCATCTGTTGTAGCCTAAGTCATTGTTAGTGTACAGTAGGAAGAATAAGATGAGAAGGAGTGACAGTTAGGTTGTTGGGAGTTAGTTAGACTCTGCCAGCTGTCAACAGCTGACAAGTTAATTAGTAGTTTTGAATAAATAACAACTTTATTGAGAAGGAGAGAGGGGGGGGGGGGGGGAGATTAATTGTATTGAAAGAACTTGAGAGGTGTCTCAGTGTTGTAAGAGAAGAGAGAGCTCTACCTTCCAGTGTGCATCCTCTACACTACAACCATTTATTAGGAAATTTGTTCTGGATTTCTTTGATGATATATTGATATATTTCATCATGGGAAGGTCATTTGCAACATTGGAGGACTGTTTTGGACTTTTGGCAACCTTGGTTCAACATGAGTTTACTGCCAACCTAAAGAAGTGCAATTTTGGGCAGCAAGAAATTGAATATCTAGGGGTCACATTATTTCTGCAAAAGGGAGTGGCTATGGATACAAGAAAAATTGAGGCAGTGCTTCAATGCCCGTTACCCAAATCAGTCAAGAGTTTGAGAAGATTTTTAAGGTTGGTGGGGCATTAGAGAAGATTCATTGTAGGAGGATATAGGAAGATTGCTAGGCCTCTTACCAACATGCTGCAGAAAGGGAATTTTATTTAGACTAAGGAAAGCTCATAAGCCTTCTGCAATTAAAGCGAGCATTAACTACAGTTTTGGTGCTAGCAATGCCAGACTTTTCTCAACCTTTTGCCATTGAGTGTGATGCTTCTAGTAAGGGGATATGAGCTGTTTTGTTTCAGCAGAAGAGGGTCATTGCTTATTTCAACCTTTATCAGAAGCATCCTTGAATAAGTCAGTGTATGAGAAAGAATTGATGGCTTTGGTGTTAGCCAATCCAGCATTGGCGGCCTTGCCTGGTGGGAAGAAAATTTCTGGCGTATACTGATAAAAAAAAGTCTCAAATACTTGTTGGATCAGAGGATTACGACTCAGAGTCCACAGAATTGGCTTGCTAAATTGTTGGGATATGAATTTGAAATCATCTACAAGCTGGTGCAATAAATCAAGTAGTTGATGCTCTGTCTGAGAAGGAAAATGATAAAGAAACACAGACCTTATCCAAACCTTATTGGCAAGATATCTCTGAGATTGACCAGAAGTATTGGCAGATCCTATTTTGGGGAAGATAGTAAAAAATTTGAAGGTGGAATCTGGATTTGCATGGCAAATACACCCTAGAGAATGACAAATTATACTTTAAAGGCAAGTTAGTTCTGCCTACCAATTCAAGCTGGATCCCTCAACTATTCAAGGAATTTCACTCTTCCTTGGTGTAGGGGCCACTCAGGGGTGTACAGAACTTATAGAAAGGCTAGCACAAAATCCCTCCATTGAAAAGGAATGCTGAAAACTATTACAGACACTTGGTGGCAGCATGCCATATTTGCCAAAGAAGTAAGTACCTCACTTCTTCACCAGCTGGTTTATATTTGCCAAAGAAGTACCTCACTTCTTCACCAGCTGGTTTATTACAACCATTGCCAATCCCCAATGCTGTGTGGGAAGATATTAGCCTGAACTTTATTGTGGAATTACCTAAATCTAAGGGGCATGATGTTATTCTTGTAGTGGTGGTCATTTTTTACTATTGAAGCATCCCTATATTGCTAGTAGTGTGCCGGATATCTTTACTAAGGAAGTAATAAGGCTGCATGGGATTCCTTCTTCAATAGTGAGTGACAAGGATGCATTGCTTTTGAGTAATTTCTGGTAGGAGTTATTTAAAAAATGAGGAACAACTTTGAAAATGAGAACTGCTTATCACCCTCAGTCAGATGGACAAATTGAGGTACTAAACGTAACCTTGGAATATTTGAGATGCTTCTATGTAAAACAACCCAAATCTTGGGTTGAGTTTATCCCATGGGCAGAATACTGGTATAATACATGTTACCAGGGAGCTGCTAGGTGTTACCCCATTTGAAATAGTTTATGGTCGACCACCCCCATCTTTGGCGAGGTTCATTCAGGGGAAGTCCTACTTGAGGCAATGACTCAAGATCTTATGGAAACAATTAATCAGTTGAAGTTTCATCTAAACAAAGCTCATAATCACATGACAAAATATGTCAATAATCATCGCTTACCTTCGAAGATTAAGGAGGGGGATTGGGTGTGTCTCAAGATAAGGCCGCATAGACAAGCTTCAATGCCTACAAGATTAAATCCTAAGCTATCAGCCAAATACTATGGCCCTTATCGGGTGGTTAAACAAATTGGAGTAGTGGCATTTCAGTTGCAATTACCTGACGCTGCTCAAATCCACCTTGTTTTTTTTCACGTTTCCCAATTGAAACTTGCAGTGCAAGAACATCAAATTGAGGTAGAATTGCAAAGGAACTATAAGCTGAAGAAATAGGGATATAACCTGAACAAGTACTGGAAAAAAGAATGTTTGGTCCAGTAGGAACAGAAATTCCACCAAGTATTGATCAAGTGGAAAAGGACATCTTGTTGAAGGAGCAACTTGGGAGGACAAATCAAAATGATGCAACAATTCTCTACTATCAACCTTGAGGACAAGGTTCTTTCCAGGGGGGTATTGTTAGGCAAGAGGAATCATCTACTGCAGCTAAGTCGTTGCTAGTGCACAGTAGGAAGAATAAGATGAGAAGGAGTGATAGTTAAGGTTGTTGGGAGTTAGTTAGACTGCCAGCTGTCAACAACTGGTAGGTTAGTAGTTTTGTATAAATAACAACTTTCTTGAGAAGGAGAGGAGGGAAATTGATTGTATTGAGAGAACCTAAGAAGTGTCTCAGTGTTGTAAGGGAAGAGAGAGCTCTTCCTTTTGTAAAGAGTGAAAGAACTATCAATAACAATGATCCCTTTATCTCTAAGTGTATTGTCCTATGTTGGTTCTTATGTGCATCCGTTCTACCTCTAGTTGCAGTCAGTAAAGTAGAGAAGATTGCTAACAAAAATGATGACATACTTACTTCCCTACACCATCATTACATGTTTCACAATACTGCATTTAACAAATTTGATTAGTAAGCATCCTTGTTATTCCTGTTTTTGTGCAAACTTGTGCATTTAACAAATTTCTGTCAGTCCCTACTGTGCTAAGGCTAAGGCAAAGACTGTTAAAAAGTCTATTTTGAATGTTACAAGGGAATGAAAGTGTTTTGTATTTGTACTCTTCCTATAATAACTTAATATCACTGAAAGTGTTTTGTATTTGCAGGAGAGAGGAATACTTGGAGAAATTGAACAAAACAAGGAAATTGTGAAGGAGTCTCCTGCAGAGAAAAGCAGAAGCACTTCAATAGTTGATGGAAGAGAAACAAAAGCCTTGGACATGTTTTGGTTCCTCAAGCCTTGCACACTGTCAGGCTGAATGAATTTATTGAAACCTTGGGCAAACAGATTATTTCATTCTTTCATTTAGGTCGATAGTCATTATTTATAATTGTAATCATTCTTTATTAATTTGTCGTCTAATGTTTGTACCATTGATAGAAGAATATGAAACTGGACGAATCAATCAATATAACATGTACCGAAGATTTTGTTTATAAGCTGTTATCTTTTGTGTCTGTGACTTAAGGAATTAATGTTTTATGAGCGAGCCTCAATGACGGGGTATGTTTTTCTCTCCTTAAAAGCTCTTATTCCAAGATTAAGTATAAAGAGCATTTTAGTCTATCTTAATCTTTGATGCATGGATACTTTAAAATTCGCTGATTATCAATATTGTGACCCATAAAAAGGATATTGATATGTCAATTATGCTTCTTCTTTATCAAAATTTGGATGTTTTATATTCTAATCTCCTATATACATTTCTTTAGAGCGAGACAAATTTGTTATCATTAACCTCGATAACTTTAAAGAATGAATTATAACAGTTTTATAAAATATGAACCTACAATGTAATCTACGTTTATATATATTCTTTTTCTCTCTTCGTTCTTTCTGATATTTGTTTTTATTTTAATATTTCTCTCTCATGAAGTAGTAGTGAATTTCACTCTCCTTAAATGCCTCCTATAGATCCAATTATGTTTTTAATATTTACAGTTTGATATTGATAAAAAAAATAATATTAATCGTTTGACATTGATTAAAAAAAACAATAAAATAATAATAATAACATATTTTGTTATAAATCATAAGAACAACGTCGAGAATCTCATTCATAAAATAAGCAGCAAATAAAGGAATACATGAATAAAATTCACCTCATGCATCTAAAAACTTTCGTGGTCATATCATAAAACAAAAAATAGTGTGTATAGTGATGTAAACGTTAGCAACAAAGGGAATTAAAATATACAGCTCAACATAGGAAATAGAAAGTATACCAAAATGTGTACATAGATGACGTGTAAATACAAAATGTTGAATCCCTAAGCTACCTATATCAAATACATAAAATAGGAAAGCTAGGACTCAAAGTAGACATTTATTGTATAGTATACTCACATGTTGTACCCCAACCCATAATCTAAGTGGATCCCTTAAAAAGGGTCTTCCTCAATCTCCTTATTCTCAACAGAGTTTTTCCATCCTTTTAGGAGCCACACAATACAGACCTTTCAGTCCACACAATCCTACTGATCACCGTGATGTGGTTCACTAGCAAACACCACTCATGGAATCCTAACTCAGGAGATCTATTCTCACCAACAAATAGGAGTAGGAATAGGTCAAGCCGGTCTACAAGAATCTACGATCTGACTTACATAAAGTCTGACTTGAATTGACCTATTTAATTAAAAGGTTAGGTTAGGCTCAGGCTTTTTTTAAAAGTCTATTAAATTAAATAGATCAGGCTTAAGCTTATTAAAAAATCTTACAAGTCTAATAGGCCGGCCTATATATATGTATATATACTTATATTATTTTTTGGATATCAATAGGGGTGGGAATAGGTCAGGTCAGACCAAACTTTAAAAGGCCTGAGCCTAGCCTACGATTAATTTTTGAGACCTGAGCTTAGCCTATAACCTATCAAAGGCTTTTATTTTGGCTCAGCCTGGCCTTTTTAAAAGCCTAGCCTGGCCTGGTAGCCTATTTAAAAGTCTATTTAAGAGTCTTCTTCACATTAAATCTTTAATATTTCTAGTTGTTTTTACCAAAAAAAAAAAAATAATACACCTTCTATAATAGGCTAAACACAGAATGTTAATTACCTCTATCAAAAAGCTTGAAGTGAAAAGGATATTATTTTTGTTTGGTTAAGAACGTAATAGGAAAGTTAACAAAAAAAAAAGGAAACCTGATACAAAAAGGATATGATTTTTGTATAGGAACTTAATAGGATACGATAGGATATGATTTTTGTATAGGAACGTAATAGGATATGATTTTTGTTTGGTTAGGAACGTAATAGGAAAGTTAAAAAAAAAAAAGAAACCTGATAGAAAAATGATATGATTTTTGTATAGGAACGTAATAGGATATGATAGGATATGATTTTTGTATAGGAACCTAATAGGATATGATTTTTATTTGCTCTAGAATACAGGAATAGAAAAAGAAATTGTTAAGAGAAATAAGAAAACTAATAAAAATAATGAGAAATATAAAGGAACACTTGACTCACACCTTGTAATTAAAATTTTACTTAATTATAGGAATGAAATCTGGTAGTTTTTTAAAAAATAATATTAATTGTATCCAAAAAATAATATATATATATATATAGGCCGGCCTATCAGGTTTATAGGCTTTTTAATAAGCCTAAGCCTGGTCTATTTAATTTAATAGGCTTTTAAAAAAGTCTGAGTCTGGCCTTTTAATTAAATAGGTCAGGCCAGGCCAGGCTTTATGTAGGCCAGGTCATAGGCCCCTGTAGGCCGGCCTAGCCTATTCCCACCCCTAGATATCAATATATACTTATATTATTTTTTGGAACTATCAAACTTTGATTACACATTACTGCTCCATAGTCAAGTAAGATTTTAATTACAATTTAGGTATGAGTCATGTGTCCCTTTATATTCCTCTGGCTTTCCTATTCCTGTTAACGTTTCATTTTCCTTTAATTTTTCTATTACGTTCTTACTCTAGCAAAGAAATATTAAAGATTTAATGTGAATAAGACTTTTAAAAAGACTATCAGGCCAGATTAGACTTTTAAAAAGGTTAGGCCGATCCAAAATAAAAGCCATTGATAGACTATAGACTAGGCTCAGACCTAAAAAATTTATCGTAGGCTAAATTTAGACTTTTCAAAGCTTGACCTGGCCTAATCTATTTTCACCCCTACGAACACATCACACCTTTTGGGCTTCCAATGTATCTGAAACTTCCAAAACTCAGTAATCTTACATGACGCTCTTTGGTACAAGTGTAAGATACTTTTACCAACTATGGATATGTCAAGTCATATTTGTGAATCCTCCAACCTAAATTGGGTCATCACAACTTGACGCCACTACTCTTGAGGACTTTTTTGAGCCTTAGGACATACACCTCACCATTGGTTGTCCTTCACATATCTTTTTCAGAACACCATCGGCTTAAAGGTACACTCTAGATGGTAAGTGGGCAGCACATTGAAGCATAAGTCACAATAGCTTTATCTCCATAAATATCATTATTTGTGACACTTCGAACTTCCATCCACTAATCACATCATTTACCATTGTAGCTGTCACACAATCTCGCCCAAGCTGTTTACTTCCTCTTCCTCGTAATGTGAGCTGATTCCACATATATTCCATGACATTTAGTGCCAACGATTCACTTCATTCAAACAAGAGGAAAAAAAGGGGGGTTTCCCTTCTTTTCTCGTAATGCCATAATTACTTATGACAACACACAAACTTCTACATGCTCCAACTAAATCACTCATGTGCCATAAGCAACTATCATGAACTCAATTTATGATTCCACAACAAGTCTTGTTAAATATCAAGTCTCTTATTAAGTCTTATGCTTCCTCACCATCTCAAACTTAGTCTAGTAATTAAATTTTACTAATCACTTTTACTAAGTTTAAGTGAAATTTTAAGGCATAGTTTCATTACTAATCAATCCTACCTGTGTTTTATGAAGTCTTAAAAATTATTGGTACATCCTCACTCGCTCCTCCATGCATAGGTCCTAATGAGTCACATTAACTAACTTTCCAAGTCCTAACAATTATTCCCGTAAGCATGCCTCACATAACTTTCTCATTTCAAATCCAAACTTGCTCAAATTTTTGGGGTAAGTCTAATATGTGTGTGTGTGATAGGTAACTAACTCTATCAATTTTACATGATTTTAAAGGATTTAAAAAATCACTGATTTGAGTTAATTTATTCCTACTGGACAGCAAGCAACACTTTCACTATAATCATTTTTAGTCATTATATAAAATAATGTTGATAAAGCTAGGAACAAAAATGAGAATTTTGTAAACTGTAAATCATCAAATTAGTCCTTAAAATTAATTACTAAATAATTTTAATTCCTAAAATTAAACAAAAAAAAAGACCATGTATCAGTCATCTTAGTTCATTTAATCCACTAATGCTATTTTTAAAGCTTCTACTTATTAAATTCATGAATTTTATATTTACTTAAATTTAATTGAAGATTTTTTTCCAATATTTAACTTATTTCCTCTTCTTCCTCATTCTATTAAAAAAATATCCGTATAATATTTATAGTATTAGAGTTCCAAGATGAACAACGCAAAGGCGACAATAATGGGAAGTATAGGACTATTTGCACTGTCAAGACAGGATAAAAAAACAGTACAAATGGAAATTAGAGTGCATCTGCAAGCTCGAGGGATCAATAATTGCCATTTTGTTATTATATGTTAAAAGTAGGTATGTGAACCAACATATCATTGAATATTTGAGTAAAGTTAAACTCGATTTTATTAAGTAAGATTTTGAATTTAAGTTTTATGATAAAAAAATATAAATATTTTTTTTATTAAAGATGATTAATTATATTTTTTTATGAGACTAATTAATAATAAAATTAACAAAAATTTACATAAGTATTATGGTTAAAAAAAAGTTGTGAATCTTTAAATTTAGTATCCAATAGGGATATAAAAAAAGGTTTAATGTTATTTTTAATTTATTATGTTTAGTAATTATTTTATTTTGATATATTAAATTTTAAAAGTTGTAATATGATTTTTTACGTTTTTTAAATATATCATTTTAATCTTTTTTTAATTTTTTATTATAAAAAATATTAAAATTATACATTTTAAAAATATAAAACGATTAGAATAAAACATTTAAAATTTAATATATAAAAACAAAACAATCGTAAAATATAATGCACTAAAATTTGACATTAAATTAATCAAAAAGAGTTTACCTAACCATTGACCCTCAAACTTGCAAATGCACTCTAAGTCTATTCACACTTTTTTTTTGGCTTGATTACGCAAATGATCCTACTCTATCCATCATCATCTCCTTTGTGCTTTTCATCTTGGAGCTTTGATTTTGTATATTCGAGGGTTATATTAATGTTTTTGAATAGAATGACGAAGAAAAAGGAATAAGGTAAAAAATGGTCCTTATAATTCAATTGTCATGTGTGAACCAACATGAGAGTTAGATGGATATTATCCTATAATTTCAAGGATTAACATGGTAAATAATAACTTAAAGAGATTAACATCAATTATTATTTTTAATAAAAATTTAATTATAAAGAGAATAAATAAAATAAACAATGGCATATTAAAAAATTACCAAAAAAGTATATATAATTATATTTTTAATCTATGTACAAAAACTTAAATAGTAGATAAAAATAAATGAAAGAAGTTGTAAGGATCCCGATATATTAACAACACTAATAAAATAATTAATAAATAAAAATATTGAAAATAAATACATTAATAACATTAAGGGTATATTTAGTTTGCATTTTTATTTTCTGTTTTCATTTTTAAAAGATTAGAATTCTGAAAACATGTTTGGTTTGATTTCTTATTTTCTACTTTCAAAACAAAAAGACTGAAAATGTGTTTTCAAAAGAAAATGTATTTTTAGATTCGCTTAAAATTACATTTCTTGCCACCGTGTTTTCATTTTATCCAAAATGAAGTTCCTGATTTCAACTGAAAAACATATTGTTTTCAATTTTTGGTTCGTTTGAGAACTGAAAATATTTTCAAAAATTCAATCAAACGTATTTTCATCACCATTTTCTATTTTGAGTGAAAATGAAAACAGAAAACAACCAAACCAAACACTCCCTAAATATTTTATTTTATAAAACTTTTTTACTTTAACTTTAAAAGGATATTAATCAACATTTCCCTAATAACAAGGCTAAAATAAAACTTTGGTATCTATATTTTTTCAATACGCAATTTTTATTTTTATTTTAAAATAAAGATATTTAATCTTCCAATTTAAAAAGTCAATAATTTTGATCTAATTTTTAACTGTTCATATGTTATAATTTTTTTTTTATTTTGGTGCAATTGAATCCTAGTCCTAACAATAAATATATGAAACCAAATTTTAATTAATTAAAATATAAAAAAGAAATAAAATATAGAAAAAAATGAAAATTTGATCAAAATTATAAAATTTTGAAAATTAAAAGACTAAATTCTTTTATTTTAAGATGGGAAAAAAATTACTGATTGAGCATTATAGAGTAACTAAAGTTCTATTTTAATCTAATAATAGTAACATAAAAAATACATATCCAACTCTGAATACCTAATCTCTCAAATTGAACACAAGAATTCTAGATGTGGCAAAAGAAATGCAGATAATAGAAAGGGTGAGTTCAGTTTGAACCCCAACATCACATGGTTCAAGGATGAGTACACTCATTTTTACCCTTACATATTGTTAACGGTTTAGAATATACATATTAAAAGATGGATAATTAATGTTTATTGATTTATTAAACATAATCAATTCATCATTATAAGTAAAATATTAAACTTAAATATTGTGATGAAAAAATATATAATTAAAAAGATAAATTTTATTAAAGATGATTATATAGATTCTAGTCGTTGATAAAGTGTGAAGATATTCTCTATACATGATAATAAAAAAATAATCAATTCAATTATTTTATTTTCTAAAACTCTCTCACATAATTTATGGCATAATTTTAAAAATCAGAGCAAACTAATTGGTTCAATGAGGAACAGGAGTACCCGACGGTTTCATAATCCTGACAGGTTCATGTATTTTTTTAAACGGCATGGCTTTGGCTGAAAAATAAAATGAAAGAGAGAAACCGAGAAAGTAAAGGAATGCATACAAGAAAGAAAGAAACAAAACATTGAATTGAGCATTCAAGGCCTCAACATTGTCTCACTCAGCTTCAAACAAAACAATTTCGTGACTGGGTGAAGGTAAGACCCCCTATGGAACCCTATAATTCATAGCTCTAAGATTGATTCCTGTTTTGGAGCCTCGAATTAGAAGGACTGGTTATTGATCCAGTCAGAGTCTCATAGATTAGCCCTTCCTATTTGGAGTTACATGAAATAATATTGGTGGTCTAGGAATGATTCCATCTTTAGTAATAAAGTTTGGAATTTTGGAGGTGATGATGAGAAATTTTCTACCATGACTCGTGAATCTCATCATTGTTAGGAACATTTTAAATGGCACGGGCTTATTTCTTGCCAAAGGCCTCACTAAGGAGATGTTGCTACTCAGGGAATTCAAGAATAAAATAACTAAAATTTATTAACCCATTAATAAAAAAATATTTATTTTAATATTTATAAAAAATGATCTATATATTGATAAAAAAATATTACATATATTAGACAAAAATTTAAATATATTTAAAGTAAAAATTTTCTTTTAAAAATTATTTTGAGTCTTATTTATAGTTACCCTGTTGCTATTAATACTGATGGTTCAGTGTCTCATATGGAGCCTTAGCAGCTGTAGAAAGAGGAGATTGTGGTGAATTTCTTTTGGCTTTTGCAAAGAAACTTGGCTCCTGTTCGGTGCTAGTTGCAGAGTTTTGGGGGAATCTTTTATGGTTTGAAGTCAGCTTGGGAGAGAGGCTTTCGTACATAAATTAATTTTTTAGTTCTTCAATTTTTTCATATTTTAATTTTCAGTTTTTTAAAAGTTTTTTTTTTCCATATTTTTAGCTATTTATGAATTTTTCATTAGTATTTTTATTCTCTTAAATTTATTTTGTCTATTTTTAATTTATTTTTATTTTTATTGTTCAAAATTAGTTTTTATTTTGTCTACTTTTAGTACCTCATTTTTATATATTTTAGATTAATTTAAACAATAAAAATAAATCAAAAAATAAATATAGAAATTTTTTTAAGAAACTAAAATCTTACTTAATCTAATAATAATTTGTATTATGAATGTTGTAAGTTTTCTTACGAAAGGGTGCTGCTGCATGACCCATTAACATGGAATTGTGTTTTAATTTAGGTAATTTTATTATTAATTTTAATACTTCAATTATTATTTTAAATTTTGAATTATGAAATTATAGATAGATTTTTCTGAATTAGTTATATATTTATATAATATATATATATATATATATATATATATATATATATAATTTTATAGTTTTTAATATAAATTGAGTCAAATTGAATCAATTAATGGTCCATCAATTGAATCACTGATCTATTAACCTACTGACTGCATCAATTACTTTGATAACTATGGATATAATACAAGAATTGTTCTTACTTACAAATATTCACTCATAAAGAATTCACGTCTTCTATTGTAATTCCCCAACCATGTATTTCTCATGGAAAAATTGATTTTTTAAGTTAATTATTATTATTTATTATATTTTTTATTTAAATAAATTATTCATGATTAATTTTATGTGAATAAATTTATTTTTTATATATATATGGATATGGGTACATTAATATATTAAAATAAAAATTATATATAAAATATATAACACATAGGGAAGAATTTTTTTTATATATAAGAACAAGTATGAATTTTTCACTTAATTCACGGATATAAACATTATAATTGATGTCACATTAATTTTTAAATTATTTTAGAAGCTATCATCTAGTGAGAAGTATTCATGATATCCATTGACATGCAGGAGCTATCTATTGGATGCATGTGCTAAGAGAGGCCAATCAAGTTGCGAATTTATTAATCAATCATGAGCTTCTATGTCAACTTCTTTTCATGTTTTTGAATTTACTCCTAGCTTCATTGCTAATGCTTTGAGAGTTGCTTTTCTAGAGGCCTTTAGTCTATTTTTATTCACATAAAAAAAATGAACGGAGATGATGGATTAGATGATGGATTATATGAATTGTTAAAAATATATTTTATAAAATAATTTAAAATTAATGACCCATATAAATCTCAAACCTCTTATTTTCACGTTATTAATATGATACTCTAACTAATTAAACTAATACGTCAATTATATTAAAAAATAATTAATGTCGTTATATATAATACTAAATTTTTTAATGTATATTTAATACACATATAAATTTACATAATAAATATTTTAACAATTAATTTAGATTTAATAATGTAAAAATTTAATAATTATTTTGATCTAATAATATTTGTTTACATATATAAATTTTAAATAAAAATCATAGGTTTAATAAAAATTTATATATGTAAAAAAATACATTATTAAATCAAAATTAATTGTTATAAAATGTATTATGTAAACTTATATGTGTATTAAATATATATTAAAAATTTTAAAGTTATATACATGAATCATTAATATAATATGAGTTATATGGATGATCAATCCTTATGAAATTATATATAAGAATATTTTTATTTTTTCCTGGGGGTGTATTGGAAAAATGCGTGCAGAAAGAAAACTCCGATCCTGTTTGCCTCAACGCAACCCCATCACAACAGCTTCAAGCCCATTATGTATATTGAGCCCCAACCAGCCCATTATACTTAAGTAAAATATAAAATAAATATACATAAAGCTATGCTTGTGCCATATTGCCATTTAGTGTAATTGACTATTCAATTCTCAGCAACATTTTTTAATTGACTATTCAATTGCAAGCCTTCAATTTATATAATATATAGAATATAGAATATTTTTATTCACAACTTTCTACAATAAGGAGAGTGATAGAAAAGAGAAAGAACAATGAGACTAATTAAATAACTGATATTTACAATTATAAGGTAGGGAATGGAATTTTTAATTTGTTTAATATAAACTAAGTCATGTGTTTCACTTAGCAATCTACTAATTTAATCATTTATGCAGTAACTCAATGTTTTGACTATTTTTAAAATTATGATTCATGGATTCTCCCCCAAAAACTCAAGGTCTCTGACTTCTCCACACTACCTGCGGCATGCCAGCCTACATAGTGCCAAAGATCCTCCTCCGTGTGGGGGATATACTGATTACAACAAAAACAACACCTACAATCACCAACAAAAGGACAAACTAGAGAACCAACAATGAAATTGTCCAAAAACAAAACCCAACGATGATGAATTCAAAATTGAATTCTTAGACTTCAATTGAAAATCAAATTCACAGGCTTTACAAATCCCTCAACAATCCATTACAATTACAAATAAAGTTCAAAAGGAAGGAGATTAGGTTTAGGTTTAGGGTTATCTTTAATTAAAGAATAAAATCTGTTTATAAATGTTATAATCCACTAAATCGATTCGTTGAATATTCTATAATATATCTAACGGTGGTAAATGAAGAATGGATAATTTACTGAGCCTCCAATGTTGTTGTTGCCGCCTCGTTGGCTTCTCCTCAATCCCAAAAGAGAAAAAGGACATAGAGTTGACTTCATATCCTTCTAGCACATGATTTGGTCATCTTTTTTGCAAACTCAATAATATATTTTCCACAAAAAAGTTCCAAAAATAGTTCTCGGTTTTCATTTGTACTTATCATCGGGTTGGTATACTCTCGCATGTGAGGTACAAATATGTGGCGCTACCTTAGTCGTCCAAATCTAATAATATTAAAAAAAAAGTATCAAATTCAACTATTCTAGTTACCAAATTATAAAGGAACCCAGATTATTGATTCTTAAAAATAACACATTTCTTCAACAATCTAATACGCCCCAGAAAATTCATGGTCATTTAATTTGCACGGTTACGTGACCATCAAAGAGAGATCTCAAAAAAATGCTTCCTCAAAAAAAGGCAAAATAAATAAATAATAGGAATCCACAAAATGGCATCACATAGCCTAATTTTATTAGTTTATTACAATAATTTTACTCAACATGGTCCCGCAATAAGAGCAACCACTGCTCCAAAAGTCCAAAACAACTCCATGATGGGAATCCAAAGCAAATAAATTAAAGAGCAAAAGAATTAAAAGAACAAAAAAAAAACACAGAAAAGTAAAATATTTACATTAAGATCCATCTCAAGACCATTAATTCTTGAATGAATCTACCTTGTTCTGTTGCACAGTATACAATTCATGACCCTTGACCAAGCCACACGCAGGCGCGGGTAGATCCTGTTGGTGTGGATTCTTGACTCTCTTGCCATGTCTTCAATGGTTTCAACAAAGAGGTTCAAGCTTCTGAGTGGTGGAATATAGAGGATCAGAGGCACAGCAGAGAAAGCCACTGAGAAGAACAAAGGCAGCATAGTTTTTGGTCTCTCCTTTGGAAATTCTGGCCACACCCACCAACAAGAGAGGAATCACTTGAACAAAAAGATAGCCAAAGTTGAAGACTTTGATTCCAAATAGAAAAGGTTCACTAACTTTGAACAACAAATAGAGAAAGAAAGAGATGAATGTCACCAAAGAGAGAGAGAAGAGACAGCAAGCTCTGGAAAAGTTTAAAAGTGTCAATCTGACAATTTGCTCAATCACCTAAATCCAAAGTGAAGAGAATATATATAGAGGAAATAGTTTATATACGTGTTCAATCAAAATGTAAAATAATTTTATATTATTATTTAATTATTAATTATAAATTATTATATATAATAATTTTATTAAAAAAATTGACTATAATAAGTTTACTAATTTTAAAAGTCATAATAAAATATTTTGACTGAGTGAGAATATGATTTTTTTAATACTAAGACCATATTCAATTTAAAAGGGTTGTTTCAATTTAAGCAATGCTCAGTAAAATTTATGTTCAAATATATTTTATTTTATTTATAATTTAGTATTTTTTATTTTTATTTTTGTAAAATAAATTAGTTTTATTCCTTAAAATATGTGTTTGTTTTTTATTCTTAAAGAGTTTTAGATAATATTTTGAATGATAAAAAAATACTTTGAACAATAAAAAAAATATTATTTAAAGTGTTTTACATATGAAAAACAAAATAAGTACATTCTTAAGGACTCGAACGAAAAAAATTATAAAGACAAAAATAAACAAAAGTACTAAATTACAAGGAGAAAAAATATTTAATCCTAAAATTTATCATTAGAGCAAATGATATGACATTGTTTGTATTAGCAGCATTGTTTAATAAATTTTAAACAATAAAAAACATATTTTGCAGGTCAACTTAAACAACTCATTTAATGTTTATCATTGAAAAAAAAAACTCTTAAAACAATTCAATAAGAAATTTTATATTATAAATGCTCTAATAGTATACAATCATCAAATATATATAGAATGATCATATCATCTGAAAATAAAAATAATCAATTTTAACCATTAAATTAAAATAAAAGGTTAAAATTAAAATATTTTAAATTCAAATCAAAGTTTTATTTAATTGTAATCTCTAAAATATTTTAAATTTAAATATTTTAAAAATTTAATTCATATCATCCTAAAATATCTCAAACTGATCACTATGATCAGTGTCATGATCACTTTCATCACAATTTTAATGGCCACCATTGTCATAGTTAAATAAAAATTTAATTTAAATTTAAAATATTTTAATTTTAATATTTTATTTTAATTTAATGGTTAAAATTGATCATTATCATTCTCGTATAAAATAACTATTTTTACATGATACGCCCTCATTCATATATATATATATTACTTATTTTTGCCATTTTTTATTATATTAATTATCATTTTTTTTTCTTGACTTCAATCTCATGTAACTAAGAGGTCTAGCTCAATTAATTAAAAAAGTGTGTGATTTGTTATAATTTTTCTTATACCTCCATTTGATTCTAAGGGATGAAAAAATAATGTGATGTATAAGTTAATATTTTGTCATGCATGTTATGGTCCTGACAAATGCAGAGCGAAGAAATACATATATTGTTAGCAAAATAAAAAAGAAAAGGATTATTATTGTATTAGTAAGTTTACTATAAAAAATGACTGCAATAAGTTTACTAATTCTAAAAGTCATAATAATTTTTTTTGACTGACTGAGAATATGATTTTTTTAATACTAAGACCATATTCAACACTGTTATTTAAAAGCATTGTTTCAATTTATACAATGCTGCTTAATAAAATTTATTAGTAGAACAAATGATATGAAGTTGTTTATATAAACGTGGTTGCTTGTATTAACAATGTTGTTTAATCAAATTTAAACAATAAAAATATATTTTATAAATCAATTTAAAAAAACTCATTTAATGTTTATCATTGAATAAAAAACTGTTAACCAATTCAATAATCAATTGTATATGGTAAATGCTCTAATTGTATATAGTCATCAAATGTGTCTGTATCTATATATATATATATATATATATATATATATATATATATTGTTTACTTATTTTTGTCAATTTTTATTATATTAATTATTATTTTTTCTTTTTCTTCACTCCAATCTCGTGTAACTAAGAAGGTCTATCTTAATTAATTAAATAATATGCATAAGTTATTATAAATTTTCTGATACATATATTTTTTTCTTACGGATTGTTGATGGATTTTTCTGACAAATACACCAATTGAACAAGTAATACAATGGATAAGTCTCAATATCATTTCCCAAGAGACTCATGTAAAATAAATAAGGTAGCAAACTCTTATCTTAGGCTTAAGAACAAAACAAGAAAGCAATAAAACATGAAGGTGGTTTTGTTGTTATTGATGACATTTTACATTTGATTTGATGAAGAAATGATGAGATGAATTTCATTATGATACCTTTTGTATGTGTATATCAACTATGAAATTATTAAAATTTGATGTTGTCGAGACCATTGTGTCGGTGGTCAACACCAAAATTAGAGCTGAGGCATGAACGTTTCTTGATAAACCATGTAATTTTTTTAGCTTTCAAGTACTTGAGAGAAAATGAGGATTGACAAAGAAAATGACAATATAACTTTTTAATCACATTGACATGTCATTTCTTGCTACACTTCATTTGATGATACTTAAACCTACTACTAATGTGATTAATTATTTACAGACTTTGGACACCTAATTTTGATTAGTGTGAGAAAATAATGTGGGACTAACCACTGGACCCATAATAGGAGGTGTTCATAGTTAACAAATAGCAAGGCTAAATTCCCTTTGCCATCACATTATTAGTTTCTCTCTAGGGTTGCTCCCATTGAAAACTCTAGAATTGGAGCATGTGGTAAGATAAAGGAAGGTTTGACTCTTGAGTTTCTGCAAGTCATGCTATGCACAAACGATTCTCATCTTTTTTATCATGTCTTCGACAAGTAGGTATTACATCAGTGTTCTATACTCATAATTTACTTCTTGATAAATTTATTTATCTTACATTGTCTTTATAAGACAATTTTCAAAAATGAATGTAGAAAGTCACAAGAGATAAAAGAGAAAGATGAATAGTTGAATGGTTGTTGTACATATATAGAAAAAATGTTTCTGATAGTATTGACAATGAAAAAAAATCATATAACATTTTTAAAATATGAAAAATACATAGAGATAAAAGAGAAAGATGAATAATTGAATGGTTGTTGTACATATATAGAAAAAATGTTTTTGATAGTATTGACAATGAAAAAATTCATATAACATTTTCAAAATATGAAAAATACATAGAAGGCAATCATAATTTGTAAAAAAATAAGTATTTTAGATTTTTTTTTTATCTTGAAATTATGTATCTTGTATAGATTTATAATATATATTTTTTTGTGAAAACATTTAAGTTATTTTCTTATCCCCACTAAAAAAAATTCTAGATCTGTCATTGTGTGTAATTACATTAAATACTAAAATGAAGAGTTTTGTTACTTATAGTAATCCTACATTATTTAAGCAGGATGACCTAGTCCTAATGAATTATATTTGTGATCTCTATCAAAATAAAGCAAAAGGATAATGTATGTTGACATACAACTCTTTTATTTAAAGTAAAAATGTCTCTTAGATCAACCTTTAGGACTAGTCTTGTTTTAGGTTTTTCTCAATCTTAAGCCAACCCTTAGGACTAACTCAATGGTAAGTGAAACCTAAAATAAATTTTAAGAAAAAAATTATTACTTTAATTAAAAGTTATATGCTAAGTTTTTTTTTGTTAATATGAGACTTTTTGTCAACATGAGACTTTTTTGTTTTTATAATATCTAAGAAAAAGTAATGTTGTTGTTGGTACCACTAAAGTTTGAGTTTCAATTATTTGCTTTACCTTTGAGCCAATTGACCTTGTACTAAAAAAGAGAATTTTATTATTTACAATAATTCTATAATTTGATATGACATGAGTAAAATTATCTCTTATGTTACAAATTCAAGTAAATAAATTTTCATATACGATGAATATAATTATCTTTATATCATCAACTAATTAAAAACTATTTCAAATATAATTTAAAAATAATTTTATTATATATAAATACATAATATAATAATTCATAAATAATGTCGTATCTAATTCAACAGACTATCCACGTTTTATGGCTTTTCCAAAAGGCAAAATATGATAAGAGATTATTTAGTTAAGAAGTGGGCAACCATTTTGTTTTTGTTTTGGAAAGTCGGTAGTGAGCTATGTGGCATGAATGGCACCACGTGTCGAGACGAAGCCAAACAGGTCATATCCGAGGAAGCCGCAGAGCCACGAATATGGCCGCCGAGTCAAGCGTTCAAATTCTTTTACTTGATTGATTTTACTCTAAACTAATAAAAAAATTATGTAATTGCATCTCTTCTCTCTTATTCTAGGTTTGTTATTCTTTGCCTCTTCTGGAAATGCAACTTTTTTATAACATGCTAACTCACTCTGTTTCCCTATATTATGTAATTGCAAAGTCACTCATTTCTCTCAAGGTCAATTTTAAGATTCACATTTCATTCCATTCTACACTGCTCTTATTTTCTTTAATCATTTCCGTCTTCTGATTTTTCAATGCTTTAATTTGTTCTAGAGTTTCATACCATCATTATTTTTTTCGCTTTCGATTTTACTTTTATTAAATATACGTTTTGGCCTTTTTATTCATTAACAGTAATTGCAGAATTTGGTTGAAGTGGAATCACTGTTCGGAACACTCCATAAATCAGTAAAACTAGGAATAATAATAATAATAATTTCGACACATAAATTTAAATTATATTATTAAAAATTAAACAAATATTATTTAAAGGAAAATATTTGGCTATTTTAAAAACCTTATTTTTAATTTTTATGATATAAAAAAACAGTTGCATAAATAAAATATAATTTTGTATAGTTTAGTTATTTTTTTTAATTTTCATAGTTTATAAAAAAGTTGTAATAAAAAAATTTAAATTTTATTGTTAGAAAATTATAACTAATTGTTATGAAACAATATTTTTTAAATTTAAACATATCCTATCGTTACGTGGTGCATACCAAACATTAAATAGAATTAAAGATTATCATGCTAACATATCCTATTATATCGTATTCTATTTTAACCACCAAATGAGTCCCTCATGGGTCAATGCAAGCAAGTGTATCTTTCAAGATGGAAGCTAGCGTGGGAGACCCAAATCAGTGAAAAAGTCATTTTTCCATTAGATTTATTAGTTTTTTAAATCAAAGCTAACATTTTTTCTTCTTCCATTTTTCAGATATACCCCTTCCCCAACTCTCTCTCTCTTCCAGTTACTCAAACCCTTGAAGCCACCTAAGATTCAAACTTACACACCAGTACAACGCTCGTGTTGATAAACGGTCACAAGTGCCATGACGAGGAGGAGGAGATTCTCCTGAAACGCGAAGGTTTGAGATCTTAGAATTTTCATACTACAGTATGATAATCTCATCTGCAACAGGAGGTGTGATTTTGACATGTGTGGCCACGTCGAAGATTGAAGATGGCGATGAAGTCCAAAGGTGGCTAGCATCGCCAGCAAATCCGACGACGAATGGTGGAGGGTGAAGCGACATTGGATTTGTCGGAGTGAGATGACGACACTAGTTGGTGGCTGTGGCCAAAGGTGGCCGGCAGTGTTACAGGTTAAGCAAATGATACTACTCTGATACCATGTTGAAAGGGTATACTAATGTGTTGTGTCTTTGAATGACCATACTTGGACTATGTTTGAATATTTGTTCATTGTCCTCCCAACATACCTTGAAAGCAAAAGTAATGAATTACATCTCTAACCGTAGGTTGAAAGCCCCTCCACGTATTTCCAAACATGTACTTAGTCTTTATAATAAAAAAATATAATCTATATTGATAGGATCAACCTAATAATGAATAATAAGGATTAAATTCCTGATTGCTATCTAATAATAAAATAGAAGAATAAAATATAATCTGATACATGCTTTGGAATAACCAAGTTATTCAAATCTAGGAATTTAAATCCTCTAAAACGATGTATAAATTAAGAGTGAAGATATATTCATCATTCTTTAAAATTATAGTACCTTACAAACTTGAGTACTTAACAAGCTTCAAATTGACGATGGATACATAATTTCTCAATTTATGCAACTAACTTTAAAGAATGAGTCGACCAATATCACATCGCAAAAGCTTACGATAGCAAAAACTAGCTTGTTAATTTGATACTGATTAATAGTACCCATCCACAACAGCTTCATCTTCCTTTACTTTGTAGTAAGAAGCATCATTATTAGGCATCCAGATTACGAGAGAAGCCCACTAATTAAAATCTCAAAATACCAAATCAAAATATATTCAGATACACTGAAATGGCAATGAAGCATAACAAGAAGTTGGGAAGAGGTAGCTTTTATTTGCAAAATGATGGCATTCCATCCCATAAAAATATAGATCCACACAATTTGTAATGAACAAGAATGTAATACTTCTTTCTTTAAACCATGATAACACAGATTGTCAGGAGCAACTGTTGTCTTCTAGATGTTGGCAATCGATACAGGCTCACGGAGGATCCTCTCCATCTGTTGTGCCCTGGTCTTAATTGACATGTCAAAGACCTTCTGGCTAAATTCAAGCACAAGACCACCAAGTATGCTTGGATCAATCTGAAAAACCAAAAAGAAAAAAAATCCCAAATTAACAACTTGAACTCAGAAGACAGGCGTGCGTACACATTATCAGACGGGGGAAATGGAGATACAAGGCTGGCTTGGTGGTTGGGAATGGGTTTAAGGGGTTGAAGGGAGGAGGGGGAGAGAGGTTGTGGATTTGAATCTTTCCATTAACATTATAACAAAATATCTTTGGCTGATAAAATATAAAAAAGAAATTGAGGCACGAAAATATCACACTAGTACCTTCTGTTCAAGATGAACCTTTGCTCCAGAACCTATTATTTCCTGAAGAGTCTCCTTCAATGCCTTTTCCTCTTCAGGGGGAAGAGGCTGTTATAAAAATGTAGTTAGGTAGTGGAGTAACTTCATATCACATATCCAACTAATCATTCAAAAGCCAATGTTTATATAATTTCCAAAACACCAGCATACACAACCACCAATATAAGCATATGGGCATTTAGTCAGTTTACAACAGGAAATATGAAGCAATTTTTTTTTGGTCAGCAGGAAATATGAAGCAATAAAACAGCAATGATCTGTAAGTTGCAGAAATTCAAAAACAAAGAATGTCAGGGGGGTTGGGGTATGCTAATATACTAGCTCTTGCTACAAAAAGGGCATTTAGCAAGCTACAACTTGAATTTGTGAAAATACTCTCAAAGGTGTAACACTACTTACAACAACAGTGGTCACAGTTGCTTGCACTTCTCCTTTATATGCCATTGACAACTGCGCAAACCTCTTTGCAATGGTGTCTATGTTTTTAAGCCTTCCATTCTCAGCAACAATAACTTCACAAAAAAAAAAAAATAATAATAATCAATGATATGAACCAAAGTATTAGAAAAATAATGTAGCTAGCATCTAATTAGTTTTAGATAAATGAAATCATCCGAAGTGCTACAAAAGTGGCAGCAAACTAACTTGCAGTCTTCCAAGACAAGAGTTTTAAAAATACAAATGCATGCTACCTTTAAGACTAACACTATTATTATTAAATGGCATCCTCATCAAGGTTGTCAAAGTTGAGTTTCAAATAGGAATGAAGCCAGGGGGGTTGGATCATAACATGTCAGTTTCAACTAAAATGCAAAATTTTAAACACACACACAAGAAACCTAATAACACAGCAACCTAACAGAGCACACAGCAATTACCTAAAATCACAGAACACAGCAACAACACAACCAGAGAAGAAGAAAAAGACGCAGGCACACAGCCACAGCAAACAGAGGGAAGAATGTGCTGTCGGTTAGGTAAGTGAGGGAGAGCAATTGAGCAAAGATTAGGAAGGGCTGGGCACGAGGGAAAAGAGGGGAACCAGCACCCAGAGGCAGAGAGACAATTATGACTTAGGAAAGGGTTGCAGAGCAATTTAGGCACAACATATGCAAAAATAGGGCAATTTTTGCAAACCAGGCTGCACAACCCAACCTGCCCAATTCACACCTGTGGCACATGTTTTGCACACCTCTCCAATGATCTAGCACATTGGAGAAATGATCCGGAGCACTCCACCTATCTCTGTTATCCAGCTTGACACTCAGGAGGAAAAACATGGATCGTCAAACAAGTAGGCATGCATTTGACAATACTGGTTTTCGTACTTAATGAGAGAAATAAAAAATTGTGATACTTCAGAGTTCACACCTTTTCTTTTTTATGTACTATGTAGCACTCTCAAAGGCATTTTTTTAATGGTATTATTCTAAATGGCCAAACAAATTTATAATTCACCCAAAATCAGCCAAGTAGAATAAGAGCATTGAATTCAGGTGACTCTAGTAGGTCCCAATTTGTGGATTAGGGAAGTGACCTAACGTTTAGAGTCTACACTAGGAGAGGTCCCCAATCTATCAAATAGAAACCAAGTCCCCAACACAGGGACCTGGACCAGTAGCTCATAATAGATGACCAAGGGAATCTATAATCTATAATATGTATAATTAATTGAATATTAGTATTTGAAAAACTATAACCGATTTTCCGATGTTTTATGATTCACATGCAGACAAAGCAATGTAGGAGACCTCTGAATTCAGGTGACTCACACAGATACAGTCAATTGATGTTCTAAAGTCAGAAGGAAATTGCTTCTTTCAGGATTAATGTTCTAAAGTCAGAAGGAAATTCACATGTGTCATGCCAACTAGTGGATTGAAGATCAGATTACACTGCTGTTTTATTATATTAAGGCTTATGTAATATCTGTCTCTAGGGATTAACCCCAAAATAGGTCAACCATTGAAGTGATATACCTAAGTTACATTAGTATTGATCTTATGAGCCCTTAAATGTTAAACAACTAGGAATTCTTAAAAGAAATTTAATTGAAAAATCCCATCAAATTTTCAAGGGGTCATCAGTGCAAACAAAATTTCCTCTCTCTTGTTTGAAGGAAATTCTTTTTCCAGTGCAACAATAAAAGGAAGTCCACTAAGGCTAAGAGAGAAAACAAATTGCAACTAGGAAGGAGATCTTTCAAAGTAAATAAATTAATAGAAAACAAAGTGCCAGAAAGGATCTAAATGCAAGAAAGCTATCCAATCTCAGCATGACAAATGAACTATTTCTCAATGCATTATAATAGGGTCAGAAATACATTCTTGAAAATTTGGGCACTCCAACCAATTCACAAGAGAACAACGAAAATGTTTGGTCTAGGTAAAACTAACCTAATGTGGAATTGTTGATATTGGTTTACAATTTACAATAAATCTTCACATCCAAAAGGTGCAAGTAGAAGCCAACATCATTGACAGCAAATATGTGAATAATTTATCTCACTCAAGCCATTAAAACCACAAAGATTTAAAGTATCTCAATTAATTTTAGCAATGTAAATGTGAGTATAACTTTGTAACAATCATACTACAATACGAAGATAATCATACCAAGGAAGTTCTTTGTAACGTCTGAAAACTTAGCTTCACCACAAATATCCTGGATGACTTTTACTCTAACATCCTTAGCCACAGACAAGTCCCTTATAAACTGTGAAAATATGGGACTATTCTTTACAGCCTCAACAAATTGCAGAAGCTCAGACTCAACCTTTGCCACTGCATTAGCTTTCACAGATGCAATATACAAAGCAGAGGCATAGTTTCCTGAACCTCCAAACAAAGCCAGAGGGACCTAAAAAGCAACGAAAAAAACAAGACAAAGAAAAACCAGATCAACCCATCTATAACAACAATCAAAGCAGGGGAGAAAAAACTATTTATAAACATTCAATTAGCCCTAACAGAAATACACTATACGGTGAAAAAATAATATTCTTTTGGTTCCCCATAGGTATCCTCCTTCGGAGATAAATCTAATTCGAAGTGCCGTCAAACATTAAATATGAACACCTCTTCTAGCGAGGACCTGAATCTTAATTCGTCACGGTGTGACTGGGGCAACTAACCCCTTCTGCTAAATATAACCACTCCAACTAACAAACTATTTAACCAAAAACATATCGAATTTAGTCATTGCAGTTTTATACTTTTATTGAATCGAATGCACAGTTTTCCATACATCTTATTTTCTTCTATGAATCACATGCAAGAAAGTCCAATTCAAGACCAATGTATTATTACATGTATTATATTACCTTAACTTTGTTTTCCTTTTGCCCCGGCACGTTGGCGTAATTTCTGGAGGCCTGCAGAGCACAAGATGCACAAGTTATTCCAAAAATAAAAAAGCAGAACAATTAAAAATCGTAGATTTCGAATTTTAACGCGAATTAAGGGCATGGAAGCGAAATCAGATTGGTTTGGGTTTTTTGGTTCTTACGAAGGAAATGGAAGGGGCAACGAGGAATCGTTGGAGAGTGGATCGCTCGGAAGTGAGGAACGTGGATTTGGTGAAGAGAGAGATTCCCGATCGGACGCGGTTGGACAGTGCCATCACTGCAAAACCCTAATTTTTGCGAGTTTCAGTCAGCGAGTTCAGTTCTGTTTTGTTTGAAGAGAGACGCGAAGGGGAACTGAATCTGAATAGGGCAAATGAGGCCCCAGGTGACGCAGCAGTAAATTTGAACACGTGACTGTTATATTTCTTTTTAACCTTATTTCTTTTCTTTTTATACTACACTCTTGCATGGTACCCATGTGCACCCATTAATTGATATATGCAAATTTTTAATCTAAAATTTAGTTATAATTCCGGTAAGAATGTGTTTTGTGAAAAGAAATTATTTATTCTACAATTATGATAATTATTCATGTATAATCGTTCAATCATGTCATCAAATTTTCTTTCATAGAAGTTAAAATTATTGTTTTCTACTTAGAGATTTATAATAAATTTGAATTAGCTTGGGCAGAGAAGGCAAAACTTGTGTGCAGATTTATTTGTCATGTTGTTTTGATTGGTGTGGTTTCTATGTCGCAATTTGTCTCAACCGAGATAGATATTAAATAGAAATATAACAATGGTCTTTCTAACTAGATTCAAATAGTTGCTTCTTCATGGGATTGATTTTGCCCCCCATGTTCTGTGTATGTCTCATCTTTATTTTGATTTATGATATTTGGAGTGCAACAAGTAGAGTTTGTGTTAATAATGTGAACATAGTTGGAATCACATCAGCTAATGTTTAGCTGGTTGTCACCCTCTTTTTTGGGCTAAAAAAATAATGGGTTGGGGGCAGAGCGTGGCAAGTAACGATAAATAGGCAATAGTCTCCCATACGTTGAAATTTATATATGTCTAATAAAAAAATTAGAGCAATTTATCTTATATTTTTAAGAGTATTTAAATAATTCTAAAATATGATTCCTAATTTAGTACCTTACTACTTGTCCCTCATTTCGTTAATAAATAAGATTTTGAATAAAATTTTAAATTAAACTCACATTTTTGTAAATAAGATTTTAAATTTAAGTTTTATGGATAAAAACTAAAAGAATTTTATTAAAGATAATTAACCTAATTCTCAGGTAGATATTAATTATTTATAAAATTGATGAATATTTTACATTAATAATGTGATAACTAAAATATATAATATAATATAAATAATTATTTATTATTTATTTTCACAATTGATCATTCAACATCTTAGAATTATAAGATTTTATTAGTGTTGTCAAGGTCACTTTTTCTAATTTAATAATAATAAATAAGGTGGGTGTTTCCATAAAAGAATAAATTTTTAAGATTTAATTTTTATATGAATTTTATTTTTAAAAACTAATATTTTAACAATTATAAATTCAATAATGATTACAAATAATTTAAATCATCCTAATCGAATAATTATATAAATTATTATTTTTATAGAATTTTATTTAAATCTAATTTTTAGTAATATTAAATAACTATTTTATGTAAAATAATGGATGAGAAAAATAATATATTTAAATTTTGAAAAAAATATTATATTCATAGCTAAAATAAATTTTTAGTAGTCCATTTAAGTTAAAAAATCAAGCGTAAAGATTTTTTTAATAGACAACAAATAATTAGTGTAACTTTCAATTATGAAACTTTCAGTGCAAAAGTAATAATATAATAGAAGTATTAGATTTATAAATTAAATATTATAATTATTTTTTAACTAAATAATTTTTATATGTCATGCAGTATAATAATAAAAAGAAAGAAGGGAAAAAAAGAAGAAGAAAAAGTAAAAGGTGGGAGGAACAAAAATTCCTCACATCTTGACATGTGGCATCTGAAATGATGAAATGTGACATTCGAGGTTTTGAAAAAATAATATTATAATCATAGTTAAAATAAATTTTTAGTAGTCCATTTAAGTTAAAAAAAATTAAGCGTAAAGTTTTTTTAATAGATAACAAATACTTATGGTTTAACTTTCAATTATAAAACTTTAAGTCCAAAAGTAATACTATAATAGAAATAATAGATTTATAAATTAAATAATTTTTTATATGTCATGTAGTAATAAGGAGAAGAAAGAAAAAAAAAGTAAAAAGAAAGAGAGTAAAAGGTGGGAGGAACAAAATTCCTTACATATTCACATGTGACATCTAAAATGATTTTTTAGATGACATGTGTCACTAGATGATTTACTTTTATAATATAGTAAATAATAATAAATAGTAAATAGATAAATTACATTGACATGCTATTTTTATGCTTACACGAGTCGCATTAATTTTCACTCATATTTTAAAACGATTTATGTATATATTAGTTGTTGTAAAAAAAGTTAATATATATTAAATTTCTTAATGTATTACAAAACAATAAATTAATATATATTAACCCTTAATCACAATCTTAGTTGTAGTTATTGTTTTTCATTCTTTGTAGTAATATGTTTTGTGAGAATTTTTTTATTTATTCTACAAGTATTTTAATTACTTGTTCGAATACAACAATTTGAGTGCTTATTTATTTGTATTAATTCCTATTTGTTTTAACAATTATAATTTAAATACTACTATAATTTTTTTATATAAATAGATCCACCCCAAATGAAATCCTTGTTCATTTGTTCCATCTTATTGCATATACCTTTTGGAAGAAGCACTCTCTACATGGCGAAGGTAGGAAGGGCTCCTATGAATGATTGGGCAACACTAGGGATCTGTTGCAAAATTTGGTTTGAGGCAAAAGTAATTTTGTCAATGAATCAAGACTCTTTTTTTGTGTTTACTTTTCTTTTAGTCATTGAATTTATATTGGAACGCACGTCAGAACATTTTCTACTACAAATCAAACATGTACTAAGTCGCGAGTATGAGTTTTACAAGGTATATGTAAGACTTATTACACCTCCTACTATAAAATAATAGGAACACCCGGTTACTAGCCTAAGTCATTCTTGAGGGGAAATCCAGATTGCTTTTGTTGAAAGCATAGGAATTGAAATTTCCTTATCTTGTTTTTTTTTCCATCAAAATAAATAAATAAATAAATTTAGATTCATGATCACAACGCAACTTTTTGACAGAAGTTGGGCAATGATATTAATAATTTGGGTCATGGCCCTTAATGACAGAGATTCATAAATCTAAATCCTTTTCTAAACCTTTGTCAAAGGTTAACTTAGAGTGTCTTCTTCTGCGATGTATCTTTGGGAGATGCTTTACATGAAGTTTTTTGCAGCATCCCTTATCCAACAAGTTTAATGTTTTTTCTCCACACACAAAGTAGTGAACTTTTTGTTCCCTCAAAGCTCAACAACAGGGGTATCTAGGATCTTCCATTAAATTTCAAGCAGTGAGTCATCTTTTCTATTTAACAACCTGAAACGACTCAACCGGAAGTAAGTTCTAGTGACAGGAAAAACACCATATCAAACATATATTTAACACAGTCCATGTGCAATCTACAATAGATAACTTTGGTTTACCATATGAGCCAATTGGCACCTCTCAATTAAACTACTGTCAATGCTACAAAGTATCAATTATCTACCCAAAGATACTTATCTGGTTGAAGTCACTACTTCTTAAATATCAGCGATCCATATGATGGTGCAGCAGTGCTTAGTTAGAAAGATAGAAGAATCGACGACCCTTGGGGAAATGAACAATCATTTTGCACGGATGATAGCATTGGAAGGAACACCAAATCAACTTGAGATAATTATTCTGTGATGCTGGAGGCAGGAAGTCAGAAACTGAATGAGCCGCATATTATTGAAAGCTATTTCAGGACAAATGTGTTGTGTGTTCCTTGTTTGGCTCAAGGATTCTTATTGAAATAAAATAGGACAGCACCGCAGCAGTAACGACCATTATCAAGATTTTACTATCATACAATTTTACTATCGCTAATGTTATGGAACCCTAGCCCCCTTAATCCCCATTGAAAGTTAATAGCATTATATATATCAACTGAAATTTGATAAATGATTATTTTGGAATGGGTTAAATATATTTAAGGTCCTTGATAAATAGTTGAATTTTGTTCTCAGTTCCTAATAATGTTTTTTATTTTTTTGAGTCCTAGGTATATGAAAAACTTTTGTTTTGAGTTTTTGTTATTAATTATGTAATGACATGTCACCTTATCAATTGATCTTTTCAATATTTTCAGCGGTGATGATGATGTCACGTCATCACTTAACTGATGTCCGTGACTCAAAACAAAAATTTTAAAATATCAGGGACCCATTACAAAATTCAGTCATGTATCGATGACCTTTATCATATTCAAGTCTCTTTGGAATTTATTGAGATTTGGCTAACTCAAAAGTGTTCAAACAGTCTCTTGTGTTGCACTCTAATTAAGGCAACATGTTTCAAACTTCCAATGGAGTTATACAAGAGAACAAATTGGAAAATTTTTACAAAAAAAGTTCCCTCAGTACAAATTTTCCTCATCTAATCTATCTCAGTCTCCATTAGCATGATTTACAACTTATTCAAGCAAGAGGGAACGCTTAGGAACTCATCCTCTTGACATGGAATTGTGAGACCACCTGTTGGATGATCATATCAAAACTCTTCTTCTGCTTGACTTAATAATTCTTGTAATGAGGGTTGGTTCAAGTACAATGCATGAATCACAAACCGCCTTATCTTGTCTCCAACATAGACTGCAAGATGGCCTTTTGGGACTCCGAGTCCCTTGTGAGTTGCTTTGGTTGCAGAAAATGATGCTCGTCTAATAATACCTGATATGCGGAAACCCATTGATTTGTGTTGCTCCCCACAACAAATAATATAGTGATGTCTAAGAACTTGTATAGGAAAGAAATAGTTGAATTCTGATACTTTAGGAATGCGATGACTTGTGTTGCTCTAGAACCAAAGAAATATTGTATGTATAGTTGTCAAGGGCATTTGCAATCCAAATCCATACAATGAATGATTTTTGGTGGGGCTATGATGTAGTCTACCCGAGAGACAATGGATAACAAGATCTCTTTGAAGAATTAGGAAGTTCAATGAAAGTGCATACCCTACCTTCTGTGATAATGGTCGACAGATTTACCCACTTGAAATTAAAAACATCAGCAAAGGTAAAATCTAATGCTTCTTCCTTTATTATGCTATAGCTATTTCAAAGATAGACATGCTTTAGACATCAAACATGTTTCTTTAGATAAATAAAATTGCCATTGATACATCTACCATCCACCAACTAATATCAGAGTTAGAGTAAGCACAACTTGTAAACCATTAACAGACAAAATCGAAATTGGAGGTAAGAAGAGAACCAATGTTTAACACAAGATCTATGAACCACATTTTTGGTGTACGTGAAATTTTAAGCAACACCATGTGAAAAGTACATGGAGTTTTTGGTCCTCTCCACCCCAAATAAGTGTCAACATCATCCTATAAGATTTTCTTTTACATGGATACGTGGACTTGTTTATCTACCATAACATGTTACTTTCCTCTAAGACATTATCATATGTCCTTGTCTCTCAGGTTGTCCCATGAATCATATCACATAGCCCTCCTTTCCAATAATTCAAGTAGCTAGTCTCCTTACATATCCCTTTTTATCTATATATATTCATGGTTTCAGTAGCAACATATCATTCACACGCTGAAGTAGTCGAAATACATAGGTCTGAACTTTCAAGTATTTTTTAGACCATTTTTTTCTCAAGTCTAACCACATACAATACAAAAATGGGTTTTCGTTTACCCAGCATCAGAAGGTCATCATTCGCTGCTAACCAAACATCTTCAAAAGCTGTGGAGGTGCCAAAGGGCTATCTTGCAGTCTACATTGGAGAGAGAATGAGGCGGTTTGTGATCCCCATATCATACTTGACCCAACCTTCATTCCAAGACTTGTTGAGTCAAGCTGAGGAAGAGTTCGGATATAATCATCCCTGGGGTGGTCTTACAATTCCTTGCAGCGAAGATGTCTTCCAAAGCATAACTTCACATTTGAATGGACTATAAATCTCACTGTAGAACACTGACATAGATTTGTAGAGACATTGCAAAAATAGGCATCTTCTCAATTTGTAAAGATCTCCTTTTTGAGAAATAGAAGAGAAGAAAAGGCCATTAGAATGACAAATTTGTTCTTTTTTTTTTGTTTAATGACAATGAATTCAATTACTCAAGCAGCTCCTCTGTGTTTTCTGCTTATTAGTTACAATGCCAACGTTCCCTTCACCCTGTATGAGAAGGGTTGCTTGTTATAAGTAAAACAGGACTTGGTTGTTCTGATAAATTTTTCAACGAATCAATTGAACATGTGATTCCTAGCAAGGAAGAGCAGAGTATTTTTACTAGGACCAAGGAGAAAGATTAATTTACTTGGGGGCAAAATTAAAATGTTCTTATAAATAGATATTCACAACGTGCATATGGAATTTAAATTTTGGGACCTGATCACACGAGGTGTACCTTCCTCGATATGGATGGTGTGCAATATTAATAACAATGGATCTGACATCAAGGAAAACATGTGACATGCCCAATGTGTGTCAATGGAAATATAGAATAGAAATCACATTTCATTGCAAGTACCATTGTTTTGAGTTTTGAGGATCTTAGTAGGTTATGCACTCTTGTACAACTTGATCTCAGTTAGGATCAAGGAGAAATATATCATATTTGGGATGAAGTTAATCCTTATTAAAAGATGAGATAATCTGATATATATAACTGAAATTAGATGATGATATATAATGTTGTATATAGAAGAAATAAGAATTCACTAAAATTGGGCAAAAGCAAAAAGTGTTTATAGAAATGTCTAGTTTTAACATTGAGATCAAAATTTCCAACTTCAGTTGGATCACACAAGAAAAAAATAGAAAGTATTTGCAATAAAAGAAAACTCCTTCTGTACAAATTTGACTCAACCAATCTATTTGAGTCTCCATTATTGCATGATTTACAGCTCATTCAAGTGAGAAGTGAGGTTTAGAAAGTCATCCTCCTTGCAAGGAATTGTGAGACCACCTGTTGGATGATCATATCCAAAATCTTGTTCTGCTTGACTCAGTAATTCTTGAAATAATGGTTGGTTCAAGTATGATACTGGAATCACAAATCGCTTCATCTTATCTCCAACATAGACTGCAAGATAGCCTTTTGGAACTTCGAGTCCCTTTTGAGTTGCTTTGGTTGCAGAAAATAATGTCTGTCTAATAATACCTGGTATGTGGAAACCCATTGTTTTTTATTTCTCCACAAACAAATAATATACTGAGAGGCGCCAAAGGACTTGTCTGAGAAAGAAATATTTGAATACTTATGCTTCAGGATGCAAATAACTTGTGTTGCTTGAAGACGCAAGAAAGTGTATATATAGTCGCTAATGGGTAATTTGCAACTGCAGTTCAATTCCAACATCGATTTAACTGAGGGACAAAGGATCACATGGTATTGTCTTAGAGATCTCTTTCAAGGATTAGGAAGATAGATGGAGGAGCATACCATACCCCACCTTCTGGGATAATGGCCAACAGATTTACTCACTTGAAATTAAATATGTCAATAATTCATTCATTGTGTTGTCGCTACTTCAATGATAGACATGATATAGACATGCTTTAGACATCTCACATGTGTATTTAAAGTAGATGACATTGCAATTGATATATATCTACCATATACATCAACTAATATCTGGATTGAGCAGACCTTGGTGATAGCTTTGAAACTGTTGAGAAAAGAAGAGGACCAATATTGAACACATGATCAAGCTAAGAGGTCCTATGAACCACATTTTTTATGTACTTCAAATTCTAAGCAACGCGACATGAAATTTGCATAAATGAAGTTTCTGCCCCCACACACTCTTAGTTAGTGTCAAGATGGACCATTTAGGCTTTCTTTTTCATAGATCCAGAAGGTGGGACATGTATTAGCTACTATAACATGTTACGTTTATTCGTAAGATAAGTCCTCTTAGACAACACCATATGCCTTGTCTCTCATTTTGTCCCATTATCATATCCCTCGGACAATAATTCATTTAGCCAGTGGTTTCTTACATATCTTATTATTATATATATTCATTGTTGCAAGCATTCAGGACCAACCCAAATCATTCACATCCAAAAGCATTCAAAATCCAGAAGCATATTTTCAAGGACTTTTCTCAAACCATTATCTTCGCAAGTCTCTAAGACAGCCATTACAGCAATGGGTTTCCGTTTACCTGGTATCAGAAAGGGAATATTTGCAGCCAACCAAGCATCATCAAAAACGGTGGATGCACCAAAGGGCTACCTTGCAGTTTATGTTGGAGAGAAAATGAAGCGATTTGTGATCCCTGTGTCATACTTGAACCAACCTTCATTTCAAGACTTGTTGAGTCGAGCTGAGGAAGAGTTTGGATATGATCATCCCATGGGCGGCCTCACAATTCCTTGCAGCGAAGATGTCTTCCAACATATAACTTCTTGTTTGAATGGACAATAAATCTCACACTTTAGGAGACTGACATAGATTAGTAGTGACATTTTGTACAATAGGCATCTTCTCAATTTGTAAAGATCTCCCTTTCTTCAGAAACAGGGAAAGAAAGACAACTAGATTGACAAAATCTCAATATGTCAAATTTTTTGTTTAATGAGAATGAATTCTATTGCTCAAGGATCTTCTCTATGTTTTTCGTTTATTAGTTGCAATGTTCCATTCTCCCAGTATGAGCAAGGTTGTTTGTTGCAAAAAAGCTAGACTTTGCTCTGGTAAACTTAAAAGCAGGAAAATAATACGTGATTCCTAACAGGGTTGTGCTAAATTAGTTTCCCTAGGACCAAAGAGAAAGATAAATTTATTTGAGACAAAGTTAAAGTATACTTTTTCTTAATAAATATACATATGAAATTAAAATTTTGAGGTGCCAAGGCAGCTTAAAAATATCCCTGGACTTAACATCAAAACAATGTTTACATATTCCCTTGAATAACATTGGCCTACTCCTACGGCAAAAGCCTTCACTTATACCATTGACATATGGTTTGGCTTTAACTATATATCTTCAAAAGTCAAAGAACAATTACTTTCTATAAGATATGTCATTTAGATAGAGTGAAACTATGACCTTCATATGCAAGAGTTGCCTTAAAGCAAAACAGTTGGTCTGGGTCTGTAACAATTATGACTGCCAATATTTATATCATAAATTATCTTCTGAAAATATTCATATGGCAGGACTTGGAAGCCAGAGATCCATATTGACAATTATGCTGATAGCCTGACATATATCAACTGGAATTAGATAGTGATATTGTAATATATTTTAAAATTCATTAGGATTTTGCAAAAAGTGTTTAAACAAAGTGTTGTATTCTCTTAGGGAACAGCATATATCTATACCAGCTGAGCTACTTGACACCTTGCAGTTATACTAATGTTTATGCTGCTAACTATTTTCCAAAAACACTAAGTATCTACTTTTTAAATATAGAGGTCAATGTAATGGTGCAGCATAATTAAGATAATAGAAGAATCAATGGCCAGGGAAAATGATGATTGATTTCGCAGGGATGATAGCATTGGGAGGAGCATGAAATTGACTCAAGATAATTATTCTGTGATGCGGAAAGCAGGAAGTCAGGAACTGAATGTGTCCACAAAAAGTGTTTAAAAAATGTTATGTGTTGCACTCTCATTCAAGCAACAGGTTTGAACTTCCACTGGAGTTATACAAGAGAAGAAAATGGAAAATCTTTACAATAAAGTGAAAATTAGCCTCATCTAATCTATCTCTGTCTCCATTAGCTTGATTTACAACTCATTTAAGCAAGAGGTGGCATTCAGGAACTCATCCTCCAGACATGGAATTGTGAGACTGCCCGTTGTAAAATTCTTAGCAGGGACCAAATGTAAAATTCGAGTATATATAAAACTTCGTACCCCATTGTCCAAAGGCTCTTCGCTATGCGAAGGTATGGGGGAGGGATGTTGTACGCAGCCTTACCCTTGCATATGCAAAGAGGCTGTTTCCAGATTCGAACCCATGACCAATAAGTCACCAAGGCACAACTTTACCGCTGCACTAGGGCTCGCCCTCAAGTATATATAAAGAATCAAAAACATATTTAAGCCTAAAATTTAAAACATATGTATTACAAATGGGTCCTTTTGACCATAATTAAATGCTATTGTTTTGTTCATCAATCATAATTCTATGTAGAATAAATTATTATCATAATATAAAAATAATAATATATACAAATAAACTTTATTGTTTAATTGAATACTTCACCTTTTTTTTTACTAAATTACTAATTTATTCATTTAAAGATTTACTTAACATCAATTTGGTTCTCCAAATGTTTTTAGTATATATGAAGTAATTAAGTTCTCCAAATATTTATAGTAGCAATCTCCAAACAGAGAAAGACGTACATAAAAATTGTCCTTATTTTTTATATCAAGTAAATTTTTAAAAAACTAAATAGGTAGTTTAGTATTTTAATTTGGCCATCCATTGACTTTGGAAGTAATAGATTCCAACTTCTTTGAAAAAAAATATAGAAGAATGAGAGAATCTTGAACATTATGAAAGAATTCCTAGTGATAAAATCTTTGAGATACTTAAAGTAAGCTTGGATGCTTTGGGGAAAAAGAAAAGAATGTTTTTCTTGGCATAGCTTTTTTCTTGAAAGGATGTGAATTGAAAGAGGTTGAACATATACTTCGTCCTCTTTATGATGACTGCAAGAAGCATCATATTGGGGCGTTGGTAGAAAAATATCTCTTGAAGGTTAGGCATGGTACAGTTGAAATACACAACTTGATTCAGGACATGGGTAGAAAAATTGACCAGCAAGAATCACTGAAATTAAAGAGCTAGGAAAGCGCAGGAAATTATGGTTACCGCAAGATATAATTCAAGTTTTAAAAGACAACACTGTAAGTGAGACTCATGGGTAGTTTGCAACTGCAATCCAATTCCAGCATAAACGATTTGACAGAGCTAAGACGGGTCTACTGAGGGGCAAAGGATCACATGGTATTGTCTTAGAGATCTCTTTCAAGGATTAGGAAGATAACAGAGGAGCATATCATACCCCACCTTCAGACATATAAACATGGTTTAGAAATCTCACATGTTTATTAAAATAAGATGGCAATAAAAAACTTGTAATCGTTAAGGATTGAGCAGACCTTATTGATTGCTTTGAAACAGTCAAGAAAAGAAATTTATCGCATGATCAAGATGCCGTATGAACCACATTTTTTATGTACGTCAAATTCTATGCAACGCGACATGAAGTTTGCATAAATGAAATTTCTGGCCCCCACCTCTCTGAATTAGTGGAAAGATGAATCAATTATTAGACTTTCATTTTCATAGATCCAGAAGGTGGGATGTGTATTAGCTGCTGTAACATGTTACATTGATTCGTAAGATAAGTCCTCTAAGACAACACTATATGCCCAGTCTCTTCTTATTTGGTCTCATTATCATATCCATCCTTCACCAATAATTCATGTAGCTACTGGTTGTTTGATATTGTAGGGATCTTAATAAAATACCAACATATTATGTTAAATTATCAAGAAGGGTTGTGAAAAATACCTGAATCCATGATAAGCAGCGGAATTGATGAATCTGAAGAACTGTTGATTCCGTGTTTTCTCTCAACCAAATCACCGGGACCTTAGGTTTCTAGTGGTCATATGGGAAGAAGAGAATACATTTTGGTGTATTGGGGACCACAACCTTATGATAGTTGAAGCTAACCAAATTAGATCACTTTTATTGAGTCCATAAATATAAATAACTAATATAAATGATAAATACTAATTACTTAATTAGGAATTATAAAATTCCTAACACTGGTCTCTTACATATCCATTTATTTATATATATTCAAGGCTGCAAGAATTTAGGACCAACACAAATCATTCACATCCTAAAGCATTCAAAATTCAGAAGCTTATTTTCAAAAAATTTCTCAAACCATTCTCTTTTTAAGTTTCTAACACAACAGTTACAACAATGGGTTTCCGTTTACCTGGTATCAGAAAGGGAATATTTGCAGCCAACCAAGCATCTTCAAAAGTGTTGGATGCACCAAAGGGCTACCTTGCAGTTTATGTTGGAGAGAAAATGAAGCGATTCGTGATCCCTATGTCATACTTGAACCAACCTTCATTTCAAGACTTGTTGAGTCGAGCTGAGGAAGAGTTTGGATATGATCATCCCATGGGCGGCCTCACAATTCCTTGTAGCGAAGATGTCTTCCAACATATAACTTCTTGTTTGAATGGATAATAAATCTCACACTTTAGGAGGCTGACATAGATTAGTAGTGACATTTTGTACAATAGGCATCTTCTCAACTTGTAAAGATTTTTCTTTCTCCACAAATAGATTGACAAAATCTCAATATATCAATTTTTTTGTTCAATGAGAATGAACTCTATTGCTCAAGCATCTTCTCTATGTTTTGCGTTTATTAGTTGCAATGTTCCATTCTCCCAGTACGAGCAAGGTAGTTAGTTGTATAAAAGCTTAGATTTTGTTCTGGTAAAAATTTAAAAGTAGGAACAGAACATGTGATTCCTAACAAGGTTGTGCAAAATTATTATCCCTAGGACCAAAGAGAAAGATAAATTTATTTGAGACAAAGTTAAAATAACTATTTTATTAATAAATATACATATGAAATTCAAATTTTGATGTGCCAATGCAGGTGCAAAATAACTATGGACTTAACATCAAACATCAATGTTTACATTTTCCCTTGAATAACGCTGGTCTACTCCTACAACAAAATCCTTCTCTTATACCATTGACGTATGGTTTGGCTTATTATCTATAGCCCTATATCTGTAGAAATCAAAGATCCAATGCTTTTCTATAACTTCTGTCTTTTGGATAAAATGAAATTATGACCTTACAATGCAAGAAGCATAGGTTTAAAGTCTTCAAACCAAATAAAGAAAAAATTTCCTTATAGGAAAACAATTGGTCTGGGTCTTAAGTAACAATTATGTAATCACTGCCAATATTTATATCATAAATTATCATCCGAAAATGTTTATACGGCAGGACTTGGAAGCAAGAGATCCATATTCACAATTATGCTTATAGCCTGACATATATATATATATATATATATATATATATATATATATATCAACTGGAATTTGATAATGATATTGTAATATATTTTAAAATTAATTAGGATTTAGCAAAAAGTGTTTAAACAAAGTTGTATTCTCTTTTAGGGAACAACATATAACTAAACTAGCTGAGCTACTTGACAGCTCACAGTTTTATACTAATTTTTATGCTATTAACTATTTTCCGAAAACACTAACTACCTACTTCTTAAATATCAGAGGTTAATGTAATATTACGGCATAATTAAGATAATAGAATAATCAATGGCCAAGTGATTTTGCAGGGATGATAGCACTGGAAGGAGCATGAAATTAACTTGAGATAATTATTCTATGATGCGGAAAGCAGGAAGTCAGGAACTGAACACATATTTCTGAAAAATCATGTAACAACTAGAATAAGTGCACTTAATCCCTATAGAATGCTAATAGCCTGATATATATCAACTAAAATTTGATAATAGTACTGTTGTGTATATTAGAATTCATGCATTTCGATTTGGCAAAAGCAAAAGAAGTGTTTAAACAATGTCTTGTGTTGCAATCTCATTCACGCAACAGGTTTGAACTTTCAGTGGAGTTATAAAAGAGAACAAAATGAAGATTCTTTACAATAAAAGTGCCCTCTGTACAAATTTGCCTCATCTAATCTATAATCTCAGTCTCCATTAGCTTGATTTACAACTCATTCAAGCAAGAAGTGGCATTTAGGAACTCATCCTCCTGACATGTAATTGTGAGACCGCCTGTTGGATGATCATATCCAAATTGTTCTTCTGCTTGACTTAGTAATTCATGAAATAAAGATTGGTTCAAGTATGATACTGGAATCACAAACCGCTTCATCTTATCTCCAACATAGACTGCAAGATAGCCTTTCGGCACTTCAACCCCCTTGGAGGCTGCTTGGGTTGAAGAAAACGATGCTCGTCTAATAATGCCTGATATGCGGAAAGCCATTGATTTCTATTGCTACACAACAAATAATATACTGATGTCAAAGGACTTGTATAAAAAAAATATTTTGAATTCTGATACTTGAGAGGAATGTGATTATTTTTTATGATGCAGAACCCAATAAAAGTTGTTTATCTAGTTGCCAAGGGTATCTACAATCTAATACCACATTGAATGATTTTTGGTGGGTGCTACAATGTAGTCGACCGTGTGACAATGGATCACATGGTATTGTCTTACAGATCTCTTTCAAGGATTAAGAAGTTCAATGGAAGTGCATACCCCACTTATTAATTTCTGGGATAATGGTTGACAGATTCAACAATGGAAAAATAACGTGATTACTCAAAAAGCCTAAGAAAACAACCATAAGCATCAAGAGACTGAGTTGGGATCACTAGTGCACGAACTCCATACATTCAATGGCAAACTGTGTAAAAACAGCAACACCAACCACAACCATACACACACTTGCACATCACTTTTAACTGAAATAACAATGGATGGTGTGCAATAACAATGTGACCTGACAGAGAAGAATACATGTGACATGTCTAAAGTGTGTTTTGGAAATATAGAATTGAAATCAATGCACAAACAAACTATGTTTTAATTGATCATATCTATTTGATTGCAAGTAGCTGCTCTATTGTCATTCCTTTAAGGATCAAAGTAGTTTATGCAATGTTGTAAAACGATCCCAGCTAGGACCAGGGAGAAAGATATCATATTTGGCACGAAGTTAATCCATATTAAAAGATGAGATAACCTGATTATATAACTGAAATTAGATAATGAAAAAAAAAATATATAAGAAATAATAATTCACTGAAATTGAACAACAGCAAAATATGTTTTTGGAAATGCCTAGCTTTAACACTGTCATTCAGGTCAAAATTTCCAACTTCAGTTGAATTATAAAAGAAAAAAAATGGGAAGTATTCACAATAAAAGAAAGTTCCTTCTGTACAAATTTGGCTCAACTAATCTGTTTGAGTCTCAATTAAAGCATGATTTATAGCTCACTCAAGCGAGAAGTGAGGTTTAGAAACTCATTCTCCTTGCAAGGAATTGTGAGACTGCCTGTTGGATGATCATATCCAAACTCTTCTTCTGCTTGACTCAGTAATTCTTGAAATGAAGGTTGGTTCAAGTATGATACCAGAATCACAAACCGCTTCATCTTATCTCCAACATAGACTGCAAGATAGCCTTTTGGGACTTCAAGTTCCTTGTGAGTTGCTTTGGCTGTAGAAAATGATGCCTGTCTAATAATACCTGGTATACGGAAACCCATTTTTTTACACTGACTGATGCTAAAGGACTTGACTCAAAGAAATATTTTAATTCTGATGCTTCAGGATGCAACTGACTTCTGTTTCTTGTGTATATATAGTTGCTAATTGGCAGTCTGCAACTGCAATCCACTTGCACCCTGAATGATTTTTTGCAGGGCTATTATGGGGTCCACTGAAGAACAAGGGATCACATGGTATTGTCTTAGAGATCTCTTTCAAGGATTAGGAAGATAAATAGAGGAGCATACCATACCCCATCTTCTGTGATAATATTGGCCAACAGATTAACCAACTTGAAATAAAATACATCAGCATTTCATTCATTGTGTTATAGCTACTTCAACCATAGACATATAGACATGCTTCAGACATCTCACATGTTTATTTAAATAAGATGATAATGCTATTGATATATATCTACCATGTACTAACTATTATCAGGATGAAAATAAACAACCTGTAAAAACGTTGAGGATTGAGCAGATCTTGTTGATAGCTTTGAAACAGTGGAGAAAAGAAGACAACCAACATTGAATGCATGATCAAGAGGCCATATGAACCACATTAATTTTTGTATGTCAAATTGTAAACAACGCAACATGAAATTTTCAATAATGAAGTTTCTGGCCCCCACCACCCTGAATAAGTGCCAAGATGAACTAATTGGACTTTCTATTTCATAGATCCAGAAGATGGGATTTGTATTATCTACTATACCATGTTAAGTTCATTTTTAAGATAAGTCCTTTAGGACAAAGCCATATGCATTGTCTCTCAATTGGACCCATAACTCATTACTCCTATCTCTTATCTCTCCTTCACCAATAATTCATGTAGCTACTGGTTTCATAAATTTCCTTTCATTTATATATATATATATATATATATATATATATATATATATATATTCATGGCTGCAAGCATTTAGAAACAACAGAAATCATTCACACCCTAAAATAATTCAAAATTCAAAAGCTTATTTATTTTCAAGGCTTCTCTCAAACCATTCTTTTCTTAACTCTTTAACACAACCAATACAACAATGGGTTTCCGTTTACCTGGTATCAGAAAGACAATATTTGCAGCCAACCAAGCATCTTCAAAAGCAGTGGATGCACCAAAGGGCTACCTTGCAGTTTATGTTGGAGAGAAAATGAAGCGATTCATGATCCCTGTGTCATACTTGTACCAACCTTCATTTGTTGAGTCGAGCTGAGGAAGAGTTTGGATATGATCATCCCATGGGCGGCCTCACAATTCCATGCAGTGAAGATGTCTTCCAACATATAACTTGTTTGAATGGACAATAAATCTCACACTTTAGGAGGTTGACATAGATTAGAAGTGACGTTTTGTACAAAATTACAATATATCATTATTATTTTTTAATGAAAATGAATTCTATTGCTCAACCATCTTCTCTGTCTTTTCCGTTTATTAGTTACAAATTACAATGTTCCATTCTCCCTGCACGGGCAAGGTTGATTGCTGTAAAAGAGCTAGACATTGTTCTTATAAGATAAAAAGCAGGAACAGAACATGTGATTTTAACAAGGGTAGTGCTAAAGTATTTTTCCTAGGACCAATAAGAAAGATTTATTTGGGACAAAGTTAAAATTTTGAGGTGCCAAGACATGTGCAAAATAACAATGGACTTATCATCAAGGTTTGCATTTTCCCTTGAATAATACTGGCCTACTCCTCCAGCATAAGCTTTCTCTTATACCATTGATGTATCACTTTAGCTTATTATCTATATATAACCCTATATCTGTAGAAATCAAAGAATCAATGCTTTTTATAACTTTTGTCTTTTAAATGAAATTATTACCTTACAGTGCAAGAAGCAAAGGTTTAATGTCTTCAAACAAAACAGAAAAATTTGCCTTAAAGAAAAATAACTGGTATGGGACTGTAACAGTTATGACTTACTAATAATCATATCATATATTATCATCCCAAAATATTTATACAGCAGGACTTGGAAGCCAGAGATCCATATTAACAATTATGTTGATAGCCTGTTATATTAAAACTGAAATTTGATACTGATATTTCTATATATCTTAAATTCATTGCGATTTAGCAAAAGCAAAGTGTTTAAACAAAGTCATGTGTTGTATTCTTATTTAGGGAACAACATATAACTACCAGCTGAGATAATTGGCACCTCCCAGTTACACTAGTGTTTATGCTACAAATTATCCTCCCGAGTCCCAAAATACTTCTTAAGTTAAACTATTTTCTTCATAAATATCAGGGTCCATTTGATGGTGCTTCGCTTAATTAGGATAATAGAAGAATCGATGGCCCTGAGAAATGAAGAATGATTTTTTAGCAGGGATGATAGCATTTGAAGGAGAGCACCAAATTAACTAGAGATAATTATTCTGTGATGCTGAAAGCAGGGGATGTCAGGAACTGAATATGTCACATGTTACTGAAAAATCTAGAAACAAGTGGTTAAAGCTGTTTCAGCACAAATGTATGTGTTCCTTGTTGGGCTCAAGGATGGATATTGAAATACAAGATTGGCTAGTGCACTTAATCTCTATTCTCTAGTAAAAGCTAATAGCCTGAAATATCTCAACTGAAATTTGATAATGATATTGTTGTATATATTAGAATTCATTGAGATTTGGCAAAAGCAAAAAAGTGTTTAAACAATGTCTTGTGTTGCACTCACATTCAGGCAACAGGTTTGAATATCCAATGGAGTTACACAAGATCACAAAACGGAAAATCCTTACAAAGCTCCCTCTGTACATATTTGCCTCATCTGGTCTATCTCAGTCTCCATTAGCATGATTTACACTTTGTTCAAGAATTTAGGAACTCATCCTCCTGGCATGGAATTGTGAGACCGCCCGTTGGATGATCATATCCAAATTCTTAAATGACAATGCTATTCATCTATCTACCATCCACCATTTAATATCAGAGTCTATTGGAATTGGAGGTAAGAAGAAAACGGATATTGAACACACAATCATGAGGCATTATGAACCACATTTTTTTTGTCTGCCAAACTTTAAACAACATCATGTGAACTTGAATACATTAAGTTTGTGATCCCCTCCATCCCACATAAGTGTCAACATCATTCTATTGGATTTTCTTTTACATAGATACATGTGTTTTATTTCAAGTAGGGTAACCTGTTACTTTCCTCTAAGACATTACCATACCATATGCCCTTGTCTCTCAGTTGGTCCCACGACTCATATCTTATAGCCCTCCTTCACAATAATTCAAGTAGCTAGCCTCCTTACATATCCTTTTATCTATATATATTCATGGTCTCAAGCATTTTAGAAACAACACAAATCATTGGCATCCTGAAGCATTCGAAATACATAAGCCTGAACATTTTCAAGTATTTTTTAGACCATTTTCTTCTCAATTCTAAGCACATACAAATACAACAATGGGTTTTCGTTTACCTGGTATCAGAAGGCCATCATTTGCTGCAAACATAGCATCTTCAAAAGCTGGGGAGGTGCCAAAGGGCTATATCGCAGTCTACGTTGGAGAGAGAATGAAGCGGTTTGTGATCCCTATATCATACTTGTCGCAACCTTCATTCCAAGACTTGTTGAGTCTAGTGGAGGAAGAGTTCGGATACGATCATCCCATGGGCGGCCTCACAATTCCTTGTAGCGAAGATGTCTTCCAACATATAACTTCTTCTTTAAATGGACAATAAATCCCACACTATAGGAGGCTGACATAGATTAGTAGTGACATTTTGTACCATAGGCATCTTCTCAACTTGTAAAGATCTTTCTTTCTCCACAACTAGATTGACAAAATCTCAATATATCAATTTTTTTAATGAGAATGAATTCTATTGCTCAAGCATCTTCTCTATTGTTCGGGAAAAAACACACTCATATCTTTAATATTCAAAAATCACACAACTAAGAACAAGAGACAACATCATAAACGAAATAGAAAAAGATTATAAATTTATTTAACATAATTTAGGTCCTCACTCTTACATCTACAACTTCAACCTCAATTTATTTATGATAGTTCGAACTCTCATTCTTACATTCCCGATCTCCCTCAAACAAAATTTTAGGATAAGTTACACAAACTTATAAATTTTTCCTCAATATAACTTTTCTCTCTCATATATGGTGGTGACCATCTTCTCATTTTAAGAACCCCTCTCTCTATATAGATTTAGTATCATAATCTTAAAACAATAAATAAATTTCTAATTTAGAAAATATATCTTTAATTCTAAACCATATCCTAAATATAAGATAATATCTTTTTTTTAATCTAAACAATATCCTAAAAATTTAAAATTGTTTCCCAACATTTATGTTTTCCGTTTATTTGTGTTGCAATGTTTTATTCTCCCTCTATGACCAATATTATTTCTTGTAAGAAAAAACTAGATTTTGTTCTGATAAATTTAAAAGCAGGAACAGAACACGTGATTCCTAACAAGGATGCGCTAAAATTTATTTGAGAAAAAGTTGAAATATACTCTTTTATTGATAAATTTACATATGAAATTAAAATTTTGAGGTGCCAAGGTAGGTGCGAAATAACAAAGGACTTAACATCAATGTTTACATTTTGCCTTGAATAACACTCGTCTAGTCCTACAACAAAAACTTTCTCTTATACCATTGACGTATGGTTTGGCTTATTATCACTCTCTCTCTCTCTCTCTCGCTATATATATATATATATATATATAAAATTATCATTCCAGTTTATTAGGCATTATTAAGCCATATAAGCCCGAGCGGTCTGACCAATTTTCCACGGAAGAAAAATCTAATAATTCCAGTGCTGGTGCTGCATGTTTCGCTAGATGGAAGAATTGATGACCCTTGAAAAATGATAATGATTTTGGCGTGATGATAAAATGCAAGGGAGTACTAAATCATAGGACAATAAAGTAACTAGTAGCTATAAAGCTGTTCCAGGGCAAATGTGTTGTGGGTTCCTTGTTCAGCTCAAGGATGGATATTGAAATTGGTATCCAAAGATTTAGTGCACTTAATCCCTATTAAAAGCTAATAGCCTGACATATGCCGATTGAAATTTGACAATGATACTGTTGCATCTATTAGAATTCGATCATTAAGATTAGGCAAAAGCAAAAGAAGTGTTTAAACAATCTCGTGTTGCACTGTCATTCCGGCAACAGGCTTGAACTTCCAATGGAGATACAAGAGTAAAAATTGAAAATCTTTACAACAAAAGTGTCCTCTGTACAAATTTGCCTCATCTAATCTATCTCAGTGTCTCCTTTAGCATGACTACTTGTGTTAAGAGTTCTACATTGAGTAAAATAAACTACTTGATATGATACTTGGACCTTGAGATTCTCTCACCTAATAGAATAGTCTTTTGGGTTGGACTCTCCTCTTTGTGCTTAAGTCCTAACAATTGATGTTTTCGTTGAGAGTCGGGCTAAGGAAAGGTGTCTTTGTTGTACTAAATGATATGCCCGTCTAATAAAACCCATTGATTTCGTTGCTCCACACAACAAATAACATACTGACGTTGAATGACTTGTATAAGAAAGAAATATCTGAATTCTGATACTTGAGGAATGTGTTGACTTGTGTTGCTTGAGAACCCAAGAAAAGTTGTATATATAGATTCCAAGGGCCTCCGTAATCTAATACCACAAATGAATGATATTTGGCAGTGGCTACAGTTGAGTTGAGTAAGAGACAATGGATCACAAGGTATTTATTTGTCTTCAGAAATATATTTCAAGGATTAAGAAGTTCAATGGGAGTGCATACCCCACCATCTGAGATGATGACCGACAGATTTATCCATTTGAAAAAGAAAAGAAAAAATCAGCGAAGGCACAATGAACCACATATTTTGTGTACGTCAAATTTTAAGCAGCATCATACAAACTTGCATAAGTTAAGTTGTGATCCCCTCAACACGAAATAAGTGTAGCATCATTACTACCTTAACATGTTAATTGATTCATGGGAGAGTCCTCTTAAGACATTACCATATGCACTTGTTTCTCAGTTGGTCCCATGACTCCTATCTCATACCCCTCCTTCACCAATAATTCAACTAGCTAGCCTTCTTACATATCCTTTTTATCAAATATATATTCATGGTTGTAAGCATTTTAGAACCAACACAAATCATTCAGATCTTGAAGCCTTTTAAATTTATAAAAAAGCCTGAACTTTCAAGTACTTTTTAGACCATTTTCTTCTTTAGTTTCAGCACATACAATAGTACAATACAACAATGGGTTTTCGTTTATCCAGAAGGGCATCACTTTCTGCAAATCAAGTGTCTTCAAAAGCTATGGAAGTGCCAAAGGGCTATCTTACACTCTACATTGGAGATGTCTCTCAAAGCATAACTACATCACGTTTGAAAGGACAATAAATCTCACACCGTTGAAGACTAACATAGATTTGAAGAGACATTTTGTACAATTGGCATCTTCATAGATTGTAAAGTTGTTTTACTTTTTGAGAAAAAGGAGAAAAGAAAAGTTCATTAGAATGATGAATTTTTCCGTTTTTATTTAATGAAAATGATTTCAATTACTCAATGCCAACGTTCACCTATTCCTATATGAGCAATGCTGCTTGCTATAAGAAAAAACAGACTTGGTTGTCCGGATAAATTTTAAGGTATAAATAGAACACGTGAGTCTTAGCAAGGGAAGAGCAGAAGTATTTTTTACTAGGACCAAGGAGAAAGATTAATTTATTTGGGGCCAAGTTTATTTGTTTTATTAATAAGTATTCACAACATGCATATGAAATTCAAATTTTGAGGTTTTAAGAACAAATTTTGAAAATTTGAAATACAACAAGGTAGCAGTCAAGGACGGAACTACATAGATTTCTCCACACTATTATTTGAGCGTGTGGGACAACCCTCTCAAAATATTAACCTAATAGTTTTCCTAATAAGTATACAATTTATAAAAGAAACAATTTAAGCTAAGAAATATAGTGCATAAGGTGAAATCTTTTAACACATTATCCACATATTGTCATTATAATCAAACCAATTTATGTGCACTGATAAGGATATAAAAAGTGTATATTAATTGTCATCGTTCGTTTTATGCTTAGTTGATGTTTGATATCAAATATTTAATTATTCTTCTGAATGACCCAGACTTGGTTATCTTAATAACAAAGATCTCAACTTCACTACAGGTCTAGCTGTTATAAGTCATTTAAAGTCTTTAGTCTCAAATTTTACTATATATTTCAATTACTTCAATTAAATTTTAACTTACTAGATTATATTTTCAATGTTATTTTATTTTTGAGTTTGAACAAATGTACAGTTGAACTGTTGAAAATAAATGTTTTATTGGTTTTGTATGTGTTTTTTTTATCATAAAAAATGTAATATTTAGGAGGTTGCTTGCGTTACAGAAACTGATGTATGTCTAAGACCTGCTAAGCAGAATCACATTGTGTTTTGTTACTTCACAGTTCGCACAAGGACAATATTGATATCAAATGACTTGCATGAGAAAGAAATACTTATCACTCATCAAAAAACTTGTATTGTTGAACTAGACATGACATGGACTCTTCTCCCGAATTCAAAGCCAGGAGACAAAAATAAACAAAATATATTATGCCAAATATAATAACCAATTTTACCACTCAGTATCACATTGTTGTTGAATCAGAAAACAACTAAAAGAAATAAGCATTTCAACGCAACTCATCACGCCATCGGTTCGTAGGATGTCTCTCACCTGCATGGAAGGACACACGAAAAAAAAATCACATGGAATATAAATATTACAAGCTTTTTCAGCCAATGTTACTTGTTTTAGCAATAATTTTTGCTAACAAAATTAGTGATCAAATTAATTTTAAATATTGGCGCCAAGTGTAGAACAATCAACAATGCATTCTCCCCCACCATGTGGGTGAGAGACAATGCAACAGATTGAACTAGAAGTAGAGACTTGTACATGGGATAAGGGGAAAAATGCTCGAAACAATTAACTATGCTCAGGTTGAATTCATTAGGATTTCTCAAAAAAAAAAAAAAAAAACACTTAACTAACCTAACATGAACCAACCGATTTAAATTTAGATCAGGATAGATTTTTTAGTGTTAGTGGATGTATTTAAAAAATCAAAATAAAATTAAAAAACAAGAAGGAGATTTCAGATTGTACATATATGTACTTAAAAGAATTAAAAGTATTACTTATTGAAGAATCCAAAATAAAATTGATAGAATAGAAAGAAAGAAAAAAAAAAAAAGTTCAAGTCAGGTTGAGTTCAACGGCTTCGACTCTATAACCTAATAATGGTTGGTTACACTCTTGTATACCTGATTTAACCTGAATATCTAAACTAGCCCAGGGATTTTGGTTTGGATGAATTCAGTATCATTGGGTTCACCAATATATCCAGATTCTTTATCACCCAATAGGTAGAAGAACATCCAATGAAATATTTCAACACAAAGAACTACTTAAATCATCGACACTGACCTTTAAGAGTTAATACTTGATGTCCCATAGCAAAGAGGAATTTTTGGTATTAATTGCATATTTCAGTTCAAGTGACACCCTCTCAGACATTCTATGTGATGACAACCTTGACCTCAAAATTGCCAGCAACTCCTTATGTCGTGATTGCTTTCTCTTTAGTACTTGTACAAAAGCATGAAGTCCAAGCCATTCCACTTCTTCCTTCTCCAATACAAGAATCGGCTGAATTTCTGAATTAAGACTTATGGAGTGCATTTGTTTCTTTATCAGCTGGTACATGTATCTGGCAGTTGATCATGAAAGAAAACTTAAATGACTAAAGGTTATAATTCCTAGTATTAGAGTATTCTATTCAGAAAGGTATACATAATCATTTGATTGAGAATTTATGCATGGCATTAGTTTGATGCGGAAAATCAATCAAATCAACAATGAGAAAAAGGCAGTCTTAATATCAGTTCAACGGTAAGATCATATTACATTCATACCTCAAAGAAATTTGTATGATGTTAGAACAATATCTTTTGTGGAGTTTGCATATGAAAGATAAATCCCGGATATAACAATGGAACTTCATTGCACATAACAAAAATATTTGATAAATATTTAATCTCACAACAGCTGCTGAATTGATATTTGAATCAAAGAATATAGGGTGGCATTTAGGTCTTAGAAAGAGACGCAGCTTCCCCTTGAGATTAATGCCTGGTTTACCTTGCCAGCGAACAGTAAGCGTCGAGCTTAAATGGCTACCCAAGTACCTGTTAGGCATATGGAAATACTTATTCCAAGAAAAGAAACGGGAAAAGTTCCACATTATAAATAATACCTAACACTAAATAGCTTTCAGACACATACAGCATCAATCAGTTGACAACATTAAATAATTTGAAGTTCCAATTACGATAACAGGTAAACAGTCTAATAAACATCCTGCACCTGGACACATTTCAGTAGAAATTTGTCTGACCAGTTTATCTTAAAATAAAAAATGAACATCTCAACCACCAAACCATATAATCTGTAGACTTCTCATATTATACCTATCCCAAAGTAATCTAAGTAACCCCTGCCACAAGATCCTACTCCAGATAAGAATAGATCAACAGAATATCAATTACAATTCAGTCATGCATAAGTCACTGCCTGTGAAATTTTAACTAAAATAAGTCACTTACGTTACATCTGAAAAGCCATAATATGGAACTATATGATTAAAAGCTACAAGTTTAACTAGCGTAGAAACCTTTTCTTAACCAGAGCCAAACTAAGACAAACAAGCATATTATGCTAACAAACTTATTTTACTAACTTGGTAAAAAACAACAGATGGAATGGAGAGCTATTTTGGAGTCAACTTTTATGTTTCTTTTGTTTAAATTTCACAGGAGGATATTCCACTATAATTTAACATTGAAATGTTTTCTGTTTTTTTTCTTGATTGTACAGGGTAACTCAAACCACAAATCACTAACCCCCTTTCAGTGAGACTAATCTTCATTCACAGTACCAAGTCACTCAAACCACTAACCCCCTTAACCTCTAAACTGTTCAACTAAACACCAATTACCAAATAAAAAAACCTATATAATTATTTGCTACACTCGAACATCAATGATCAATAAATACAGAAGCAAACTTGTATTATCAAAAATGCTAATTATGACAATAAGTTGAATCAAAAAGCTTTTAATTATGACAATAAGTTGAATCAAAAAGCTTTGAATGAAGATTAACTTAGTGTAGTCAGCCTGAATTTCCATAGTGGAACAATTGATAAGAAGACCACTCCATTGAAGAAATGAAGTAGCACCATCTTCCCCCACATAAACCCTGTTCAATGGGCAGTCTGATATATGTTCTACATCAAAGTTTGCACCAAACTTTTTCTTATTCATGTGGCAGTTGTAACCACGAAAACCTCTTTCTAGCCTGGAGAAAAAGCTAGCTGCTTGCTTCTTTGAGGTTGATATAAAAAGGAAATCATCAATAAATCGCATTAGCATGTAAGATGAGACTTTATCATCATAATTGGTTTGCCCAGCATTATTCTCCGTGCAACTGCCACATTCAAGAGTCTTTTCAAGAAACGGAAATATTACATGTCTCTCCAAATGTCCATAATACATGGAGCAAAGCAAGGATGACAAAACCCCTCCCTGGGGAATACCAACATCTTGCAAGTAAAATTTTCCATTAAACTGCAACACATTGCGCTTCACATGCTGCATAAGATCTGCATTCAAAGCTTTCTTTTTCACGGTGTTCCATCGTTCCTGGGATAATATACAAGTTTAAATTAAGTATAGTATAGGAATCTTATTTTGCAGAAAACTCGCTTTTATTTGAAGCATCCTGTTATTGCTTTAAAAAAAAAAAATAAACAAAATAAAAAAAGCAATGGTTCCTATGATAAGAAAGCAATACCAAAAATGCATTTAGTCTTATTGGTGTTAGGGATGGACCTACACTAGTAGTATTAGCATAGTTAACAATGTTGAATAGCAGCATGGAACAGCTGACCCCAAAACAGCTATAATGGGATACCAAATAGCAAGATGGCCACTGTTATGAAATTTTAGATACAAGTTAATGTATATTTATATACTAAACATACATGTATGCTCAAATATTCTTCGTACCCCATTGCCCAGAGGCTCTTCGCTATGCGAAGGTATGGGGGAGGGATGTTGTACGCAGCCTTACCCTTGCATATGCAAAGAGGCTGTTTCCGGATTCGAACCCATGACCAACAGGTCACCAAGGCACAACTTTACCGCTACATCAGGGCTCGCCCTCATGTATGCTCAAATATACTAAAAATAAATTATACAAAAGAAAATATGTATTCATTATTAATAATATAAATTCATAATGGCAGAGAATAAAGAACAAGATCAAAGGAAAGGGTAAAGAGAGTAGTTAGAGAAAGAGAAGGGATGACCAAAAAATGGCCAGAGGTCAGGGATGGACACAAACTACAAATAACAGAAGTAAAGAATATGACCACTGCGCCTCAGGTAAGGGATTGCCAGAAATCATCACTGCTGGCAAAAATTGTTAAGACTGGAAAATGCTGAGAAATGTCACCACTGGCCAGAAACTGTTACCAGAGAAGAGTTGGTTTACATGAGAGAATTTGTTTAAGGGTCGGAAAATTAGGATTTTATTCGAAACCTCTGATTCAATGAAAGGGAAGCATTATGAAATTACACCCCAAAAAAGCTTAAGGTGATACTGTACTGTCATATAGCTAAATTTGGGAATTTAGGGGTACCTAGTAGCAATGGCACCCTGAAAGATGCTGTGATATCATCTGGCTATTGCACAGCTGCAACAGAAGCTTTTCAAAACCACAATGCTAGTTCCATAAAGACTAGGAGCAGCTCCCCAATGTCATCTCACTATAGCATGCTATTGACAAGTACGGATACTACTACTAGCACTGTCCTAATTAGCAACAGAACTGTATCAGGTTATCATCTTTGTGTAAAATTGTATTATTAACGTCAGAATACCAACTGCCATTCTCTCTTTTTCCTTTTCCAAACCCTAAATTTTCAAAGGAAAGACCCCAATATACCAAAAAGGGAAACAATATTATAATTAACTAGAAATGGGGAAGTTGTGTGTGACAATAAAGAAACATGGAGTAGAAGCAGTAACCAAGAATAAAGAAGAGTGAAAGGAGAGAGAAGAGAGAAGATGTCTGACTGTATTCATTCCAAATTCCCCCACCTTTACAGTCTGAATCTGCAGTGTACATATTGACCTGAAAGCTGAAACTAACTATTAACTGTCGACCTATTATTCTTCTCACATAACCCATACATCAATACTCCTCCCCCTATTGAATTCCCTTGTACTCAAGGGATATTAAAGTAGACTTGAGTTTATCAAACCATGCTCAAGGAGCCTGCTTTAAGCCATAGATGGCCTTATTAGAAAGTTGATAGAAATTATAAACATGGAGTTAATATTGATTGATACTGTTCTAGGCAAAATGGAGGCCTTGACACATGGCACACAAGGCCTAGATAAGGCATAATGGACCACTAGCCATCATTAACAAAATGAATTGAACATACAATTTCCTAATGTATCACTAAATAGTTCAAATTGAATCATGTTAACTGAATATAGAGGAACGACTAGTTCAAGTTGTCTTTTGTGTCTCAGCCACTGCCTGGACCAAGGAATCTAGTACGAAGATAATTATATTAAAACAAAACTCAGTTTAAAATAGGAGTAACTTTAGTGTCTTTGTCAACTAAAATATGGGTGAACAAACAATATGGGAGTAAAAGACAATTGAATTAATATACCTGTCTGATACTCACAGGATGGTGTAAATTAATCATATATAGGAGGAAGAGAAAGATCACATTCAAGGTACAAGGCATTTATGCTTGAATGTGTAAACTTGTTATTACCCCAAATGAAACAGAACCAGATAGTGACAGAATGTGCAAGTATACTGTATACACACCCTGATGACTCTTATGAAAAATGATACCTGGTTAACAAAGACACCATGATGGGAATGAAAGGAAGCAAATGAAGTGAATTGTGTATCGCTATTGTTTCTTGTTTCATCCAGCATCGTAAATTGCTTTTGAACCCACAGAGACTTCTTTGTGCAAACAACTTCATCATACTGCTTAAGAAAATACACATCTTTCAGTAGAAAATCTTTCATTATATCAAGAAGCTTGTCCTGATTAATAGAATCAAATGCTTTCATCACATCAGACTTAACAATGAACAAATTAGGCATAGATGCTGATCCCTTCTTCTGGCCAACCAAAAATGGGCATAATTTTTTGTAAACATCATTGTAGTCAAACACTGAAGATCCTAGTTTGTTGGGCTCCTTGAACCGAATTCCTTTTAGTATAGTATGGGCATCACGGAGAACAGAATTGACAGACGGATAATGTTTATACTTGGAATGGTTTTTTACCTTCCCCTTTGTTTTCCAATTTCGAACTCCCATAGTGGACATAAGCAGTGGCATTTTTGAAGAACCTTTCAGATTGGCCACCATCCTTACTCCATTTTCTTTTGGTTGAAGTCTAAGTTTTGAAAACCCAAATTTTCTACCTCTAAGAATATTACGTACAGCCACATCATCCAGGCAACTGTATCTCCAGTCTTTAAAGCAAGCAACAGTGCTAGCAGCCAACTTTTCCCAAACTGGTTTTGGATAATAGTAAATATCTTGTTTCCCTTGCTCACTTTCAGTAACATAGAAGTTTGATTGCACCAAAGGTACAACCAGAAAAGAGAAATACCAGAAGATCCACTTCTCCAGAAGCTTGTGTTTGACACCATGGACTGCATCATTCCAATTCTTGAATTCCTGATGAAATAATTTATTTTTCCCTTCTATATACTTTAGAACAGAAGCATTTTGACTATTTAAGAAATATTTATTTGATAAGAAAGGAAATGATGATATTTTAAGTTTGTGCATACATAGCTTTAAAGGGAATTTCTCAAATCTCCGTAAGTGTATGAACTTGGAAATATTTCTCCTCATTATTCTCCAAGTAGGAGGAGTACCTAATAATTCAGAAGGAAGTAAACTCCTAGAAACAGCCCATATAAAAGATACAACTTGACTTTTTGAACAGTATGACTTAAATGCCTCAGATGGTGAATCTATTGTTTCCACAGTATCTGCATGGTATTTAGAACTTCCGATTGTATTTTTATCCAAATCAAATGATGAAACAACACAATGCTTATTCAAGAGCTTTGTATGCTGGCAATAGCGTGTCCTACGAATGAGATGCTTAAACCACTTAACAAGGGAGTGATACCTGCAAATAAGTATTAAAATTAAAATAAGTACAATTTACAAGAAATTAGAGCTTTCCTCGTTGACTTTGACTTCTAAAGCATATAAAAGGCTTATCTTATGATTCAGCCTGATGGGAACACTTGTAAGTTTACATTGAAATTAGTTTCCAATCTCCTCAAGAAGATCAAGTGTGTATTTCCTTTCAGAGATAAAATACCGTGCTTTGAGTAGGCCACCACAATTCCAAGGAAAATCTAAGTTTCCCAGGGGCCTTCATTTCAAACTAACAATTTTTTCCTTTAGTTGTTTCTCAATTGGCTCATCCCCTATAATAATGATAGCATCAACATATACAAGTAGAATGGTTTACCTCCTTGTTAATGTATGAAGAAGAGGATATGATCTCCCAAACCAAGCGTGGGGTGATTTCTTTAATTGGTATAAAGCTTTCCTTAACTAGCATAAATTTTTTCTTTCACTGATGTCTGATAGGGCCAAATCTTGGTGGAGTCTCCATTCAAGAACTCATAAATGCCATATATCCAAGCCAAGTGTATCCCTTAGCCACTAGTTGCACTTCAAATTTATCCAGAGTGTTTGTCTGACTTGCACTTGACAATAGGGATGTCAAAACAAGTTGAACCCAATGGATGAACTCATTTAACCCACCTAAATGGGTTAGATTGGGTTGCATGATTGAACCTACCACCCAATGCAACCAACCAACTCAGCAGGTCAACAACAGGTTGGGTTGACCTGCCAGGTTGAGTTATTTTTTTGTAATTTTAAAATTGAAATATTTGAATTTGGATGGTTTATTATACTAGTAGCATAATTTACTTGTATTTGCTTAGTGATTGATGTATATAACAGTGAGTTGTGTTTTTTTATTTTCTATTATTTAAAAAAATTCAAGTCTCACATCAGTTAGAGATAGTACAAAAATAGAATATATAAGTGAGGGAAAACAAACAACCCTCACCTTATAAGTCAATGTTATAGGGTTGAGTTAGACCCATAATCCAAATTCTAAGATGATATCAAAGTCTATTCTAGATCCATTAAAGGATGACCCACATATCATCCATACACCAGGCCCGATAGTGTTTGGCGTAAGAGGATGTATTAGGAAACCCAAGTTCTATATCGGCTAAAGATAGTGTCAAGATAGTATATGGGTCTTAGGATTTGGGCTTAAGGCCAAACTCAACCCCACAAAACTAACTTGTAAGGTGAGGATTGCCAAGATTTATATATACAACTTAGGCTTTATCTCTAATTGATGTTGGATCTGAATCTCCTTAGAGACGAAATCCCGATGGCTGTACACTACGATGCTTCACTTAGCTTTTCTAGTCAACCCTTCATAGCATTAGACTTCGTAGGGGCAACCTCAATTAAGACAGCTTTCCAACAATAGGCATGTGAAATAATTGGAAAAAAATACTAACCTAGAGATATTAAGCTACAAATCTGTACATAATAACAGTAAGAGGGAAATTAGGGAAGTCTAATCACAATTACACACTACAACACTTACATTCGAAGACCCCTTTTTATAGAAAATTATCAGGCAAAAAGTAGAAACTTGAAATCAAAGCATCTTCTATACAATTGTAAGAATGGTTTTAAATCAGGCCTGCAGTATCATGAAATTCAAGTTCCAAAGCAAAAAGATAGATGGATAGCAAAATAAAATAAACTTCAAATATATTATGAGCACAAAATACAGGACATGAAGTTGGGTTCTTATCATTGATTAATAATTAAATTTAAAAATGTAATAACATTCAAATTTAAGAATGTATTGTAATTAAAAGGGCCTGCCTGAACTTACAGGCATCCAGAGTCAATGAGACATGAGCCATTGCTGTGCAAACAAGGTATTATCTGGGCATTTGAGAAGCCAAAAATATCGTCAATGAGATGCTTTGAATAAGCCAAATTTGGCTTTAAGGAATATAAAATATCTGAAGATAATTTGTGAAGGAAAAGTATAATACTTTAATTTAGAAGAGGAAGCAACGCAACATTATAACACTAGGCAAAAAAATGTCTCAGGAACTTGAAGGGCAAGTGATTATGAAAAAATTCATAAAACAATTCACGTTTGGAGCCTGTAAACATAGGGGCAATTCCATATAAAGTATCAGTGAACCAAAAAATCCTATTTCAAGAAGGGACATGTACAACATGCAGGTTCAAAATTCATTGGTGGATACGTTTCTTCGGAAAAACTGCATGAGAAGACTCCAGGTTATAGAAAATAGATTGCCTTTTGATGTCAGTCCTCTTAGGAACAGCTGGAAGAGATTGCAGGATTAAACAGCAAGAACATTGCCACGGCATCTGCAGCTAAACAACATATAAACAGCATGTGAATAAAAAATAAACAATCGTATTGGAAGATCACCAAACCAAAATTGACATGGTAAATTACTGTTGCTGAAGATTAAGATGAATCCCACTGTCCTCTTGCACTTCAGCATTAATATTTTGGGTAATGCAATCATAATCTACCATCAACATCTCAACTCTCACTTCTTCATTAACATATTGCCACACCATAATATATATACTGTAGAGAAACTAGAATCTGAAATGATAGTTAACTAAACTCCATCAAAAGCTTTTATAAGACAGGCTAGTTTTCCATGCTTCTTTGGAGCTTTTGCTAATGGGGTTTTAAAGGGTGTTTCTGGGACATGCTTGCAAAAGGAGTAGATCTTTTGACTGAAGCAATTTACTTTTCCCTTTTCAAATGTTACTTTGTAATGTTACGCAGATCATTATGCTCCAATTTCATATTCCCTTCTATCTTGATGAACTTCTCTTTTATAAAGAAAAAGTACCAAATGTGAAGCACTTGCTTGTGCCTATTGTAGATAATGGCATAATGCTGGCTTTCTAGGCATTTATTGCATGTTGATCATTGTGATTAGTAGGTTACTTTGAGCATTTACCTTCAACCTGATAGGAACCGGGCTACTAAGTGGGATAAACCCTTCAGGGTGTATCAGCACAGGCCCAAAACCAATAAGTGAATAGCTTGTATTCTCACTAGTGATAGGAAGGGTAGGAAGGGAATTAGCCTGGCTGTTAGATGTGGAATGCGTGAGTTTATTCCGTTATAAAAGAAAGTGCTGTACTGATTGTGGAATCATCGAAGAGGATCATACTAGAATATTGGGGCAGAGAGTTTCTCTCTCTTGCTTGGGACAGTGTTGACTCTCAGTATCAATTCTCTTCTTCTTCCTCTCTCTATTTCTATTTCTGCTCCTCACCTCTGTTTTGCAGGCACCATTGATACGAATTGTATCATTTGGTGCTTTCATTGGTACGAATTCGTATCACAACCACAGTACAAATTGCTACAAGCTAAATTCTGGGCTATTGAGAATTACTGTTTTCAATATCAAACTCCACTTATGGTTATAAATGATTATTGGAAGCAGACAGTCTGAACTATTCTAGCATGTCATAAAAATATCACAACTCCATCAACAGAAAAGAACAAAGGTAAAAAATTATCAAATATAATGGAAATAGATTAGATGGTATTTCCTATTATTAGAAATGGATTGAGCCTAACTCAACCACAAAAGTTAGCTCAATGAAGGAGGGTTTGCCAAGTCTCAGAATGAGTATTCTACCCATTCCTAGCCAATGTGGAACATCTTAACCTACAATATAAAATTACAATCAGATGTCTCTAGAAGTTTAATTTATTCTATTTGTCCATTGTATATTACTTTACTGTTACTTGAAATTTTGTATGATTACAAAGAGCCAACAATTAATAATCTTCCACTAAATCCAAAAGTAAAACAGATTAAGGATTTCCTTCATACCTATGAATCAGTACAATTATAACGGCCATCGCACCAAACATTATCAGTATTTTGGATTGACGCAAACTACAAATTTGTGGAGCATTTGAAGAATACAAGCTTGACAAAGAAATGAATCTAATGCCGACCAAAATTTCAGGACAAAAGAAAAACAATTGATCACCTTTGCATGATAGCTTAAGCTTGTGGTGTTGGGCAGAGAAGTAGCACGCATGCAATCTTTATTTGTAGGAAGTACATTGCAATGTGTATTTAGACTATTTTCTTCAAGGTTTAATTGCTTTTGCATTTTGCAACTACGCCGCTGCCATTTAAATGGCCTAGAACGTTTTCCAAGCCTAGGTGTAATACAATTTGAGCCTTGTTTCCCTTCTGACTCCAACTTCCTTAAAACAGTTCCAGTTCTAGTCGACTTAGGAACTTCAGAGACACTGACATCATAATTCCTGGTCCCATGATGCCTGATCAGTTGCATTGAATACTTACTGGTTAAGTCACAGTTAATTGAAAAACCCAGAGGACCAATGGTACTGTAAGAATTATGGCACTTTTGTTTCTTTACTGGTAGGTCATCAGCATCAACTCTTTTTCTCTTTTGTTCACCTGTTGCAAATTAAACCCACTATTGCAACATCTCACTAATAGTCAAGAGGGAAAAGGATATTCCCAATATGTCATGTTTCTCTAAACTCATCACAGAAATAAGTTGTCAGGAAAGAAGACATGAGATAGCAATAACAATAAATTGGTTCAATAAGACAATAATAGCAGACAGTTCATTGCTTCATGAGTTTGTCCAATCACTGATATACAGCAGATATGGCAATGGTTATCAAATTCTCAGATGTAGCAATTTACATTCATTCTAAGAATTTTAATGACAAGACAAGTAATTTTAAGATTATAGTATTAATCAACAGTCTGGCATTATAGCAAATTGAACATAGGATTAGAAGTCTAAATGAATAAAAAAACATTCCATTTTTTATAAAACAAGATGGATTTAAACATGATTTTATAGCAATAAAAAAAAAACCATCTTCACAGAAATTCTTTGTTACATTTAATATGTTTCAATGAGATCATAGTGTGATAGACAGACATTTCTTATTACCATTATTCTGATAGCAAAACTTGGATGAGCCCTTGAGCATTTTAAAGCATAGATCGTTGATTGGAGGACCTCCCACCTGGTGGTGTTTTCCATGGGGAGCTGGCAAGAATACAGATGTATTCCTTAGTAGGTAAAACATAAAATAATCTCCAACCTGCATGGATGAAAGTTTTTACCTAGTTTTAATAAGAAAAAGAATAGAGAATTAAAAACTAGCTTCATCTAAATAAATATCATCCTAAAAATCTTGATGTCATCACATACCCTGCTTAACAGAAGACACCAAGAAGCGCAGGATAAAAGCTCCACAATAGGGCTTGAACATTTACTCTGCATATGAACTAAATAATTATACAAGACATATACACTCATACATATATACACACTAGATGCCTGCCTAACCAGTAACCACCCTCTAAAAATAAAGGAAGAAATAAATCATATTAGTCTTCAGAACAATTATAACCCTAACATTATTTCTTGGATCACAATGAATCCTCCATTTGCCAGTTTATATTATGTCAACACTCAACAGTTAACTAAAATCAGATAAGAGAAATGTGCTAACACCATCCAGAACTATGCAGTGTTGAGGCATGCAATAGCACAAAAGCCGTTCAAATCACAGTGCATAACCATAGTTGAGGATTTCAGGATCAACAGCACTTAATTAACATAGCAAATTATTTTATGTAGTACCTAATGAACTCTATTTCATTGTAACTCCTTGAAACATCTAATCCAACATTAAGAATACCCTCATAATGGAAAAGCAGCAACAGAAACAACAAAAAAGAATAATGCCGGAGAGTAAAAATGACACAGATAACCTACAAAATTGTACAGCACTAAACAAGAAAGGAAGAAATTTGTCACCGGATCATAACCAGAACACAACACATTGGAAGATTCATTTCGAAGCAGCAGCATCGGTTCAATGGTCCTCCGTACAATCTGAAAGTCAAAATCAGCATTCGGAAACCATTATCTCAAGGATTCTATCCAAAAGCCAAACAAGTAAACTTATAGAAACAGCAATCAAGCAGTAATAACAATAATCTACAATATTCAGAATGAAGAGAAAAACAGTGTATTAATCTCAGTATCAGAAACCTAAAAGGAAATTAGCAGAAAACAATCAAGGAACCCTCTGTTTCCTTGCCCAAGCCTAAGCCGAATTCTCAATTACTAATTTCCTCTCCACCCTCTCTCTCTCTCTACTCCTCCTCTCCCTCTCTAACAGATTCCTCTCTCCCTCAACCATCATGGCCACCCTTTTTCCCTTCTAGAATATACTTTTAACCCCTTAGTTTCACAGTTCACCTGCTGAAACTGTAATATTTCCTTATCCCTGGAATTATTGGACTCAAGGATCTCATCATAAATCCTCACTTTACTCCCTGATATTGTATGCATCAATCATTTTAGCACTTCACTTTAGTTCCTGATTTAGAGAACACCATTCATGTTAGTCTTTTTTTCACTTCCTTTTCTACGAAAGTGAATGATTCTTTTTAAAGTGAGAACTAAAAAGAAGGTTTACACTTTTTGGAACACAAACTCATGACATTATTACTTAATGTCAAAAAACACAAGAATACAAAAAAGAATTTAATCTCCATGCAATGTCATTGCAAAGATATGTATCCTGTTACAACCAATTAGAAAATCATTTTAGGTATGATTTTAAAACATTTATTAGAAAACTAAGCAATCTTCTTATCTTCTTTCACAACCTATAAAGTCTAAAAAATGCATAAAAAAAAAAAAACCAAAACACTTCTTAACCTATAAAAGACTCATCATGTCAAACGCCCAAAATTTAAAAAAAAAAAAAACAGCACTTTTTATTATAAGAAGAAAAAAAGACATATTTCACAAAGCATAGGAAATTGAGACTGGAGGGAGTACCATATATTGGGACAAGCGGGAGGAGAGCGGAGAGAAGAACGGGAGCGGCGAAGGCGCGTTTCTTGGAACGGCGACGAAGCATTTCGAGAGCAGTTCGCGGTAGTCCGAGGGATCCTCGGGGCGGAGAAGAAACTTCTCCGCGTCGACGGCGCAGCCGAGGCAACCGCGGCCGCGGCAGTGGCAAAGCGCCGGCGGAGACGGCGGAGGGAGCAAGGAAATGATGGTGCTGGAGAGGGTTCGCGCTCGGGCGCCGAACATGCGCCATAGCACGCCGGGAACCGCAGGCTTCTTGTTGTGTTTTCGCGCCATTTTTGGCAGGAAAGAGAAAGAAATGCTGTGTTTTATTTATAGAGAAATAATATAGGAAAAAAAATCTGTCCTGTATTTCGTGGGATTTACACATTTTATCTTTTATTTTTTTTTTCTTTTATCTATTTCTCTTCTAAGTAAAAAGAAAAATATTTCAAACTGGGATAGGAGGGAAGCATAAGCGGGATTTACGTTTTAGTGACTGTCGTAATTACTTTTAAGTGAGACGTACGGAGGAGTGACTTTAGGTTATTGGAAGTTGAATTTGAAAAGATAACAAGACGTTCAACTTGCTATGTAAAAAATATATATATGGAAAAATTAAATTCCATTCATATAATTTTGATAATCATAATATAATTTTCTAATTTATCATTAAATTTAAAATTCTTTTTACATAGATATATGTAAAATTTCATATTAATTTAAATCATTTGTTATTTCTTTTAAATAAATTAAAATCAACTTAATATAAATATTTTAAAATATATTAAAATATGAATTATTTAATTATTTTTTTATTGTTATTTAATTTTGATAAAATTTAACACAAATAATCTTAATAACGCATAAATATAATTTAACGATTAAATTAATAAAAATCATATTTATATTAAATTATAAAAATAATATAATAATTATAAAAGTTGCATATCCGTATAATATATATATAGGACCTATGAGAAAGATTATTTATATGAGAATGTGCATTAGGGGCAAGAAAACCTATAATCAAATAAAATGGTATCATATCAGAATGGTTATTTTTATGGGAAAATGTGTATTAGGCACAAGAAAAGCTATAATCAAATAAAACGGTATCAGCACAAAGAAGAGAAGAAAAAGGAAGAAGTAGAAGTATACGGAACTGCGGAAGAGGTGTTTGAATGGCTGAGAAGAAGAAGGAAATGATTGTTGATGGGTAAATGTGCAAGACTTTGAGTAGAAGCTGTAACGGATACTGGTTCCTGGACGGTGGTGAATCAGAATTTTCTTGTGATTGTTGATGGTTCCTTACAGCATTATTGCTCTTCAAAATGTTGCACTACCATGATTTCATAAACCAACATTACGTATATTTTATTCCCAAGCCTTTAACGCTTTTGATCTCCTGTAATCATACGGAATGTTTATGTGGAGAAGGATTGAAAAACCAAACCAAGCTTTCTTCAGATGTGATTTTCTGTTGGCTCTTAAAAAAAGGAAAACTGTATTTACTTGGGTATTTTTGGAAAAGAAAAAACAAAGGGGAGTGTCTTAATAAAGAAGGGAAGCGGAAATAGTAATTTTCCTCAATAAAAAGAAGCATTTGTGCCTGTAAGCCCTTCCAACACAATTCAAAATGGGATATTACTTAACACACCTCATTATTTGCTTTAGTACCACAATGGTCTACCTCAAGTATGTTACGAATTGTACAATCCATAATACATTGGATAATATTACGGATTATCCAATATATAAAATTGAATTTTGGACTATTTCAATCCAATCTATTTCAGGTTACATTCAAGCTACATTTAAAACAATATATATATATATATATATATATATATATATAAAGGACATAAATTATGAGATGAAATATTTTATGAAACTGAGAGAATTAAATATGGACTTGATAATCATATATAATATTTAATAACATCTAATCACATGAAAATAAATAATGAATAGTTAGTGCATAGATATTTTGATAATAAGATAATAATGATCATAAAAAGAAAAAATCAACAAAACTAAAAATATTATAAAAATGATTTTTATGTTCCAAAAAAATGTGTTAGTTGTGTTTTCTATTCTTAATTATTTTTTTATGTTCTATTTTGATATATACTAATGGAAGGTTGTTAATTTTATGTGGCTGTTCTAATTTATATATATTAGTTAGTTATTATTTTTATATGTATATAGATGAAAAAATTGCAGTAAAAAAGATATAGATGGCAAACAGTAATAACATGAAAGTAGAAGAAAGGGCGAGAGAGAACAAGAGATAAATGGATTGCTACTTTGTTACAGTTTTCTACTCACAATCATATCGTTCTAAATCTTAATGTAACTCCCCTACTTAATAATATGTTTAGTTTCACATCTTGGATATAATTTTAAAAGTTTTTTATGAATAATTTTAAGAGTTAATAATTATAACTTTCAAACTTGTTTATAATTCTTTATTTCTTAATGGTTTTTCAAACACGTTATTAACCGGTGTATACCTAACCCTTTTCAGTTTCATGATCATCCACAGTTATTAAGAAAAAATATTGTAATACATTTGTTAACCTACTTTTTTAACACATGCATTCTACTATAAATTAAAATTTATTAAAAATATAATTTTTTGTTGATTGCACTTCTTATTGAGGAGGCTTACTCATAATTTATAGTTTTTAATAAATTTAAATCAATAATAATGAAAAAAGTGTGCTGAATTTATTTCTAACACTCCTCTCATTCCAAATTTAGAATTGGAAAGCTTCACGCAACCACAAATCACACATATACAAATAAGAAACTAGAATGATTGAAAACCTCAAAGAATATTTTATTTGTCTTATTAATTAGTAAATAACAACAATAATGAGTTGGGCCCGGCCGGGGGTGTCTCTAATTGGAGGCCTAATCTAATCATAACTAATTCAATAAATTTGTCTCAAATTCCATCTTAATCATATCTAAATCGAATTGACGACTTTCGTTTCTAAACTCTGTCTTTAACTATATTCTGTTTCTAAAGTCTACTGATGCACTTACAAATTGATTTGTTTTGTATATATTCTATCTATTTTTAATAAGTTGATATTTCATTCCTTGAATTTAATATTTGATCCTATTTAAAAATATATGATTATATTATAAGACTTTTTGTCTCCAAAATTGAATATATGATCAATATTTCAAAAATATGAAATATAGTAAAATATAATAAAAATACGTCCTTTAAAGAGAAAATATGATATATATATATATATATATATATATATATATATATATATATATATATATATATTTACACTCACAAAAGTGAGAACTAAATCTTGTCAGTGTTTCACTTGTTAAAAAATCAAAAAGTGGAAGTTTTTATGGGAAAGTGTAGCATATATGTTATTAATATATTTTTTTTAGTCTCCATATGACATTTTATCCAATAAATCTACTAATAATTAATTTTTATTAAAAATCTAATTGATCACCTTTGAATTTTTTTCTGTTAATTATATTTTCTCCAATACATTTCTACCGTATAACTTCTAATAAAATATTTGTATTTATTAAACTCCCTGAGTGTAAACAGCATGTAATTAAAGAGTTTCGTCCACAAGTATTCAATTTGTGATGATGGTGAATATTATTCACTGTTTCAACTACTGTGAATGTGAATTTATTTGTCGATGCTAAATTTTGTTCTTTATGTTGACGCCAAGACTTAGAATGAAGATCATGTGGGGGTTTTGATTGAAGGTTTTCATTCAGCTGCCAATTTAAGGAGAACCATATGTCCTCCAGTTGACCAAACTGTTTTATGTTTTGAGCAATGATTTCAACAATATACGTTAAACTCTCTGAAGTCATGTGTTGATAAAAAAAATATGTATGGGTATCTTTTCATCATCATCATCATTATTTTTTCTAATCCTAAATTCCTATAAATTGAGGCTAAGTTGGAATCATGCCCATACAGACCATAATTTATCTGTTAGATTCTTCCCTTCATCTATGACTTATATATATATATATATATATATATATATATATATAATACATATGATAATATTTATTTTATTTTTTGAATATTCTTTTAAATTATCTTTCTAATATAAATTTAGGTTAATTATATAATTATCTAAACCATTATATAGAGGAAATACATTTTGATAATTGTTTTTTGTGTCGACTTTTGTTTAATTGTTTTTTGATGTCCACTTTTGTTTAAGACCATTTTACGTTTAGTAATTATATATTATCATACTTAATTTATAATATTACTCCTGAAAAAGCTGTTTAATAGATAAATAAATAACAAATAAGAAAAATAAAGAATGTAATCACACCTCATGACCTATCTCGCTTTAGTCTCCCTCACTCTTAAACCAACTTCTTTTCCCACGTTAGTAAAAATTGTAACTGCAATCTCAATTATAGTCAACTTCCCTTATCTGTCCTCTTCTATCTGCCATAGTGCCACCCCTATTTTTGTGTCGAGCCATAACAATTAATTCTTACCCCAGTGATTTCCTGCGGCTTCACAATAAAGGGAAAACCAAAGCAAAACAAAAATGGTCATTGGGAGGGTGAGTAGGTTCTGAAGGTTGATTCCAAATTTCATTTCATCATTTTTCATTCTACACATCTCCTTTTTCTTTTCTTTTTTTGTCAATATTTGGTTTATGATTTTTCATTACTTTGATCAAAAGTTTCAGACATTATTAAAATGGCAGTGCAGTTTGTACTTTATAATGTATTATGTTTTTCTTTTTTAAAAAGTTCAACTTTTTTTTTTGCATATAACCGCATATATTGGCTCATCACATTAATAATCATAAATATCTCTATGATTCTGAATTGAACATCACAACTTGATCTTTCAATTAGTAAGCAAAATTTTTCACACTTTCTTCAAAACATGGTATCTGACTTTTCATATATTATGTAATTGTAAGACATCTAACTTGGTTTTTATTTTTGAGAAGGGTCATGACAATGACAAGTAGGTTCTAGATTCTACGCAGCTCTCATATTTCTAACTAAATTAATTTTTTACTTTTGATTTCCAGTGCTTAATTTGTTCTAAAGTTTCATATTATCAATCTTCTTTTCACTTTAGATTTTACATCTGTTAAGTACAATATTTCATCCTTTTTATTCATTAACAGCAATTGTAAGATTTGGTTGACAAACACACGCATAGTTATTAAAATTTCAGCATCTTTTCTTTTATTTCCACTTATTTATCTGCGCCTGCATAATTTTTTGTGTGCAGATACACAGTTTAATTGGAAAAGAGGATATGGATACAACATTCTTTATGTATCAAATGACATTGCTTTCTTTTGAATTGAGTAATTATACTTATCTCTTAATTAAGTAACTAATATTATCTCTTGAATTTTTGTTTTTCAAATTAAGTAGCCTCGCTTATTTGTATCGTTGTATGTTTGTTGCAGGCAGACATGGGAGAGAGTGTGAAGGACGAAAATGCCAATGAAAATGTAAAGAAAATTGAGGAAAAATGAGTAAAGAAATAACTACTCGCAAATTCTCCCTGTAGAATCTTTCCAGAGAAAGCAAACCACTTTGCTTGCATGAACAGTTCATTTTCTCCTATAATTCAGAATTCTTTCTATTGAGTTGTGGTTGGTTGTTAATCTTATTACTTGCAATGTAAATATTGTGATTTATTGGTTCTTGATGCTTTCATTAGGTTTGACTCCAAGTATATGATAAGATTGCTTTAAAAGGCCTGAATATCTTTGATATGCTTGCTAGGCATAAATATTTCTTTGTACTTGATTTCCAATGTGTGTTCCTATGTTGTTTATGACTTTATTTTTCATCATGATGTTAAATTGAGACATGATTTATTTTATTTTCTTTAATGCAGAATAAAAAGGCTACTGCTTTTCCTGTTGTATACGGCTGCGGAGGGCCTTATGTATATAGGAAGTTCAGGATGAGAATTTAAAGATGTGAAGTAAACATGAAACAAAACTGGACTATCAGTGTGTATGTATCACAACAATCTGTGGTCATGATGTTAATCAACTATTTCAAGGCATTCATTTTTTTCCTCACATTTTTGTGTTTGCTTTTCTCTTTTCTCTATCATTTCTGTATTTCTTTTTGTAAATTTTAACAATGTTTTTGAAACTTTAGTGTATAATTGACAAGTTTTCTCTCATTAATATAGAATGACAATGCAATAACTAACAAAAAGTAAACTAAATCTTTTATTATTAATTTTTGACTTTTTTATATTGTCTTTTGGTTCTAAGCATGTGTATGCATTCTATATCTATACATTAATTACTATCTCTCATCTCATCTTTCTTTCACTTCATATTTTTTATGATTTTACATCTTAAATCTTATTTGAATCTTGATGTGAATAAAAATACAAGAGAATTGAAATTTTCCTCGCAACTAATGAATAATCATTTTTATTTCTTATTAGATTTCAATTAACTACTGCTCCTTATCTTTTGCTCTTTTAATTTAAGTTCACTTCTAATGAATAAGGTTGTTGGTTTTTCTTTTTTCATTTTATCTGAGTTAAAAAAATTTAAATAAAATTAAAAAAACAAAATATTTTAAATTCTAAAGAAATCAAAACAAATATATGTTTTCCTTTTTTAAACTATTAAAAGTATTATATTAAGCTTATTAAATATAATTAATCAATGTCTTCAATTTCTCTATATTTTTCCCATTTTAAATATAATTATTTTTGTTATGCTTCTTTATTAAAAGGGGTGTATTTCATGAATGAGATTAGAGTAAACTTATAGAATAAGTGATATATTATTTTCGTTGAGATTTTAAATATAAAAAATTATACGATAAAATTAAATAAAATGTATTTTAGTTGAAGTTAAATCCAAACTTATATGACAAATAATATTAACTTATTTTAGTTGAGATTCTCAAATTTTTTAAAAATATTAAAAATTTCTTGATAAGTATAATCATCTGAGAAAATCTGACGTAACAATTATTCGAGTTTATTATTTTCATTTCATTATCTGTTTTAGTTATAGTACCAATCACATGTTATTTTAATTGCCAAAATAAAACATGTTTATGAGATACAATTATTATTTGATTTCTCAGTTAACACAGTTTCAAGGATGGAAAAACCATTGATATATAAAAAATATTAAATCTTTCAAGAAGTAAAAAAAAAAAAAAACCCTTATAGTTAAACATATATTTAAAAATATTACTGTAAAAGTAAAACTAATATACATGTCAATACATAATAATAGAAAATGTTAAAATGTATCAAATTTAGCTCAATAAAAAATGTCAACACATGCACAATAGTAATTGATTATCATGCTATGCACAATAGTAATTGATTACCATGCTTTGAAGTGAGAGAAAAAAGCAAAAATAGACACACTTCAAATTAAACTAAATTATTTTAGAGTGTGGCACACTTAATATGTATTTAGAAATAAAACACTAAACTAAAATTAATAAATATGTCAATTAGAATGTGGTATATTAATTTTAGGAAAAAAATTGTGAACATAGTTAAATATTTAAAAAACATATTAAGCGAAAATTAATATGTTCATCAATATATAATAAGATAAATTGTTGTAATTTATAAATTTTATCATAAAAATATAATAGTAAAATAGAAATAGGGACACACAAGTGTGTCAGTGCTTGTGTTTCTGCTAGTATATGAATAATTAAAATTATAATTTAATTAATGATCACATGATTACATAAAATGTCATATATTTTAATTTTAATAATCCTGATGATTGAAATATGATATAATTATAATATTGATTATACAATTAACTATTCTCATTATTTTTTTGCATTCTTAGTGGATAGAAGATGTTTTATTGGTACGACTTTATTGCACATAAGCATATATATCGTTTAGTATTGATTGTGATCTGAATAATGAGCACAACTACAGCGTGCGTGTATCAACAACAAATTAAAGATCAACATTGACAAGGAAGCACAAATCACTATCAGTAATGACTTGTTAATTAATCAATCAATGAGATGTTCCGTATGCTTCTCTCTTTTTATTCCATCTTTGAAAAATTGCATTCCAACTAAACCTGAAAACCCACAGAAAAAAATTGGTTAGGATACAACTCCAAAGAAGAGCTTTCCAAAGGCCATTCTTAAACCCAACAAGGATAGCAACACTTTTTCCCTCCTTTTTCCAAAGTTGGAAATGTGAAATTCCTCACTCTAAGCAAGTCACTATAGTCCGGACTATGAGGAGGCCATTTTGAAGAGGAGGGAGTTGAATTCTATGACACCCTTTAACTCTCTTTAGTATGGTGGTGGGAAAGTGAATGCATGGGGTGGTGTCAGATCTGACCCAATCCTCCTCGTAAAGATCTATGTTCTTCCATTTATACATAACTATTCTTAAAAGTTAGTATCCTTCTCTAAGGGCATTTCCCCACCCTTTTTATGCTCTTACATTAAATCCTTCCCTTGTTTCTGACTGGTTCTGTTGTGGAATTCAACTAAGTTCCCCTTCCCTTCAATATATACAATAATAACTATATTATGGTTTTAAATTACAGTTGCCATAAGTCAAAAAACTTTTATAATAAAACAATTGCAGAAAATTACAGCTAATAGATCGTAATTGCGGCCACGATGCGATTATAAAATGTCAAAATACTTTGACATTATGATCACAATTGTAATTGCGGACCATAATTCAAAATTATATGAACTATATCATATTTCGAGAAATAATAATAATAATATATAGTGTTTTATTCAATAAATTTCCTAGGATAGTAAGCAAAATTTGAATGGCAAACTAGCTAGCATATATATATATATATAGCACAGCTTTAGAGTAGTGCTTATCTTCTTTATATATTAGTAACTTTCAGTTTCACTACCACATTTACATGGACTTGGTTTCAATATTGATCCTTTGATAAGTCTATCTAAACAACGCTAGCTATTCTTTGTATGACTAAATGTCTTATTGAGCGTGAATGGAATCATCAAATTGTTTTAACGTGTGTGGTAGGTCCATCCTTGATTATTACTTTTCAGGTTTCAATACAAACTTTCGAAAAGTATGTGTAAGACCGTAAATGCTAATTAAATTGGCATTATTTCACCCTTCCCCTCCGTAAAAAAAAGGGGGAAGATCCCCTGATCATGAGCCCTTTACTCTGAAACACGTACACTCATCATATTTTGGTAGTGATATAGTGAATTTTTATCATATTATAGAATTATAAATTAAATCTTACAATACAGAATTATTTTATATTGTGACACATGTGTTGTGTTTTTATTGATTTAATGTACTATTGTCAGATTACACAAAATTTCTTTTGTTTTACTTGTCAACATGATTATTAATGAATGGTCTTGTATGTCAATAAATTTCATCTCAAGATACAAACACTGCACGTACATTCACATGGGTGGTACGATAAATGTAATCGATAGTGCAATAATTTCCAAACAACCAAAACAAGGAAAAGAAAATAAACTTAAATTAAACACCAAGAAAAATAATTAATTGTAATTAGTTTACAGGTTTTGTTTCAGAACTGAAAAAATAAATAGAAGACCATGCTAGTACGAAGGGGAGGAAATATCATTGTTCGTAAAGAAAGCTCCATTGATGAGTTTTTATTGGTCTCTCAAACCAAATCATAGAACATAAATATTTTGTCTTGATAATTAAATAGTATGGAGTTCGTACGTGAACCCACCTGCAAAGGAAGTTAGGGTTTGTATATCTTTACATTGTTTTTTTTAAGTGCAAACTCCTTTGGTTCTTCATTCTTCCACCGACGCTTACTTGCTGACCTTATCATTAATCTTGAGGAAAATTTTCTTAATTAAGGAACATTAATGTATACGTAGCCAACTACTGCGTGCACCTATCCAACAATTATTAATAACAACAAGAGTGATAGTAAATAGTACGAAATAATTCACACGAAAAGCACGAAAACACAAATATTTGAATTCTATTGAATACAAATAATATATTAAAAAATAAAAATAAAAAAGAGTCAAAATACACAGTAATAGCAATTCGTTTTATATTATTTCGTATCAACAACCAATTTCCTAATAACAATAATGTCACTAAATTATTATTAATTATTCTCTTCCTGTTTCACATTTTCTCAACTTACCTCCACTGTAAAAAAACAAAAAAAAAAGTACCTCCTCAATGTCCCTATATTTCCTTACATGTTAATTACAAACCACAAGTCTGAGACCATATATAGTTAAGCAAAGTTAATGAAATTTAAAATTTTTTATTTACTTCCAAAATTTGGGGAGTTTAGTGACAAAAATTGAGAAAGTGTAAATTTTCGTAATGACAATATCAATAATAATGTAATAACGATGGTGATTAATTTTTGCTTATGAATTATGATCCTAGATTACTAATAGTAATAGATATGTTGAGAATGAGTAGCTGACAGAGAAAAGAAAAAAGCCAGGGAGCCAAACCTGCGATAGATTTGTTTTTGCACCCAAAGCCAATTAAGTCATGAGATAGAGGAAGGAAACCGTAGCCATCACAAAATGATTGCTTTGTGCATGCGCATAGAACAACATAGAATTATAATATATAGATACAGTGAAAGTCATGCGCAGGTGTGTGTGCGTGTTGTACTTGAGAACTTTGAAAAATGATTAAGAAAAAAAAAACAGAAGAAGAAATGATCACACAAGTCACAAGCAATGTTCCCCACCCTCTGATCATATATATGATCATCAGCCTGAGGCTGGATGATGTAATTTGGTTTGGCATATATATCATAAAGTTTGTTGCTTCTCACTTCTCATTGTATTTGAATCTTCTAAGTATTCATTACATGAAATATGTAAGATTGACTTAATGAGAATGAGTGAACAAATGAGATGTGGTGAGTTTGAATTTTATGCAATTAATATATTTAATAAAAATTAATAAATTAATATTTATAGATAAAAAAAAATTATTACATGTAACTTGTTACACTTGTCTTGTTCTGTGCATGATCACACACACAAAAGACGTGCTTCGGTGTGAATCATCAGAAAGATAGCAGCACTACTCCCTTTTCACTTTCCTTGCTTCTATTTAATTTCAAGTCCGTTCTCTCTCTCTTCCCACTTTCCTTCATATGGTCAGAACTTTGTGACCCGTATATATGAGAAATAATTGAGAATTAAATTCATCTACATAAAAAGTGTTAGGTAACTATTTCCTGCTCAGAAACAGAAAATCTTGTCTGCTTCAAAACCTGGAATTATTTGCAGACGCCATCATCTCTGATCTTAATTGAATCCATTATTGCTTCATTAATGAGCTTTGATTTTTTTTTATACGTAATTAGCTTTGAATATATACCAGCTATATATTTCAAAGTAGATAATACGCCTTAAACTAATTCATGTCTTAAGCTTCCTTAATTTTGATGACAATGCCTTCAATTAATTCAGGTCTTAAGTTTCTTTAATTTTGATGACCAAACAAGGTTACTTTATTAATATCTAGAAACCTTAGCAGACTTTAAATCATTTTGTTGAGAAAAATCACTTTGATCGGTTATTATAGCAGTGTGTTGCATTGAATTAATTTGTTCGGCAGAACGGTTTTTCTTTTATTAAACTAAATGACATCAACATTTCAAGGTTCTCAAGGTCCGTCAATGCTAGATATTAAATTGGGTTGTGTATATATCAGTATATGGTTTTTAAATTTTTAATTTCCATATGATGGATTATTTGATAGGGAAATCGTTCCACTTTTGGAAAATACAGCATCAGCTTCCTTTTTAAAGATTAGTTGGCTTCAAGAACACGATACGACCTTAATTATTTGGTGGTAGGCTAAGTTCTCACTAATTTACTGTTCATGGATGATATTGATATTTTAATCATCTTATATGTTTCTTGACATTAATGATCAATAGCATTTATCTATGATTACATACGACACATATGCAGGTGATGTCAAAATTAATTATAACTTTGGAATTGTATTCTGAATCTGCATCAATATGCTTTAATTATAACTTCGGAGTTGTCTTCTTATACCCATCCAAATTAAGCCTTTGGTTGACTACTCCAACCCATTACTTACAACCTTAAAATAATACTTCAACCCATTACTTACAACCTTAAAATAATAGGGTAAATGATTTGTTCCTTTATTTTATTTTTTTATTTAGTTTGACTGTTTATCTTTAAAAAGATTTAATTTAATTATTTTTTTTGTTTAGTTTATTCATTTATTTTATTAAAAAAATTATTTAATCTTTTATCTTATTCTTTTGATTCAGTTTGATTTTTTTTATTCATTTTAATCTTTTGATTTATTTAAAATTAATGTCGCTAATCATTTAAAAATAAATTATTTATTCACTTTTCTCCCATTTCAATCCGGCCACTTCATTTTCAACAAAAAAAAATTATTCTTAAGTGATCAATTACATCCATCTTAAATGGACCAAAGATCAAATTGAAAAAAAAAATAAGATAAATGACTAAAATATTTTTTTAAAGATAAAAAATTAAATTGAAAAAAAAATAAAATAAATGATTAAATTAAATTTTTTAAAAGATAAATGATCGAATTAAATCAAAAAATAAGATAAATGATTAAATAGATTATTTGACCAAAATAATAATATATGAAGCGTACCTATAACTATCAAACGTGAAAATTAATTGATATAGAATTGTTTAAACTTAATCAGTAATTTTAAAATTGAGTCTTAAATATGCAAAATTGTCACTAATAGTGATTGCATACATACTCAAGACAAAATTTAAGAATTTTTTTAAGAGTACCCAATTAATTAATATTGTATCTGTACTTAAGAATATTTAAAAAATATATATAATAGATAATTTAGACGGAACCTTATTATAAAAAAGATTAACACAAACTTTAAAATGTTCTTATAAAAAGGATCGGATAGTATAATTTTGAAAAAGAAAATAGAATTACACATGTATCAAATAAGAAGACATTTTATATATGTAAAAGTAAAAAAATATTAATCATTAAATTTTATTATGTAGTTAAGATTAAAAAAACATCTTATGTGACTTTTTTTAAAAATATATATATAATTTTCTTAAAAATAATCTTAATCATTTATATAATTCTTACAAGAAATTTTGCTATTACAATGAGTCAAATTGAAAAAATTCACTATATATTGACAGCTTATCCACGACTCCTCATCCCTCTATAAAACTTCCGCGGGTAAAAGATTATTATGAACACTCATATAAAATGACTTATAATGATCTGATTGATAATTAATGTGTTGAAATTAATTATTTGAATTCAATTCTTGATAGTAATAATTATTGATCAAATTATATTTATCTTTGAGTCAAACTTTAGATTAGTCAGAGTTTTTGTTCCCTAAATGGTTAAAAAATATATATAAAATGACTTATATGAAACTAAAGCTACATCTAAACTGTCATTGGAACTAAGCTTTTCTCAGTAGCATTTCTGGGATATATTCAAACTTGAAACAGTATAAACATAGTTCGACCAGAAACACAATTTATTTTAAATATGAACAATCATTGCTGAATGTCAGGAAAAGCTTTAATTTAGACCTTTGCATATAGTTTTCATATCTCATTTGATTGCTTGGTTCACCTATGAAATCAACCTCATTGTATTTTGTGGCCAAGTTAATTTGTCTAATTTTTTCTAGTTCTGTAAATATAAATTAAAAAATGATTTAAAAATGTTTCACCTGATCGAAATATTTTCTTTTATTATTCCTAATACATATTTGAATATATAACACAATATTGAATAAATATTTGTCAATAATTATTTTCTTAAAATTTAAAGAATACCATAAAATCTAATAATATATATATAAACTATTCTTATAATTAGGGAAATAATATTAAGTTTAGTAAATTATTCTTATAATTAGGGCAATAGTGTTGGAATTTTTTATTTCAATAATTAATGTGGATTATTATTATAAGATAATTATATTAACTATTTACCATTAGTGAATTTTATTTTATGTGATTAAATTAAGTGAATATGTTAAACAACTATCTACATCGGATGGACGTAAATAAGCATATGTCAATATTGGTCCATTAAGAAATAATGAAAACCCTAACTATTTAGTTTACACATTATAAGAAGGTTATGATTCTAATATATCAAGTTGTCACATATAATTTTTTTTTCTCCCCATATGAAGTTACTAAGTACTATTGAGGAACAAAGAGACTCCGATCCGGTTGAGAAAAAATCATGAAGCCACCGATCATGCTATTAATCGATTATCTATTATTTATCTCTATAGTATTCCGTAACAGATCCATCCTAAAAAGAGTGCATAGATCAAAAATCACCTGTGAATTCAGATTTTGTTGCGTTTGTTTAATCAATCATTATGGATTTAAGTATTCTTAAAACTCTCTTGTTCATAATCTAATGTAGTGTATTCCGGATTGTTATTGATATTTTATAAGAATTTCTTAAAATTTCAACAAATAGTTAAAAAAATATAAAGTTTATACTAAAAAATATAACACTTAATATTATTAATACATTTCTAAAAGGATTTTTAATAAAAAAAATTTCATATATTAATTTTTTACCATTGTTTTAAGGTGGCGGGTGTTTGGTATAAAGAATTTTTTAACGTTCTTGACACAAGAATAATTAAAATATTTTTTATTATAAGAATAAAAGTTTGTCATATCCGATTGAAAATAATAACCTATAATATTATGGATATGAAATATTCTTTAGAATGTTACGTTATGAATAATTAAGATTAATTTTGTCACTTTCATAAAAATTTTCATGGTGGAGTACTTGAATATAAACAAATTTAATTAACTTTATCTTATTTAATTAATTAAATAATTATAAAAATATATTTTTATTTAATTGTGATTCTATTTTTAATATCTTTTCTTTATTTAAATATTAGATTTCAATAAAAGATATTGTAGAAAAAATTATTATTTTTTATCTTTATTATATAATCCTTCTTAAAATATTTTTTGTATTACTTTCTTTCTACGAAGATATCATTGATTAAAGTTAATTATAGAAGGATGTAATAATGAGAGATACATAATCTATTAATATTTTGTAATTTTATTTGCATGAATAATTTTTGAAAAAAATATTAAGTTAAAACAAATTTAATGTTTTCAACTAAATTAACTAAAATTTTAAATCTTGATAAATTAGTTAATTGAAACTTATAATAAAAACATAAGGTAGTAATTTTTAAGATTAATAAAATAAATTATGTTAGTTGGCTTTCTCATAATAACTATGATTTTAATAAAAATATAAGTAGTTATTTATTACCTTATTAATTAATGTCTTTACAACACCGATGAGCAAGACACAAAGTATGATTTTAAGTTTTTCCTTATGTTTTTTCTCTCTCTTTCAAATGCTTTTTTAATTACTCCGTCATTTTTAGGAGTCATTTACTTTAATTTTATGACACATAAATTAACAAAAAAAAAATCATTTATATTTTCAGAAATCATTAAAAAATATATGTTTACACTTTCCTGTAATATATGTCATTTTTTCTTAGTGTGTCATTTATTTTTGTCATTAACTACTTGGACATTTTATACATTATTTATTTTTCTTTTCTTGATAAGAGTATTATTCACAAAATAATCATTAATATTATCTTAAAAATTTAAAATAAAAGATGAATTAAAAACATATTTTTTTTTATCGTGATAGATAAAAATAACTGAAGGTGCAGTAATCATTAACTTTGTTAATTAAAAATACCTTAAATGAAAAGAAACACCAACAAGCGAACCTTTAGCTTAGTTAGTTTTTTTATTGAACAAGGATTAACGATATACTGTAGTAAGAATTAAATGGATTCAAGAATTAACCATTTAATTTGGTCTTAGATTTTTCAATGTGTAAGGCTGTAAGGTGTGACTTTTTTTTAATTTTATTTTTAAATTCTGTGTAAGGTGTGATTTTGAGGACGCCATATAAGTGTTCATCAATCCCGAATTGAGCGAATTGAAGGAGACTGGAATATACCAAAGGGCAAGAGGCATTATTAAAATGGTGATAAAGGAGAAGTAGCCCTAGGATTTCAGTGCCCCGAAAATCAAATTGGAGAGAGAAAACCAGCTAGTCTTTCGTAGGTGCAACTCTTTTCACCGCTAGCTTTCTACTACGAGTCATGCAATTGCTCATTCTAGTTTAACCTAATCTAAACTTGATACGATAATTTGGTCGTGTAAATTTTGTATGTCTCAAGTAATAATTGGATGTTTGACTTAATTTTTTTTTACCAAAATATGTAAAATTTGTAATTTTTAAAATTTTATTGTATTTAAAAGTAAAAAAAAAATTATTTAAAACTAAATAATTTGTAATAATTTCTAAATAATAGTAAACTATATCAATATAAAAGGTGTTAAATTAAATTAAAAATGTATTATTTATTATCACTTGTTAAAATATATGTTTCTAAAAAAACATTTGGTCAATATTTTAAATCAAAATATATTTCTAAACCTAGTTCTAGTAAACGCAATTCTTATACAACTTTTGTATTGGGTTGTAAATTTATATACCAATTTACTGTAAATTAATTCTTCAGATAGCTAGAAAAGCTTTTAAATGTACAAATTAATTACTTTACTTCAATGTTTGGATCTATGCCAGAAGATGCGCTTATATTTAGATCCGGTCGTGTCTTAAACCGAATTTTCTCCAAAAAGAAGATACATATGGAAAATAAAAAATAAAGCCCCAAACACACTGAAAATACTTAATCCCAGCTAGGAAATCAAATTTAATTCATAGAATGAAAATGAACTAGCTAGGTATTGGGAAGATTACTTATAATTTCCGTAATACTCGATACAAAGATGGTTGATATTTCGTAGAACCGCGCATTGAATCCCCTTTAATTTGCTTTACCACCTTTTCTTTTTATTCATTCATGTACATGCTTTTTGCAGTCACTCCCCTTTCAGTAAAAACCCGTTCCCTAATACTTACTTGCCCTCGGGCCCCCTCTAGGGTCTAGCCACCTTTACAACCTTCAATCAAACTTGTTACTAATTCTGAGAGAGAACGATAAAAGCTTCAATCTAGCTAAGGCTAATTCAACGAACCACACAGCTGTCATCCTCTTATACGCACTACTTAGATTATATATTTATAAGTGCTGTGCTTCATTTCAAGTGATATGGTCATACCCAAAATTAAACCTCTCTCTAATCTCGTTATTCCCTTTTATCTTTTTCAGCCATTAATCCTTAGCAAATTAAACCACCAAATTAAACTTCAACAACACCCCCGATCTGAATAAGGAGCTAGCCCCATCCCATCTTATATTTCATATTTGTCAATTTGGTCATGGACACCAACACTAGTACATTATTCACAAATGTGAACAGCACTTGGAATCTTGAAAAGATGGAAACAAATGAACAACAACAACAACATGATGACCATAGTATTATTCTCCAAGTTCAAGACCCTATGGGTTCTGGGATTTGGCCCATCAACAACTACCAGAACCTTCTTCAAATGCATCAAACACCCAACACAACAACCTCATCCACGGTCATAGTACCACCCTCCTCCTCATCAGGGTTCCTTGGAGACATACTAGGTGTTCATCACAACCTAGAAGAAGATGAAGAGCCAGAAGAAGAGCTAGGAGCCATGAAGGAGATGATGTACAAGATCGCTGCTATGCAACCCGTGGACATCGACCCCGCCACGATTCGAAAACCAAAGAGAAGAAATGTTCGCATCAGTGATGACCCGCAGAGCGTGGCTGCACGCCACAGGAGAGAGAGGATCAGCGAGAAAATCCGAATCCTCCAAAGACTCGTTCCCGGTGGAACCAAAATGGACACTGCTTCAATGCTCGATGAAGCCATTCGATATGTTAAGTTCTTGAAGAGACAAATCAGGTTGCTTCAATCTATTCCTCAACCTTCACGTCAACCACCACAATGCATTGGTGTTGCCAGTACTACTCCTCATGCTAGTACCTTGTTGTTAGCCCCTTCTTCTGATTGGCCTTTTGCACCAAATGTGCTACCCCGTTCCACCGCCGTCAGCGCCTCCATGGACATGTCGGCTGGACTCGGATTCGACGGCCATGCTCATGCTTGTGATGGCTCCTCCAGCTTTAACCATCATGAGGTAATCAGTGAATAATTAGTGGCTTTTATTACATGTGAGAATCAAAAGATAGAAATTTATAATAATTCACACACCGTGCTCAATTAATTGAGCTAGACTATCCTGATGAATAATTAGTAGTTATTGATTAATTAGGTTATAATTAATTGTATTGCTTTATATGTGTACGCATATGGAATTGAGGAGTGCTTGGTTGGTATTAGTGTATGTGTATGTTGATGATGTTTTGAGTTTGGGGGAAACTAAAGAAAAAAGAATAGAGTAATATTTTAGGGGAGGGGAGAAAGGTTTGTTAGGATATTGTTGACTAAAGGGTTCTGTAGAATAATCATAACGGTTGGCTTGGTTACGTACAGCCATAGAATAATGTGTATGCCAGTTTCGGTGTTCGCCGGAAAGTTTGTTTAGCTGACTCTCTTCCGGGAATAAATTCAACTGTGACGTTATAACCTAGTATTGAATAATGAATAATATTATTGATTTGTGAACAAGATATCTTGTATTACTTTCAGTGCCCTTTTTCTTTCTCTTTCTCTCTCTGTGCATAATTACACATATACATGCTTATTGGCGTGTGTGCCAGCAGATACATACACACACGCACTCAAGAGTGATTTCTACTCATATCCAACAAGACAATATATATAATATGTGAGTATCGAATTAACTTGGCTCATGCTTGTGTCCAAAAATGTTGATTTCAAAAGGGGTCAAAGAGAAAACTCATGGTGATCAGACAGATTAACTAAAGCTGAAAATCCCTTTTTAATTATTTATATGGGGGAGTGGGGGAGATGACACCTTTGTAGTAAGGTTTTAATTAGTTGCAGATAGTGTGAAGAACTGGAATAATTTTGGATATATATATATATATATATATATATATATATATATATATTGGAGATTATCACCCAGATATTCAGTTGTTTTCTTAGATTGACATACATTTACATGTTCTTAATTGGCTTCTTGTTAACCATTGTTTAAGGCTGGCTGTTCTGTCATAAAACAATTAATATCTTTCTTTAAGTTATTTTAAGCATTTAAACAATAAAGTATTAAATGTTTTTTACGTTTTAAAACATTAAATTGATTCTTTATTTATAACTTTTTTCATAAACTCCTTAGCAAATTTTTGTTTATCTTTTTCTTTTAAAGGAATTTTTGTTTGTCTTAGTCCCCTCTTTCTAGACTTTATTTTCTGTGTGAGAAAATCAAACACTTAAACAAATGTGGGTTATGGGTTCAAAACCTAACGGTTTTCATTTGCACTGAAAAAGAAACCTTCTTCTTCTCCCTATGCTTTGTTTCTTTTTTATTTTTACCTCATCGAGTCATCTTTATCCGCTTTTATTGCATGCTTTCTTTCTTAGTGAATAAGAATTCTGGGACACTTCGATGCTGGTATGTGCGTATGGGAATACTTGCATTGCATGCACATGAATCATGATCATGCCTAAATTTTTATGTATTTCCTGTAAAGTTATGGCACACTGACGCTATAGCTAATTGTATATATGAATATATGTAATTTATTGTTTAGTATAGTTAATAAGTTGCGTTGTTGATAAATAAAAAAATGCAAAAATGGGTTTGAATAATATAGTTGGATTTATGTAATATTATAATATTGACTGCATAAAAATTTGTAAGTTATATATGTAATACATACAAAATCATATATATTTGTGCATTAGCTTAGAAAGGTGCCGAGGCATGTACATTATTCATCCAGTTACACACATAAATATAATAGATGTAGAGTCTTTGATGGTCTTTTAACGCACTTATGTATACATGGTGAATTGTCGTTTGTATGCATAGTTATTTTGTAATCTTCACTTGCTTAATTGACATTATATATCACTGTAAATGAGGTCTATATAGTTTAAAACAATAATTTATAAAACAAAGAAGTGAAGGAATATGAAGTCTTATAGGAGAGACATCCCCTCAAGTATTTTGATATATATATATATATATATATATATATATATATATATATATATATATATATATATATATATATATATAAAAGATCACAACACTTGTCAAAAGTATTTTTGAAAGAAAAGATCAAAGTGCTTCTTCTATATACTTGAGATTTAATTTCCAAGTCACTTAGCAATTGGTCACCATCAAGTGTTAATACATGGCTTCAATTCTCAAATAGTATAGTGCTTCAGTTGGAGCGATAAGAAATAGTGGTAAGAAAACATATTTTTCTAATACACAATTTATTATTAATTTAAATTGATTAAAACTCATGAAATTATAAGAAAACTATTAAATAAAAAAATAAATTACACATCATTTCATCAATTAATGGTAAAAATGTTTTTTTCATTAACATTTTCCTTTACTAAAAAATATTAAATATTTATTTTTATATTTTTGATATAATAAATACTTTTTCAATAAAAAGTTTTAATTAGTTTCCTTAAACATTTAATTTATTGTATACAAAAGTCATGCTGTTACTTCCTAATATTTCTCTCCTAATATTTCTCTTATCTAAATATTATTTGAAACAATTTATTAAGAGAGTGACTGCTAATTATTACAGACTAATTTTTTTTTTCGATACAACAGACTAATAAATTTTAGTGCTTGGATTATTATTTATATATATGATTTGCTATAATCCTAAGATAACAGATTTAATTAAGGCACACTCGTCTATCTCAAGCACAATAATGTTTCTTGCCTCCATCTTTTAATTTTTAGCTCACATGTATACTTCTTGCGGTGATACATATAAAAAAGTGTTTAGGGTTAATCATAAATTTTTTATTTTTTTAACTATATGAATCTTGGACTTCTAATTTTATTTTTTGAGTCAATAAAATTTTCTATTTTTTAAAATAATGTAAATTTGGTTTTGTTGATTTTCTTTTTGCCTAAACATCTCACATTCTTATTGTCTTGTGCAAATATTTGGGGTTTATTATGAATTTGGGACATGAATTTTTTTAAAACTTAGATCTCAAAAATTTAGTGCAAATTTAGTAAATTTTTTAAATGATATTATATGGCATGAAATAAGGATATGAAGAACGACAATTTTGAGATTTTTTATTTTAATTTTGGTGAAATTTAATGATTTTGTTTGTGAATTTTGAGTAGAATAAGGTTTAAAACAAAGTAATTGATTTAATTTATGAAAAATTTAAGTAAAACGTAAAATTTTGAGGATTTTATTTAGAAGAATGAAGGACAGAGAAATCAAATTTGTCTAATTTTAAAAATATAGAACTTAAATTATTAACTCAAAAGACTTAAGACCAAAATTACACACGGTATAAATTTTTTTTTGTCAGTAAAATTACACACGGTATAATTAATTTAAAGGAACAAGAACAATATTGAACATCATTACAATTAAATGAGGAAAGATATCAGCATAATTTATTCTAAAGATATACTAGTATATATTGAAGATTTATCCAAATTAAAATCACATGTCTCCTTTTGGCTATTCAATCGAAAGAAATGTCTCATCTTATCTTATGCATCACTTCTTGAAACAATTAATGTTGTTCTCTAGCCCACTTTCCCCCCTCATGCCATTTATATATATATAGTACTTTTCCTTCACCATATTGTACACCCAACCCCACTAGAAGTCTATCTCTTAACTATATTATTATTAACACCAACTTCACAATTCCTCTCTCAGCTACTCATAAACAAATATTGAACACTTAGAAATTAAGCCCCAGATATATAGTCTTCAAAATTCCCTGAATCAAAGTTAAACCATCCTTAATTTTCGTTTTTACTATTTTTTTAAGAAACAAAATCACTTAATTTGATCTCATGTTTACTTTTGATGCGGAGATTATAATGTTGTTGGTGGCAAAATTGTCATATAGATGGCAAGGTTACGACCTGAAAAATCAGAAAGAAGTACAAGAAAATTTACAATTGTGGATTTGCATGCATATCTGATGGTAAAAGGTAATCGTATGATCTTGCACCTATTGTCAGTGAGGTTGCGTGTGCAGACAATGAAGGGTGAGTGGATGACAGTGGTGTTATTAATTAGTCAAATCTTCAATATTTCCACTAAGATACCAAGTCATGACTCGGTCATTTCGTTTCAATACAATATATAATGGAACAGTATAATGTTCAAGTATATAATAAATTAAATAATGAGAACATTAACTTGCGACCTCTTCAAATTGGTTCACTAATTTACTGAATACTGTACTGATCAAACTGGTCAAGTCTAGCCAACTTTTGTACTGATCAAATTATGTCAACACTAAATAGAATACGACAGAATTAGTTGAATAAAAGGATAATATAGTGAAATAAACTTATATTTTTCTAATGTAAAACCTTAAATGATTCGTTACATATGTATATAGCATTAGTATGTAAATTATGGCCTTACTTAGGATCTTTGTCAGTGTACTCTAAAAATAGTACGGTTCTTGAATCTCAAATTAAAAAACCAGCTGTGAATTCTTGGATTTTTCTCAATAATATAACAATTTATTTAGAGTTAGATACGCCCTGTGTGTGGGTTCTAATTTTGTAAAGAGTTATTAGAGGTAAATGAATTATTGCCGAAGAAGAATATCATCATGGCGAAGAAAAGTATGAACTGTGTCATAAACTCGGATGCTTTGCAGATCAATCGATCTCAGCTAAGCATGTACTATAAAGATATCAGAAGTATGAAGTTTACCATAATGCCTTCATCAAATTTGATCTCTAGTCGTATATATATATATGATCGATAGAGAATGGCTGCGTGTAAAAATGGATTGTTTTGCGGCAACTCAAATCAAATCATGTCATTTTAAGGAATGAGAATCACTTATTTAGACTGCAGACACACACAACAGTTATAAATACTTACAGGTGATATAAGATTGATCAGTAATTTAGAAAGGAGAAGGGAGGGAGGAGAGAACGCAGGTTCGAATCTTCCTATCACTTTTAGCGAAAACTAACAAATAAATTAACATTTTGATAAAAAAAATTTATAAATACTTATGATATACGCGCCCGCACTTGCACTCAAAAAATATAGTGGCTGTTAGTTAACTTGCGGGTATGTCAGTGGCTTTTTCCCTGGTGGCGGTGCATGTGCTTACTACTACATATTGAAAAGTATGCTAAATTAATTAAACCTAGCTTTCCATGTTTAACCCTAATAAACATAACGAATCAACAGATTTTAAGGTTTAAAGAAAAAAAAAGGCGAACTGAACATATTGTAATAACAAGATAAGAATTAATGGAGTGCATGCATTTATTTGATATTTTTAATATTAACTCAGATTTCATTATATGAAGATTTAAAGTTGTTATTGATCTATATTTATTGATGGAAATATTGGAATGATTATTGATGTGTGTTGTTTGTTGAGGCTGTGAAAGAAAAATATTAAAATTGAAGAATGTTATTGATCCATATTTATTGATTGAGATAATAGAGTAATAAATAAATATTAATAATAATTTGGAAAAAAATATAAGTTAATAATTTAGGTTAAATATTTAATTAATTATTAATAAAATTAGTTGAATGTGTAATTATATTAGAATATAATTAAAAACTTATTTTATTTTGAGACATATTCAATGATTTAATTTTATTTCTTTTGATGATTTTGTTAAAAATGATCGAGGGAGTATTACATAATAACTTTTTGAAGCACTTATACTTGAAAACGAAAAAAGTCATCATTCAACGTACACCGGAAGTTTAGAGACTCGTGAATCGTGATACTATGAAAATACGCAAAAATTAAATTTTAATATTTAACGTCACTTTCTGAGATGAGAAAATCCTTTTTTTTTTAATGTGTCCTTGTATATACTGAGAAAAGACGGTTATCATGTATGACATAGTAATTATATTGAGTAATGAAATAGAAATAAATTAAAGACGCCCCCCAGGACTTTGATATTTTATTATATTAAAAAACGTTCACAGTTTTAACTCAGTGAGTCAATAAGTTCAAGTAGCTAATTAGTTAACCTAAATAAGTTACAAATGTTTATTTGCTACCTTCACTATGGATTAGCATTATGAGAATCAATCCCCATGAAATCAATCAATATACAAGAACACCCTTTTATCTAATAATATAGAATATAGAAGACCACAAGCAAAAGAGGAGCAGGCCCAAAGAGAAGAGAGACTAAGACTTGCATGGAATCCATAGTCAGTTTTCTATTAAACTTTTTTTTTATATATATTGTATTGATTAATTTTTCTATTATTTGGTATTTTTCATTTTTCTTTCTAATTTCATGATAAATGTGTAATTTTAATGCACCGTTGTTGTAATTTTTCTCTTAACCACACGTTATATTACATAATTAAAAGAACGCTGGCCTATAATTTTTTTCCACAAGTAATATAGTACCTCACAACGGGAAAGAAAATTATATTTTCATTATTAGTTGAGAATAGAAAAAAGAGAGATGAGAAAAAAAAATATGCATATAATTTTATTTTTCTTCCATTGGTGAGATCTCATGCATATTGGATTGAGAAAATTGTCAAATTGTGAAGCACATTTTTTTAGTATAAGTTAAAATTTATTCAAAAGTGAAAAAATTATAGGCACAATTTATTAAATAAAAGTGAAACTTATATAATTTATTATTTTCAATAAATTTCAGTTAATAATATTAAAATATATTAAAAAATTATGTTGCTAAAAAAAATTATCTATAAATTACTCTAGGTGAACTTGCCTATTTTTTAATAAGAAACACAAATGCGTCATTTTATATTATAATTTTTTTCCTTGAAATAAATAAGAGGAAAGGTAATGTTTTATTTTTTTCCTAAAATTAAGAAAATTAAAAGTTACTTTTTTTCTGTCTCGTTTTTCTCCTTTGCATCAACTAATTAATTAGTTCGATGATTGACTGTTATTAAAAAAAAGAAAGAAAAGAAGAAGTGGTGAACAGATCATGCCATCCTGGTGGCTGGCAAGTGTGCACTGTTGACGACATCTAAACAGGCAAATGGTTGTAATATAAAAACATGATTTGGCTTTGGAAATTAATCTAAGCAGCTACGGCAACTCATGTTGATAAATTTAAAAATAATAACTATCTTAGAATACATATTACAAATTCAAGGTAGCAAGCACCCTTGAATACATATTACGAAAATAACTATCTTTTATAAATAAAAAAATCATATAAGTAATCTCAATAGGAAATAAGAATACAGTATTTAAAAATAAAACTGTCTTGCAAAAAAATCATATAATTATGAAATTATTTTGCTGTCTTAGTCCTGGATATTATTTCCTCTCCTAGATTTTTAATTAAAAAATATAATTACAAAATTATTATTTTATTTAAACACATAAATACTGATTTATTTTTAATTTATAATTATTAATATCTCTATTACTATTAGTATCATTATCAACAATAACATTATAAATATTTTCATTATCATCATAATTACTATTATTTTTTATTATCATTATTATTATAATTATAATTTATTTTGACATACTATAATTATAATTATCATTATTATTAATGATATTATTATTTTCATCTATCATTGTTAACATGAATGTTACCACTTAATAGTTATTTAATTAATACGCAGTCTGATCTTTGAGGTTTGAGCTGACAAAAAGTGAATATATTACATTAAAATTATAATATTTTTATTTTAATTAAAATCATTTTATAAAAAAAATAATTATATTCTTAAAAACATTTTATTTAACCGAATATAAAAATAAAAGTCAGTTAAAAATTATATTATTATTTCTTAAAAAAACGAGATTAAATTTATTGTTTAATAATAACAGTTCTGAGAATGGAAAAGTAATTTAGTCCATAATAATAAATTTAAAACTTTACCTAATACTAGTGAGTTGTGGTGACACATGTTGTCGCCCCACCATAATCAACCCAACAACTCTTTCTCTCTCCGTTCCTCGGACTTCGATTTTTCTGTATTTCCCATACTTTTTCATTTTTGGCATCTGGGTTTTCTTTCTCTCTCTCTCTCTCTCCAAAATCGAATCTTTCTCATCTGGGTCACTGAATTAATTCCCCTTTTCAACTTGCTGAGCGGTTGCTTAGCGTGATGATGGCTGTTTTCTGTCACAACAATGAGTGCTCTGAATAGGACTATTATTTCCTTCAACAAAACTTCATCCTTCAATCATCGAAGGACTCTCGGCATTGTAAGTCCCAGAGTGATTCATAACAACCGCTTCGGATGTGTCTCTCTGAGGCTTCAGGTTCTTGTCATCTTTGTCTCTGTGGTTTCCTTCTTTTTAGCCATAGGTGGCTACATGTACGTGCTTCCAAGCCTTAGCCACGCGTTTTTCAATGGCCAAGTTCCCTTGTTATTATCTGAACATAACAGCAACGGATCAGTGAGAGAATGTGATGTATTTGATGGAAGCTGGGTGCAGGTTAAAAAAGATCACACCTTGTACAATGCCACAGAGTGTCCTTTTGTGGAACGAGGATTCGATTGTTTAGGGAATGGGAGGAGTGACAGGGATTATCTTGGTTGGAGGTGGAAGCCAAGGAGTTGTGAGATTCCAAGGTTTGATGTGCGTGGTGTGTTGGAAATGTTGAGAAGCAAAAGGGTTGTTTTTGTTGGTGATTCAATGAGTAGGACGCAGTGGGAGTCTCTGATTTGTATGCTGATGGCTGGTGTTGAAGATAAGAGGGGTGTTTATGAAGTGAACCAGAATCAGATAACAAAGCGGATCAGGTTCTTAGGGGTTCGGTTCAGTGCCTTCAATTTCACCATTGAGTTTTTTCGCTCGGTTTTCCTTGTGCAGCAGGGTCGAGTGCCTAGACATGCACCAAAGAGGGTCAAATCGACGCTTTTGTTGGACAAGTTGGATGATATAAGTGACCAGTGGGTTAATTCAGATATTCTGATTTTCAATACTGGACATTGGTGGGTGCCATCTAAGCTTTTTGATATGTAAGTTTCCCTTCCTTTCCACGTTTTGATGTTAAGCCACTTCCTAGTACAGTTGATTCTAATTCTGTGAGTGAGAGCCAAGGGTAGTTTCAGGTTGGACTGAGACACGTACCACATTATGTCCACATTCTATTTTCAAAGAGAACATAGATATGCATATATCCCATCTTGGCATCTATCTTAAATATGTGTAGTTGCTCCTGAATCCTCTTTTTATGCAATTTTTACTTTTTAAAATTACATTCAAGAGTACTTCCCTTTGTGAACAGAAAACTGTCATAGTTAAAATCATGCACAATTGGTTAATATTGCAACTATCTTCCCTGAGAATGAGGGATGTGCATAGCCTCATTTGAATGTTCCTAACTGTCAGGATAAGCTATCTGTCAGCTTTCCTGTTGGATGGGAATTGCATCTGGCTACTTTTTCTGAGCATATTTTTCTATAAATTGAATATAACTTACCGGCAGCAAATGTTCTATTAGCAGAAACGTGTTTATTAGCATAACTAGTTTGCCAAATCAGCAAATCCTTCTAGACTCTCCCATTTTGCCCTTTTTTTTGTCTCTTCTGGCTTATACCTATCAGATTCTAGGCCTTTGATCTGATTCATTAAGCAATTGACCTTGATTTTCCCCATCAGCCCTAACAAATTCATTATTCATTAAATATTCATTCAATTGCTTTTTAAATTTATATTTGTTAGGAATAATCTGTGCCTTCAGATTTTGAAATCTGTTTTTTTTTTTTGTTCCTGTGTAAAATGCTCCTCTTCTTTCTTTCAACAGGGGCTGCTATTTCCAGGTTGGAAGCTCTCTGAAACTTGGGATGACAATTCCAACTGCCTTTAGAATAGCACTTGAAACTTGGTCATCATGGGTTGACAGAGAGATTAATAAAAATAGAACACGTATCTTCTTTAGAACTTTTGAGCCTTCCCACTGGAGGTATTTCTACTTTACTGCTAACATGATTCTCTATTTAAGCATGTTTATCTTTGAAATCTCACTTGCTGGCCATGCCTTATGTATAACTCAAATATTTTCTGGTTAAAATCTGTTCTCTTCAACAATTATTGATCCAGCCTTCATGATTGCTGCAGTGATCTTACCCGTTGGATTTGCAATGTGACCCAGTACCCAACATTAGAAACTAATGGAAGGGACCAAAGCTTGTTTTCAGATACAATTTTACAAGTTGTAAAGAATGTTACTATTCCTATAAATGTTCTTCATGTTACTTCTATGTCTGCTTTCCGGAGTGATGCACATGTTGGTAACTGGAGTGACAACCCATCTATTCAAGATTGTAGCCACTGGTGTCTTCCTGGGGTACCTGATATGTGGAATGAAATTATCCTGTCCCAACTTTTTACTGAATTTGAAATCCCTTCTCAGCAAATTGAATCACTCAGTAAGTTCAGTTATCTTCTAGTAGACTAATACTCTTTCACTTTTGCCTGGGAGCCTTTGGTATGATTTAAGCGCATTCATGATTGGCTAAAATACACAAACTGCCTTTGACTTCTATTGGTGCATAGTCACTCCCCTTATCTAACTTTTATCTAAATTGATAATGAAATCATTCTACGTAAAAGAATTGTAAAACATTCACCTCTTATTGATCTAGTTTACACTTTAATCGTGATGGAAATGACTAATTCTTATGATTCTAATCTTTAATAAAAAAAAATGGATTGCAAATAATTTTAGAGGTTTTATGTTAGCTACTATTTATTTAGATTGAATTATTATTAAGTCTCTCATATATTGTTCAAACAACACTACTTTTATAGTCAAGGTATCTGGGTATGTATTTCCCTAATCATGAAAGCATTGTAATTGCAAGAACTATCTGCCCTTAACTGTAACTTTGTGTAGCCTCAAAATAACTACTTGCCATTGCAATTCTATTTGTAGATCAATCCACAATTACATAATATATCTTAAATTATATGGCCTTTCTACTTCACATGTCAATGTATGGTAATTTATGCCACTTTATTTCTCAGTAGCTTTCTGTTCTCAGGTTGACCTATGCATGGCAGGGTAGCTATGTAGTTATTCTCATATATACCCTGCATTTTTTTTTTTCTCAAGTCCGATGAGTTTAGTTATAACTTTTCTTAGGTTGGATACTTTAAATGTTTCTACTCCCCACTGTAATTAATTATGACTTCAGTCCTAAGCTCAAGTAGAACCCTTAGCCCTTGTTCCACATCAGAGTGAGAGAATACTTTTCTTTTATGAAGTAATGCTTCATCATTTTTAGAAAAGAATTACATTTTTCACATACTTTTTTCTGGGTGCAGATTAGAGAGACAGGGTTCTTAGTAATTGCAAGCGTACCTCAAAAAGTTCAGATGCCTCCTAAGTATGGATCGGATTCTAGCACCATAAATCTGGGGCCATCTCATTCTGCAATTTTGACCTCTGCCATCTACCATGGTTTTCTTCAAAACTCAAACTGCACCAGATTTTGTAAAAGTAAGGCCAAAATACACATACCATTTGTCAAAATCCAATGAAATGGAAAGTTTTTTTTTTTTTTTTTTTTTAATTTGCCAATTCTTTGTATCTCAGAAAGGATATTGTCTGGGATGCATGTCATGATTTTTGGATTGTCATGGCAATACTGTTGTTCTACATAGCAAAAGAAGAAAAGGATAGTACGAATCAATCAAATTTTCATTTTTCTGATTGCCTTGTCTTATTTTTGGTTGTCATATTTCTCTTTATTTAAATGAAACTTTGTTTAATTTTTTGCTTCATTTGGATGCCACTTTTCTTTTGGCCTCGTGAAAGGTTAAGGCAACATTTGACAGGTTCAGATCAGTCATGTGATCACCACCTATTCAGACACTTCATGTTAATATCTATACCTGTATTATGCACAATACAGTGCATTAAGAACAACAGTAGATAGGTGGAGACCGATCTACTCAAGTGTAATATGTGGATAACTACACTTATAAAAAAAAACTGGAAAACAAATATGCTACAGAATATTAGTCACATGGTGAAGAAGTCTAGGTAGTAGGTACATTCTAAAACAGAGGATGTGCTTATTCCAGAAGTTGACAAAAATCAGTTGAACTTCGTATTGATGGGATATTCATTTTGTATCTCGCATGGAAACATAATCCTCCTTTGCTTAAAGGTATGTTTGTATCAGATTATCATCACCACAAACAGATAAAAACCATGATCCAGGGAAATTTTCCAAATTTACTTGCGTTCCCTAAACAGCCTTTCCGGTGAAATACTGGCTGTAAGATAATGAGAAAAAATTGAGAACAATAATTCAAGAATCTTTGTTCAATCAAAACGATTATTCGAGTGCTTTTAACATGATTGATGTAATATTCAACTTTTTTGGATAATTGTCAAGTACATACTAGAAAGTATTCCCTTGTAATGTCTTTTAGCCAATTTCCAATTACCATTTTGTACGGATGGAATACTGATTCCACAATAAAAAGTGCAATTCTAAAAATGTAATGTATAACATGAAATAAATCACACGTGGCTGATTGGATTGGATTAACTATTGAATAAAACAATCATTTCATAGCTTATGGGAAAAATCTTTGTAAGCTAAACTTATGGAAGAAATAATATTTTTAAAAAAATAAAATAAGATGGCATAATCATGCACAATAATAGTATACTTATCAAACTAAGCAAAAAGAAAAAAAAAATGTTTCTTTTAAAAATAAGGTAACAATCATGCATCAAATTAAGCAAATTTTACCTTAAACCTGACACGTCCAATCTAAAAATACTTGTAAAAAAGATATTTTATGCTATTTTAGTATCTTACCAATCTTTGGTAATGATCTTTCGCCTCTATCTTGTTCGCTACTAATTTCATCCGTCACCCCAGCACTCTTTTATCTTCGAACATTAGATAGGACACAAGAAGTAGAATAACAGGTCCACAGAGAAGTCTCCAAATTGAAGATTGTTTTCACTAAATGATATATTGGAATCTATATTACAGAATATGTCAACGAAAACTATGAGAAAAACATTAGAGGGGGAAATATGACTTCCAAAAAAATGCCGCACAACAGATGTATACAGGCATGCATGGAAAGAATTTCTCAGGAATTGAAAAATCATGGATCAATGGCAGTAGGAGTAATACGCTTCTTGGCTGGCTTATTTGATATGGGTGTACTCTTCGGATTGAACAATTGTGGCCCTGCCTTTTCTTCTGCCCCTGATTTTATACCGTCTAAACTTGATTGCAGAGTCTTTGTCTTCTCCTTTGCTTCCGCTTGTTTACCATCTGAATCTAGATTAGCTGGCTGTTTCTCTGCCTTATCTTCTGGCTCAGCTTTTCTTCTATCTAATTCAGCTGCATCAATACTTCCAGTTGTTTCAATGACCATGTCATCAGTTTTCTCTTCTGCTTCATTTTTCCTACTATCTGCTATAACCCCTCCAACATCCCCTGTTGCCTCAATGACCATGTAAACAGCTTTCCCTGCTGCTTCATTTTTCCTAAAATCTGCTAAATTCCCAGTTGACTGGATCATGCCAGCCTTCTCTTGTGTTACAGTTTTCCCACTTTCTGTTACAACAGCACCAATATTGCCAGAGGCTTCAATGACCACGTCATCAGCCGTGTCTTCTGATTCCATTTTCTTGCTCTCTGCTAGAACTGCACTAACATTCCCAGTTGGTACAGTTACAGTGTCATTGGTTGTCTGTACAGTGCTCCTACCATCCTTGTTTGAGACTTTTCCTTCTAGAAAAATATATAAAAGGGAAATTAAAAACGTCAGAGTGGTGACAATATGACATCAGAAAAAGGAAGGCTACTTACCTGATAAAGAGTAAGGTGATCCAAGTTCGTCATTTTCAAATTCCACCAAAGAGCAGAAACCATCTTGTGAGGACAATGCCAAATAATGAGCATCAGATGACCTTATGAACAAATAACAGTTAGAGTTAAACCTTTCCCTAAAAATTCATCTTAATTCTCAAACCAAAAAAGGAATTGCTAGCAACTAAAATTTACCAGGTAATATCTGTTATTGCGGCATAGTGAAGGCCAGCTAATACAGCTATCGGAGAGGTGCTCTCAGTGTCATAAATGTACAATGAATTCAAAGTGGCAACAGCAAATATGATGCGATATGGGAATTTAAATAACCCAGCTGCAGTAAGCAAAATGAGCATTATGCATCTGTTGAACAATAATTTCTCCAAGACAGGCAAAATTTTAAGCAATACTAATTGGCAGTGCAAGCTTTGATTTAAGCTGACCCCCAGGCCACTCAGGCAATTCAATTGTAACAGTACAGTCAAGCACCATTATATATAATAAAAAACTTCGTACCCCATTGCCCAGAGGCTCTTCGCTATGCGAAGGTTAATAGCTGTTCATAAAATATAAGTATACCAAGTACACAAATACCTGAATTTGTTCCCCGAAGTTTAAAAAATATGGGGCAGAATCGGACAGCTACAACAGCTTTGCTTGCACAGGGAAGTTGTATAGCAGGCCTGTATAAAAGGTCAAATAATAAAGTAACACATCACAAACACATACTTTTGTAACTTGATTCATTAACTTAAAACAAATAATTGCACATAAAAGCCAGAAAATTGTATAGTTTGTGGCATTGAAATTTAACTACTCATCTAGAAAGCAAAAGATTAGAAGTCTGTTTTGGTTTTGCATAAAATAGCTGAAATTTTACCTAGAAAGATCTTTTCTAGAAAATATGTAAGCCGCATTCACAGATTCAGATGCAGTACTAATTTTGTAAGAGCCTGAAATAGGTAAAGTGAGACATAAACTTATCAGTAAGAAACCGAGCATATGGTAAATGTTATGCAGGGTTCAGGCCTCAAAAGGAAGAAATCAATAGATATGATTCAACCCATAAGTTGAAAATATCTATTGATTTTAAAAACAGTCCAGACATCAGAATGCAACCAACAATACATAAATCAACAATTCAATCTCCTTTGACCAGAGACTCGTCCACTTCCTTGTAAGATAAAAGATGATAAACTATGAAATATTCAAGTGCTGGCCTGATTCTAAAACAATCTCAGCATGCAATTACAAAAGCTCGTCCATGGAACTAGCACAAAAAGTAAGATTAATTGAATCATGATCTACTACTGCTGAAAGCAAATACCTGCGGGCACAAGTAGAAATGAACCATCAGGAGACCATGCTAATCTCCTGAAGAAAGATGGCAACGTCTCATCATGGAAGAGATGAAATTTTGTCTCCTACATTAAGAAAATTAAGCCTGATGTTCAAGTATGCAACAACCCATCAATGATGCAAATAAAGACAAATATGGACCTCTAATAAGCTAACCTTAGAATTCTTAAATAATGGCTGATCTGCCTTGGAAATGACTTGCTGACAAACATAATTGATTTTCTCAATGCCCTTTGATTTATGAGGCTTATTCATGTAAATTCGGCAAGTCCTATCAGAACTAAGAGAAGTAACATATTTCCCTAGAGGGTCCCATGCAACCCCCTGAACATAGTGTGCATGGGTATCCAACGTCTGAAGGTTAGTTCCTGACACACAAGGATCAAGTACTATAAGAACATAAACCACACACTACAATTGCCATTGCAATTACAGCATATCAACTGCCATGTGCAACAGTTCAAGTGTATTGAGGACAGTCAAGTCTCATCTTTCTTACCTTTGTTAACATCCCATATAATGCAACAATTATCAACTGATCCAGAAATGATATACGTGGCATCAGTAGACCACTGCAGGTCCAAAATGTCCTTGTGGTGAGATCTAATTCACAAAAATATCTTTTATAAGCTGGAAATCAATGCAGTAAAACAGGAATGTTAAAATGAATATTAAAAAAAAATTATGTCATTGCTCTGTATGAATGATTCCTGAATTGGTTTTTAATCAAACCAAATAGTGTTGTGTGATCCATGAATTGACCTCACCCAGAGGAATAAGGCTTTGTTGTTGTTGTTGTTGTTGTTTTTTATGAATGGGTTGTAGTCATAGTTTGTAATTCTAATTTAATAATACTCAATCTTTCCTTACATATATATTTGCAGAAATAAATCCAGCAAAATCATTACTTAGTTAAACTGAAACAGGTAAGCACAAATTCAGCATTCCCTTTCCTAATAAACTATGAAAACCGTGGAGCTTGTTTAGTGTACAATTTGACAAATTGAATGGATATCAATCAGCTAAAATATGGCAAAATCTGCCATACGGCTGGGTTTTTTTTTTTATAATTATTTTACAATGCTTTACTTTTAAATTTTAGTGCTTCTAAGTGCTCATTGACAAATCAAAGCAAAGGCCTAACCGTAACATCTTGAGAACCTTCCATGTCTGGCCAGCATCAGTAGAATGCAGCTTCCAAATTATCAAGTCCCCTCCTGGAAAAAAAAATCCAATTTAGATGAAACATTGCCTAATTACATTAACTCTAGGAAAACATAGCTGAACACACGAAGATCGTACCATCAGCACCAGAGGCTAGCAATTCCCCTGCAAAAAAAAAAAAAAATTGTTACTAACAGAAATTGCAGGACAACAAATGAGGGAAAACAATTCAAATATCATGAACAATAGCAAAAATGATTAACGAGATACATTTCCGTGACAATCAAAGTATATCCGTGCGAATTAACAAGATACTAACTAGTTGATCCAATCAAATTTTGACGTATCCTATTCCTAGGAGGAGAAGCAGAAGCAGCGAATTTGACTTACCGGAAGAAGAGAAGCGAATAACATTAACTGCAGAGCTATGGTAAGAGAGGTTACTAAGATAGGAAACCACGGGAAGCTTCTTCGGTGACCCCGCTGGTTTTATTTGCCAAAACTGAAAACACAAGAAGACGAATGAAATCGAGCGAACGATTTTCCCTAATCTAAGCGAATGCGAAGCGAGAGAGAGACCTTGATGTCGAAATCGGCGCCGGCGGTGGCGAGAGTGGCGGAGTGAGGGTGGAAATCGAGGGTTAAGACGGGTTTGCCGTCGTGCCAGCTAATCTGAACCGTGCCACCCTTCATTGTTTTCCGTATCGGAGTTTTTAGGTTTGGAGTGTAGAAGAAAGAAGAAGAAGCCACATAGACACTGAGAAATGGATTTTCGCGCCCCCCTTTTGCTCTTGGCGGGAAGTGCAATATGGGCCTACAGTACCACACTTACAAGTGATTACCTGTAATTTAGGTAAATATTTTAAATAGAGAGAATATAATTATAATAATTGATTTGAAAAAATTACTCGAATTACATTAAATATTGGAAGAAGAAAAAACTATTCGTAAATAATGGAAATAGAGCCACTAGGATGGTTGAAACCAGCCATCTGACACATCTTTTTAAAGTAGTGGAAGTGTGGTCTAACCATCAGAACCGGCTCTAATATCATCCCTCACTTATATATTTTAATGAGAGATTATTTTTAATCGATAAGAGACTTGAATTATTTCTAACATTAATAATACAATACAAAGACTAAGTGTGCTACGTTACTGAGTCGTGGACCAAGAGAAGTAGAGACCTAGAGAAGCCGATCCAGATAGTTATAAGTGCCCGTAAAACCAGTCCGGTTAGTTGAACCGGTTTGAAAAAGAGTTTGGTTCGGCTTTTAAAAAATCCAGTTTGTTTAACTGAAACTAGTTTTTGGCCCAGCTAGCCAATCCGAGATTATTAACTTGAGCCAAATACGCGGAGCAATACTAGATTAACATATCAATTAACAAGCTCTTATATAAGCTTTGATCGTTGTTTTACACCCAGCTGTTGCAAACATTGAGACGCAGAAAGAGAAATTAAAGTATATAGAAGAAAAATACACACCACCAGATAATTTTAGTGGTTCAAATTTGGCATATGATGCAAATGCAAATGCAAACTAGCTACCGATTAAGATTCTCAACAATCCCCAAAGCAACATCACATAAACACTTCAAACCATCCTCTCTAGGAGCAAGCTCAGAAGGATAAACCAAACCCGAGTAGAGTTTGAACAAGTTGTGACAAACATTGGAGTAATCATAGGCTGCAATGATGTGCATGGAAGCATAGTCATATGCCTCATTAACCAAATCCTGAGCAGAAGCTTGGAGGGCATCACTGGCATACTTGTACTTTTCTGCACACTCCTTCAGCACCCTTTTGAAGGTGGAATCGTTGTTGTTGGCAGTGCCAAGCATCTTAGAAGACAAATAGAGAGAAGTGGAAGTGGCATTGGCCATTCCAATCCCAACCATGATCACAGCCAAGCCCTTTGGGTCCGCGTTTGCGCTGCTTGGATTGGATTTCAGGGAGGAGAAACACAGATTGTAGTACTTGGTGTTCTTGCAGGTTTTCTCTATCAAACTGCCATCTCCTTTAACAAATACGTGTGGCTGAAGAAGGTGTGCTAGCAAGAGGAGAGATAATAGATAGAAGATCTTAGAAGCCATTGAGATTGAGATAGCAAAAGAAGAACCAACACCGAATTATCATCACCAAGCACCTAAAGGTATTTATAAGGGGATTGAGAGTTTTTCAAGAAGGTTTTAAGGGATTTCCTTTTACTGTTAAATTCTGGGAGATTTGCACTGTGACATGATTTGTTAAAATCTTTTAATTCAATTTTAATTTGAACGTTTGGAATTTATTTTAGTTTAAGGGAAACTTTTGTTATAACTATTAAATTAATTGTCTTATGATTTGTGTGTGGTTTCCGAAAATATGTTTCAGCTTCAAATTCCTTCTTAACGTTCAGTTTTAGTAAATAAAAAATGTACTTCTCTATTTTCCACGCACAGTGTTAAAATTTTAATGAAAGTCGAGGCAATAATTAAAGTCAAGAGGCAGAATTATGTTCGGATGTGCTTTTACGTCCGGTTTGTCTTGCGTTTCAAGAATTAATAATAGTTTGCCTGAATTTTCGGCTTGAAATTGGACGACAAATTCTTGCAATGTTCTATGTAGGACTCGTGACATGTAACACGAGCATTGATTGGTTTGGTCCATGTTCTTGTGATAAACTAGGAATATCTTGTACCAGTACTAGTACATTATTGTTGGTTGTTGGCTAATTATAAGCAATGATGAACATATCTTTAGGGCGGGGCATAAGTTGTAAACTATGCATGAGTTGTTTTCTAGTTGTATTTACCGATTATGCAGACCTTTTTTGGGAAAACACCAAGCTACTCATAAGGCATTGCTTGTCTTCTAGCACACATCCAGAGCCCAATTAATTCACGGGTCACAACCAACAAGAATCTAGACTCTCAATCCCATGTCTATCCAGTTCTGAAATGTTTCTCATTCACCACTACTTGAACAATTAATAAGCTTCAACCACCATCCTTCTAGATTTTGCTCACTCCAAAAGGCTACAAATCTTTGAAGTTGCTCTACTTTTTGTCAGAAGATTTTCACTTATTTCAAGTTCAATGATCTCCAATTCTTATCATCAATAATATTCACATAAGAGTAGTAATTAATTAATCTTGTCATTACGGGTAAGATAGTTTAATTTATTTGAGAAGACTTTTGATAGATTTCTGCATACAAATTTCAAAATTCAAATCCACTCAGCGATGAAATATATACTCTACTCATATGTAAAACCCGGCAGTAGAGCAACACCTTAGTTTGTTTTGTACAAACGCAATGAAACTCAAAGGAGAACCTTGAACTTTCTTATACATTGACTATTATCCTAAACATATTTTCTTTCTGACATAAAAAATGAATAATTTGAAGTGTTTGAATTCACGGGGATGATACAACACAGGTTCTTCACTTTTTCCAATGTATTTAAAGGCTTTATTGATTTCTGAGAAAGGCACTCATGGCTGATAAATTTTGATAATTTCTCCGGCTCAAGTTCTTGTCACATTAGAAATAAATCAGAAGAAAAAAGTGTATGATGACAGGTGTCTAAGATAAAAAGTTGATTTAATTTAAAGCTAATGCCTAATCCAACAATATCACTATACTTCTTTTCATCTAGAAATTGTTGTCAATTTAATTATAGCTTTTGCACCTCAGTTAATCCAGAGTTCTCATGGTTAGTGTCTAAAAAACATGTGCCTTCTTGAGCTTCTCAGCTCGTGGGACTTACAACAATATGGGGCTCGAGTTTTTACGAGTTTCGTTCGTGCAAGTTTGCACAGCCAAACTCGAGTCTCCAAAATCACACATTTTTATACCCTTTAGCCTATGTTGCTTATAGTTCTCTAGACACTTAATTAGACACTCTAATTAAATTTTAAAGTCCTAAATTGTATCATGTATTCATGTAGCTTAGCTTTAGATGATTAACAGGGAAGTTTACAAATTGACCTAAGTCCTTAGACTAATTTCTCCAAGTGTCTTCAGTCTTTCACCTTTTGGCCTTCGGCTTTGTCTTGGTGTGTCTTAGAATGATTTAAGTGTTGGATTTGTAATCATCAAAACTTTTTATGAATGTCTTTTGGAAGTCTTCGGCTTGGGAGGTTATGGTTTATATTAACATTAACACTTTAATCATCAACTACGATGATTTACATACCAATCTCAAGCTATGCTTAAGATTTTCTTCCACTGACAATTATAAGAGTATTACAGTAATTTGACCTTTTACAATCAAGGAAACCATCTTAAATAACCAAATACCCCAAGATTCAATGTTTAGTTTGAATCTTTGCTAGTAACCTCAACACGTCATTATTCATTGTTGTTCTGCCGGATGATATTAAGGATTAAGGAGTCTTTTAATTCTATCACTTTTTGTTGAAAATAATAATAATTACTTTTTTAACAACATGGTCCTCGTTCCTAACCAATTAATAACTTGTGACAAATATTAATGTCTCTCAACCATGACTTGATTGTATAGCTAATAGCCTATATAATATAAGTAAAATAAAAACTTTTATCTTTTATAAAAGACTAAAATATATTTGTGATCTTTATTATATATATATATCTGAATTTTGATTTTAATTTCTGATAATTTTTTTTATTCATTCATATTTAAAAAGTTTTATTTTTTACTCGTGTCATTAAGATTTTACCGATTAACTGGCTATGTGATTGTTAATTTCTTAAAAATATGATTTGTGATTATTTTAAAACCATCAATATTTGTATTGAATTATAAGGTACAAGAGATAAAAACCTCTCGAAACAATTGAAACTAAAAAATAATTCCACCCACAATTAAAAAATAGAACTCAGATTCAAAAGGATAGAACATCCTTTTTTTTTCAATTGAAAATTAAATACCTTATCAATTACTAGCAGCAAAGCGAGAAATAGGATATTCATGAGATCTTACAAAAATAATTCCGCGGTTGCTGCAACAAGAGTAAGCAATTGCTACACAACAGAATGGCACAAAAATCTATGAGAAGAGCCTTTGAGCTTCTTGGCGAGGCCATCGGCATTCGGCGGCGGAGTCGTTGGGAGAGAAATATTAAACACTCTTCCCATCTCAAAGTTTTTTTAGTTTCAATTGTTTATGCATGACAATTTAAAATTCAAATAAATCTTATAATTTTAAAAAGTTAACACTCTATCATCAGTTGAGTTGACGGAGAAATGCTAACAATCAGGATGAAAAATGAAACTTTTTAAATATTAAGAAGCAAAAAATTATCAAATTAAAACTAAAAGTTATATATATATATATATATATATATATATATATATATATATATATATATAAAAGTAGAGAGAGGGAGGCTAAATTAGGACAAATCTAATTAAAATTGTTAGCCCATGAAGTTGACTTCAATCGTACACAAGTACGTACAAGATGTTATCAAAATTTATGTACTATCACATCGAAAAAACTTGTGTGTATTAATATTCATTTAATAGTATATATATATTTAGGACAAATTTAATTAAAATTGTTAGCCCATGAAGTTGACTTCAATCATACACAAGTACATACAGATGTTATCAAAGTTTATGTACTATCACATCGAAAATAATTAAAGAAAACTTGTGTGTATTAATATTCATTTAATAGTGGGCCAATTTTGCATGTGTATTATAATATTCGTTTAATAGTGACTCCAATTGAAATTCATAAATGTCTATGAAGAATAAAAAATCCAAAATTCTCATTGAAACTTTTTAATGAGAGGATTTACTCCACAAATTCATTTTATGCATTTATTCATTTTGGAAGAAAAAAGATTATGAATTAATAGGCTAAAAGAATTTATATAATTGTCCAATCTTACCTCAGTATGACAAGTGTATAAAATTGTTTTATATTATGAGTGCATAACATTAAAATGTAAAAAAAATGAAATTACCAATCAGATCCTTGCTCTTTATTAAAATGTATATTCGTCTTTTATCTTTTATTCGGCTATGACCAAGGCATGCATTCTTGTCTACCCCAAAAGGCACAAACTATTAAAGTAAGAAATCTAGCAAACAGAAGTGAGGATTAATTGTCCCCACTTGAAGTTATTCATTCATTTAATTAAATTTTAACCGACATTAGTTCAACTTTCTGTGGGTCCACTTGTCCATGTCAAATTAAACTTGTGGGTAAACTAATTAGGTAGGCGCAGCTTCTCAGCAGACACTATTTTTGTTTTTTTACGAGAAAACTTCTAAAAGACCCGTAATACTCAATACCTAAGAACAATTTTAAAATACGAATCAACACGCAATAAGAAATTTAATTTTATGTAACTAATAAAATAGTAAGTACTATCCTTTTTTTTACGCAAATAGAAAGTACTATCCTACTAAATAATAATAATTTAATTTTTAAATGTAATTCAAATATTCTTAACAGTGACATAATAATTCCACCAAAAAATACTAAATGACATAATTATTTTATTTTTTTATTTTAATATAAAAGTTTAGTTATATTAATCACTTTTCATACAATATTATTTAAGTTAAATTATAATTTTGATCACCCTAATTTTAAATTCATGATTTTAATTCCTTTGATTTTTAATTGTAATATTTAGTTTTTTAATTTTATAAATTAATGATTTTGATTCCTGATATATTATTAAATAATAATTGTGATTATTAGACATATTAAATTAATTTTAAATTAAATAAAAATTATGAATTATTAAAAATTTTAATAAAAGACTTTTTTATCTTTAATATGGTGTTGCTGTCTGTCGGTGGAGTTGTGACAATGGAGGAGGAAGAGATATTTTGCCGAGGAGAGAAGAAACACATTATTATAGAGAATCATGATTATTAATATTTTTTAATAATTAATGATTTTAATTAATTTATAATTAACTTAATAATGTGATTAATCATAATTATTTATTAATAATCTATTAGGAGGAGGATCAAAATAATCAATTTATAAAACTAGAAATACCAAATATTATAATTAAAATCTAGTAAGACTAAAATCATTAATTTAAGAAACATGAGAAACCAAAATTATATTTTAGCTTATTACTTATAATTATAGTTGCATTAAAAAATTATTTTATTTGTACACAGAATAAATTTTAATATATCAATGAATTTTATAAATGATAACCGATGTACTAAAGTTTATGATTCTACTAGTCCATTCTCATTTATATTTTTAAATGGCAATTTTAAAATAACATAAAAAATATTTATGTTTTAGAAATTTTGTGTAAAATAAGAGTTATTTATTATTTATATATACATATAAACACCACTTCTATTTAATATAAATATAAACACTACTTTGAAAATTAATTGCAATTAATTTTCTCCTAAGTTACACAAAGTGGGTTTTTATAATAATACAAAATATAGTATATGTTTTAATAATTTTTATTTTTTTTAAAACTTAAATATAAACACGGTAAAAATTTGTAAAACTATTTTTTTAACATAAAATGATTTTTCATAAAAAAACTGAAAATACCTGTTCTTAGCTTCTTATAATCCTTGTTAAAAAAAAAAAAAAAACTTCTTATAATAAGCTAAACATATGGGACACGTCCTTATCTTAAAAAGTAATTAAAACAAGACCTTATATTCACCACGCAAAAAAAAGACCTTATCTTATGTATTCTATATCATTACTGTTTATTATGAAACTCCCCAAACTACCGTTCCTTCCGGTTTACTTTAGGGGGAAAAAATTCTCCCAAAACTAAGGTCAGGTAAACATACCACATTACCTACCATTAGCTGGTTCAAGAAAAAGTAAGAAACCATTACCGTGCACTTGGTGGTCAACAGAAAGGAAAAAAAAATTATATCTATATCAATATACAAACCAGATACAATTTTATGTAATTGTTTTGAGTCTTCATATTTTTTAGATCATTTTATTTATATTTTTAATAATATTAAAGTAATAATAATAATTAATCTTCACGTATTAAAACTGATCAACTAATCAAAATTAAGTAACCACTCACTAATCACTTTACATTTTTATTAGACAATTTTACCTTTAGATCATTTTTTATTTTTTTTTAACTTATATTAACTTTCCACTACTTTTATATTATTAATTTTTTTATTAACTGTATTTAACTTGTATTCTTTTTATTATTTAAAAAATCCATAGAGGCACGTCTTCCCCTGGTTATTATAATTGTAAAGAAACGTTACATTTAAAAGTAATGTTCAAATAGAATGTTTGCATGTGTTGTCTAGTGGGCGAGCTACCTGAATTGTACACATATCCACAATAAAGAGGCTCCACAGGTTTGTCCAGCCCATAATATGCATCCCACTGAAACAATTACCTCTAACCAAAATATAAATCAACAAAATTATTTTGCCTTCTCTTAATTAAAGCCTTCTTCTACTTGCACCCTTTCTTATATGCTGCGTTACATAAACAACATCATACAACATTATATTCAGTTGTTCTTTCTAATGGAGGTACTAGAGCATCCCTTATTGGCAGAGATACCCGTATTAGCCGAACCATGCATGGATCAAAGCGTGGACAAAACCAACAACGAGGTTGGAGTGTTATCCAAAACAAGCATATCATCTCATGACTTTTGCAACCACTCTGAGTCCTTCAAGAAGCTCGTGGAGATGGGTTTGCCGTGTAATGAATCAGTTGAGGAAAAGCTGCATTGGTTGCGGTTACAAATCATAGGTAATGAAGCAGAGTTCGATTCCCCATTTGGAAAGCGAAAAGTTGTCTATGCTGATCACACTGCTTCAGGCCGCAGCCTTCACTACAATGAGAATTTCATCATCAAACACCTTCTTCCTTTCTATGGTATGTTATTCACATCATTACACCAAGCCACCCTTAATCATTTATATATACTATAAGCTCTGATTTGATATAAGAGTAAATAGTGTATACACTTATTATATTATCTAATCATAAATTATCACGCAAGTTTGTTAACTTTAACCATGTCTACCTCAAAATTATACTTACCATTTTTTTTACTGTGCATGGAAATTAAACTCTTGTTATAATATGTTGCTAGCTTATTTTTTATTATGTATAGACTATGGAAGGTACGTTGCTCAACTTAATTTTCCATATTAAGGAAGCAAGCTATAGAGGACACTAGAATTTTAAATGTGAGAACATGTCTGAGTCTTGTTATTTTGTGTATAGGTAACACGCACACATGTGACAGTTATGTGGGAAGCAGGACAACAAAAATGGTACACGAAGCAAGTGAGTACATTAAAAAGTGTTTAGGTGGTGGAGAAGATGATGCACTTATATTATGTGGCTCGGGCACAACTGCAGCTATCAAGAGGCTTCAAGAAGTGATGGGAATCGCTGTGCCATCTGTTTTGAGGGAAAGGGTTTTGAAGAGCCTTAGCACAGAAGAAAGATGGGTGGTTTTTGTTGGACCTCATGAGCACCATTCAAACCTCCTTTCTTGGAGGCAAAGCTTGGCTATGGTGGTAGAGATTGGTCTTGATGATAAAGGGTTGCTTGATATGGATGCTCTAAAGCTACAACTTGAGGCCTACAAAGACACCAATCGACCCATGTTGGGATCTTTCTCAGCTTGTAGCAATGTCACGGGAATCTACTCAGATACACGAGCAATTGCTCAGCTTCTTCATCGGTACAAAGCCTTTGCATGCTTTGATTTCGCAGCAAGGTATTCAGTTAGATCAATAATTGTGGGCATGTGTTGTCGATTCTCTTACTTGTTCTACTTGAATTGATTAAAATTATCAACATTGGTTCACACAAGTAATAAGGACTTTATGTTCTTTAATTTTACAGACAGGTATTGTATAGAATTTTTGGCATGTGTTGTGCTATCTGTGTACATGGAGAATTAATATATAGTCTTAAGACGACCAGATATATGTCTATAGTTCTTACTAATCTCTATATGACATGAAGTCAAATTTTATTCTTTTTTTTATAAATCACAAAACTCAATTACTTGTCATGTGGAAATCGATGAGGATCATAAACATGTGTCAGATCATACAATAATTTCCCGTTGTGCATGAGTTTGTGTGTTAGAAACATTTGGAAAGTTGGTAATGCTTTTATTTGTTTGTTTAGTGGTCCATATGTGGAGATTGACGTGAGGTCAGGGGAGAGTGATGGGTATGATGCAGTGTTCCTGAGTCCACATAAGTTTCTTGGTGGTCCTGACTCTCCTGGTGTGCTCCTCATGAACAAGGCCCTGTACCTGCTAGGATCTTCACCACCGTCCACTTGTGGAGGTGGAACCGTGACTTATGTCAATGCCTTCAATGAACAGGTAAATTGCCATTCTCATGTTGAAAATTTTGGAAAATCATTCGCTATGAGCCTATGACAGAAACTACGATTTGGATCGAAAAATAACTCTAAAGTTACCTAAGAAATTGTATCTAAGTTTTATCCTTTTATGCCATCTTACCTATGACAGAAACCACATTAAAATATGTAGACATACATCCATTTCAATATTCATTTTGCAAAGCATTTTAAAATCTTCTTCCCCTTCACCTTATATTCATTCAAACTTCATCAGTCATCATCATCAAATTTAATGCAGGATACATTATACTTGGAGAACATAGAGGAAAGGGAAACTGGGGGGACGCCTCCAATAATCCAGACAGTGAGAGCAGCATTGGCATTTTGGGTGAAGGAATATATAAGCTATGAAGATATTGAAAAACGGGAACAACTGTACATTAACAAGGCACTCGAGAGACTTGGTTCAAACCCCAACATTGAGGTTCTAGGAAACTTAAAGGCCAAGAGACAAGCTATATTGTCATTTCTGATATACTCTACCACCACCAATTCTTGCTCAGCTGGTGAGTGGAGTGATGGTAACAAAGAAAATGAAGGGGAGCTTGATTTGTGGGCAGAAACGGGGAACCAAAGAGGTAAACCACTTCATGGTCCTTTTGTTGCAGCATTGCTCAATGACCTCTTTGGAATTCAAGCTCGAGGAGGGTGTGCTTGTGCTGGACCTTATGGACACGAATTGCTCCACATCAACAAGTCTCATTCACTTGCCATTAGATCAGCAGTTCAAGAGGTGAAAAACATGACCCCCATCAACTTTAAATATTATGTTTTAAGTGTGTAAAATGTGGGTTACATTACTTAAGATTTTAGTCCTTACAATTTAAAAATCGGTGGTGTGGTTCTTGCATTTCTGAAATGTGATGGATTTTGTCCTTGACTTTATACTTCATTTCCAACTAATCAAGGACAAAATCTACCATGTTTCAGAAAATACAAGGACTAAAACTATTGATTTTAAAACACATTTGATTTGTTTTAAAACTAAAATTGTTTTGTTACTTTTGCCCAGGGCTATATTGGAGTAAAGCCAGGGTGGACTCGAGTAAGTTTTCCATACTACATGAGTGAAGAGGATTTTGAGTACATTCTGAAAGCCATAGAGTTTATAGCTGTGTATGGCCAACGATTCATTCCTCTATATAGTTTCAATTTGATAAATGGCAGCTGGAGATTGAAGACACAGAAATTTGAGGCACAAACCAAGGAAGGCACTGACAAATTTGAGGTGGCTAAATGTGTTGCTAGTAGCCTCCGCAAATTCCCTTCTCAGGGTATACTCCAGGAGGAAGTGGATCCCAATATCTTCTGCTTTAGAATTTAAATTTATTGTCAATAATACCAAACACCATTTGTTCCATGTACAAATATTTCACGAGACTTTCCATTGCTTTTACACCATGATTGGGATCTACATTTCCTGGCACCCCTTGCTGGTTTCTATACTTTAAAAAATTAAAATAGTGAATGACTGGTATTGGATTTAGAAATGAAAAACTCTTGCTCGCAAAACGGTCAATAATTCAATGCAAGTAAGGCTAGTGAATGATTGGAATGGTGACAGAGATTGGAGTGAAGAGGAATAGAGTGGATAAAAAAGTTGATCCAATTGTTTGTTTTGTAATAAACTAACAATAGATCAGAATCGAAGGGGATGAGACTTGTTTTCTTAGTCTAGTTTTTATCAAACTTTGGAATTGAATTTGCATTCCACTCCATTATAAACATTCAAATAATAAAATAATATTTGTAATCCAATTCATTTCATTGTATTATGTTTCAATTCACTCAACTTCATTCTCTATCATCAATGTAAACAACTTGAAGGAAACTTGAATTTACTCAAAAAAAAAAAAAAGAAACTTGAAAGAAGTTTATATGGGACCCTTTTTTTTTTTACAAAAAATTATATGCTACCTAGACCCATATAATCATATAGATGGATATTATAGTATCTAATGTATTCGAAGGAAAGTCTGTAAAAAAAAACTTTTGAAGGAAGTTGTAAAGATGAATTTCAATAGTTTCTAACCCACTCTTTTAATTATATTATTTATTATTAATTTAAGTTGATTGAAAATCATAAAATTTTATCGATTTTACTTTTTATTTTAACGATTCTCTTTTATAATTTTGTGTGTTTTTTGATAAATTTAAACTAGTATTAAATAATATATTAGGAGGAATATAATGGGAAGGATATTAATTACCCAAATTCTAATCTAGTTGGACTTTATGAGTTTAACAACCCTTTTATCTTTATAGTTACAATAACTTTTTTCTTTTAGTTTTTACGGTTAAAAATATATAATTTTAGTCTTATATTCCAATTTTCCAACCTATTTGGTTTTCGCTGTATAAAATCGCCTAACATAGTTATATTTATATTTTTAAAACTGCTACAACATGGACAATAATGACTCATAATGAAAGACTAAGGACTGAAATAATTTTTTAAAAGAAACAAAAACAAAGAATTTTAATAAAAAAACAATAAACTAAAAGTATACTGTATTTTAGCCTTAATTTTATTACGAAGGTATGAATATGAATGATTTTTTGTTTCTTTTTATATTTTGATGACTCGGACCTCAACTTTGTCGGCTTTTTACTCTGAAAAAGTAACGACGACCTCCACTGCAGAGCACCGTTGTCACCGCAACAATCATCGACAAAACGCCGTCGTTTGAAGCAGCTACGGAGATCCACTGCGATATTCGATTGAATTCCGCGCTCTCTTACAACTAGAAGAATCAGGTTCAATTTTCCATCGCAATTTCGGTATCTTCTCTTCCTCCAATTTAAACTCGCGTTGCAATATTCAGGGTAATTCCTCAATCGTTTCTCCTGTAGCTTCAGTTTCCGTTTTCCTAGAACTTATCATTGTTAAATTGTTGCTCTGTTATTTTATTCGCATGACTGCTGCAAAGGTTTCTGCTCAGTGTCTCGGTGCTCGGGTTTTGCAGTAGTCGTCAGAATTGGGCAACTGCAAAGAGGGTAGTATCGATTTGTGAGAGGATTAGGGTTTTCACCATGGTTTAAGGGATTTATAGGGTTTATATTGATAGAGTAGCCAGTGTCGGTAGCATTAACGTACTTTAGTTGTTCTGGATTTGATCCAATTGAAATTAGGGTGTCCCTTCGATGATGGTAAATTGAGGATGGTGAGGTTTTTAGGGTTGACTCTTGGTTATGCTGAAGAACCCCGTGAAATAGCATCGAGGTCGAACCTGACCAGTGATTCTGGTGAAAATGGGTGGCTCATCAGGTTCTTTGACTCGGCATTCTTCTGCGAGTGGATTGCTGTTAGCTACTTGTACAAGCATGATCATGCCGGGGTGCGTGATTATCTCTGTAATAGAATGTATACTCTTCCTTTGCAAGGTGTTGAGAGTTATTTGTTCCAGATATGTTACATGATGATACACAAGCCTAGTCCCTCCTTGGATAAGTATGTGATAGACGTGTGCTCGAAGTCGCTTAAGATTGCTTTGAAGGTGCATTGGTTCTTGATGGCGGAACTTGAGGACTCTGATGATAATGAAGGGATTAGTGGGATTCAGAAGAAGTGTCAGATTGCTGCCACCTTGATGGGTGAGTGGCCACCTCTAATACGGCCCCTAACTGAACCCCCGAGTCCCGGAGGCAAAAGCCAAGTTTTGAATAGGTTACTGTCGTCGAAAAATCTCTTGTTGTCACTAACATCCTCACCACCTGCTCAAAAGCCTTTATCATTTTCACCGTCCTCAGGAAACAATTTGCAAGAGGATGACAAACCACTTTCTCCTGATGAGAATAAGATATTCAAGAAGTTTATGCCGAGCCCGAAGGTTAGAGATGCTTTGCTTTTTCGGAAGTCAGTGGACAAAGACGATGATGGTTCAGAAAAGGATGGTTTTTTCAAGAGGCTTTTGAGAGATAGCAAAGGTGATGATGAACTGGGCCAAAAAATTCGTGATTCATTTCTGTTTAGGAAGTCGTCTGTGAAAGATGATGAAGACTCTGAAAAAGAGAATTTCTTTAAAAGGTTCTTAAGGGACAGTAGAGGTGACGATGAAGACTCGGAAAAAGATGGTTTCTTTCGAAGGCTCTTAAGGGATAGTAGAAGCGAAGATGAAGATGTAGCTTCAAGTTCAGAGGGATTATTTAAGAGGTTGTTTCGTGACAGCAAGAATGATTCTGAGGACAGAACACGTACTAAAACAATAGAAGATGAAGATAAAGAGGGATTTTTCCGAAAGTTTTTCCGGGAGAAATCTGAAGATAGGAAGGATGGGAGTCATAGGAATGATAATAGAGATGTGGCTAATTTTGAAGAGAAATATGCCAAACCTGCTGAAGAGGATGAAAAAGAAGGGTTTTTCCGGAAATTATTTAAGGATAAATCTGAGGACAAGAAAGATACAAATGATAAAATTGAAGAGGGTACTGCCAATGGTGAGGAAGAAGAGTCTTCTGAGTTTTCCTTGTTCAGAAGACTATTTCGCGTGCACCCTGAAGAGGCTAAAAGTAGTCTGTTCAATGAAAACAGTAATAATGGCGGTTTATTTGAAAGTAGTCCAGGTACAGAGAATTTTTTCCGTAAATTGTTCAGAGACCGTGACCGTTCAATTGAAGATTCAGAGCTATTGGGTTCAAAAAGACAGAAAGAGGTCTGTTAAATATTTGTTTATAATTTGGTTTATTTCTATGGTAAAATCAGGAATATAAAGCAAAAAAGTGTGAATGGAACCCATATATACAGAATCCTAATTATTTTTTTAATCATAAAAGATGCTTAATGGCTCTCTGTGACTTCATGATAGAAAGTCTGTTTTACAATGTCCATTTGGACTCTGACATTGCTTAAATTTTTGTAACAGCCACTTGATTGGCTTGACTACCTGCAGGCACAGCCTCTGCTTTGAATAAATCAATTTAAATAAACATGGTACAATTCATGCATGATAGCATGACGTCAGAAATGGTCCATATATGCGACGTCTCTGATTGTAGTTGTAGGTCTGAGGGCTACTACTACTAGTATCAATGCATTCTGAAATTTATTTCCATTTTCTCCTTTATGTTTTGCTAGTTTTTAATCTAAGATAAAGATTATTTCTCGTATATCACATTATTATGGCCTCGTTTGGGGGTTATCATATTATTTTGGCAGAAGCATCCTGGATCCCCAAAGCAGCAGAGTGAAAAGTCGAGCACAAAGCCTCCATTACCAATTAGTTTGTCTCAGTTCCGGAAAGGGGCTTATCATGACTCATTGGAGTTTGTGCAGTCATTATGTGATACATCATATGGGTTAGTGGATGTATTTCCCATTGAAGATCGCAAAAGTGCTCTTCGTGAGGTTATTTCCTTAAATTCTTTGTAAATGCTTTTTGCATCTAGTTAACATTGTTAAAGACATAATTGCAGAAATATGTTTGTATTCTATGTATGTGTTTATAGTTTCCTTTTCTGACTTATTCTTTGCTATTCTTTTATTTCTAGGCACTTGTAGAAATCAATCTACATGTAGCAGAGGTTCAGAACACTGGAGGTACTTCTTACCCATTATTTATATTTTTTAAATGATGTTCATTTAAGGCAAACAGATTCCTGTATATTTTTTTATGTTTCAACTGAGGAGGTTAAATGTTATTTCCAAAGAGTGGAGTCTGAATTTTTTTAGTGGCACTGCTGCTCTCTTGGTTCAGAACGAGAGGTTTTACATGTGTATTTTCTTTGTTCCTTTCAATATTTAACAAAATAATTGCCTTGGGTGGCTGAGTGAAGCGTCATAGTTTGGAGCCACCGAGACATCAACTCTTAGTGGGTTGAATCCCACATCAAACATTTTTTTTTCTTAAAACAAAAAAAAAATGTTCTAGAAAACAGTAATCAAACAGGCTCTAAGTTTTTGGTTTTTGCTGACAGTCCATTTTTAGGAGGATCCTTGGAAAAGTATTTCTATAATGTGAATACAGTTACTGTAAAGTATATCCTTTACATGTGTGCTGAACACCAATTATGTTGCTGCATTTTCCATTGCTTATGCTAAGTAGATTTCACTTATCTCCCTGCTTCTATATGAATTATAGGAGTTTGTTTTCCATTGGGAAAGGGCATGTATCGTGTGCTTAATATACCTGAAGATGAAGCTGTTCTCTTGAATTCTAGGGAGAAGGCACCTTACCTGATCTGTGTAGAGGTTTTGAGATGTGAAATGCCAAGGTAATACATGGATAATACTCCTCAACATTGTGAAGAATAATATTAAAGTGAAAAGCATATTTTTGATATGTTCGATTCACTGCAAATTGTTTGTTCTAGTAATTCCAAGGAGGCATCCAGTTCTCAGAAACTTTCTCAAGGGGGAATCCCTTTGGCAAATGGAGATGCTCTCATGCAAAAACCACCTCCTTGGGCTTATCCATTACGGACAGCACAAGAGGTGTACCGCAATAGCAACGATAGGATGTCCAGTTCAACTGCTCATGCAATTGACCAGGCGATGACTCATGTATCTGAGGCAAAAATCAAATTTGTTAGTGTGAATTTTTCTGTGGAAATGCAGTTAAATGGTCAGCCAGAGGAGATTGAAGTGGCCGATCTACACGGTGGCAGTCATCGTTCTGCTTCAATTCATAGAGAGGGTGTGTATGATGCAGCAGCTGCAGGACATGTCAGTGATTTGGAATGGGTACGAGTAGTGTTGACAGCCGATCCTGGGGTTAGATTGGAAGATATTGAGGATCAAGCACCGCCTCGGAGGAAGGAACATCGCCGTGTTCCAAGTACGGTGGCAATAGAGGAAGTAAAGGTGAGATAGAGTGCTTTTTCACTGTTATCAATGCTGCTATTGTCATTACTTTTGTCTAAGCTTCTACTGATCTGTTTTTCAGTCTTAATTTGGTAAAGAAAATCAACCATGTCTCCTTGATAAATTACTTGTCATATATATGTCTGTTGATCTGGTTCCTCATGGCATTGTGCAACCTATGATGAAAGAAATTTAATGTTGTTTATTACTTTATTTCTATTTTTAATCAATCAATGGGTCAATAAGGATTATTTTTTCTATCAATGGTTGTCAAAGTGGACTGTGCTTTAGATTACCCAAATGATATGCATTAAAAGAATTCCTTAATTGGAAGAATATTTTGTTTTTAATTGTCAACATTTGAACCTTTGGTAGGCTGCGGCAGCTAAAGGGGAAGCACCTCTTGGACTCCCTTTGAAAGGTGCTGGTCAAGATTCATCCGATGCACAACCAAGGGTAAGCCATACTTATTGAAGTTTACTTTTAATTAACCTCAGGGTTGTTTAGTTGTCATATATAACATGATTCTTCCAACAGGTTAATGGAATTACTCCCAAAGCCAGCGATGCCTTGTCTGGTGAACTTTGGGAGGCAAAGAAGGATAGGATATGCAAGGCTTCCATATATGGGAAGTTACCTGGTTGGGACTTGCGATCTGTAAGTGCATGTTTTAAGTAAAAGAATTTGCTTTATATGTAGTTATTACTTATTTTGGAAACTCATGAAGATATGCACTTGCTATATTAATAAAACTATAGAAGTGGTAATATTTACGCATAATAGGAAAAAGGAATGAACCCAAGGATCTGTTGATCAATTTATTTTTTACTATAATAGAAAATCACCATTTGTTACATTCGGTGCTTTGTGTCCTTGACACAAATATATTACAGTCAAATTATTTTGAAGATGGTTTTTACAATTAAACTTGATAATTTGTGCCTTCAAAAAGTGCTTAAAAATGTCAGCGTAACAACAATTTGAAAGTTTCACTTGCTTGGTGGAAAAAAGCATCGTATATTTTAGAATTGAAGGCTTAAGACTCCTAAGAAAAAGGGCTGACTCTGAATATTGTCTCTATACTGCTATTAATAAAATAGTTACTTAATTCTTTGTATGCTGATAGCTTTTTTGTGGGCAGATCCTAATTGTACATAACATGGAAGAATTCTCATTAGTCATGACAGATTCAGGATTGAATTACATACTGTACTTAGCAAACAATATTTTCACTGTGTCAAAAGCAGTATCTAAAGCACATTATCGTGTACTTTATATATTATTATTATTATTATTATTATTATTATTATGGTGGTTGGCTTTTGTATTTTATTAGTTATTTGTCTTTTAAGCATGATGATGCAATTTTCCTTTTCTCACATAGGTTATTGTAAAGAGTGGTGATGATTGCAGGCAGGAGCATCTGGCTGTTCAACTTATTTCTCACTTCTATGGTAGGTGGTCTTTCAGATGCTTTTGTTTTCCCCCTTCATGTGCAGAATTTAATCATTGTTGTTCCATTGATGTTCATTATGTTGCATAAAAGTTTTTCTCAATTCTTTTGTCTTTTATACTTGTTTCCCACGACTCTTGTTTATATGATGAAGTTTAGACAACATGTATTGTATCTGTGAAGGATTAATATCTATGTCCAAATGGAACAAGTATAGAAGGTAAAATTATGACTTCCTTTCCTTTTAATAAACATTGGTTTATAATTTTCCTATGCATGCTTGAAGTTAGATCGAGTAAGATCTGAATGACAGGAAACAGTTATTTTGTTAAGAATTTGGAAGTATCTAGTTGTTTTACATCTATTAGATATGAAACCATTCTTGTGCCTTTAGTAGGGCTGAGAAAAAGCTGTCTTAACCAAACTAAGTTAAAACTGAACTGAACCAAACCAAGCCCTAAATGACCAACCTTCTTGTAACTGTTTCTTTTCTAATCCAGTTATTTTAACTCCAAATAAATACAGTTATTATTGTATATGATTTGGTGAGTTTAAACAACAAAATTCTTGTTCAAGTTATTGTATTGTCTTCTCTTCTCTTTTCACCTGCTTCCCTGGATCCAAATGAAGCTATTTAATCTTTAAATATCAGAACATTTTATTAACTATTCCTTAGAAATTTCATTCCCATTTCATTTTGTAAGTCACGTAATGCTCTCTTCGTATAATAATACTATGTTATTCATGATCTCATTTAAGTTCTGTCGTGGATGTCCACTTGGAGAGTTGATAAATCTATTTTTCTGCAGTTTTTAATGCAGTAGTTGTAAGTGGAAGTGTGTACTAAAGCATGGATGAAATTGTCTAATAAGCTAGTTGGATTATATGCACTTAAGAGCTGTTGTGGAAACTTATTGGATCATATTTTTATTATGTTCTAAATTCTTATGAGAGTTTAAACCACAATACAAACTTTTGTCTGTGTTTCATTACATGTTGCTTATAATCATTGGATTTTGATGCTAGATATTTTCCAAGAAGCTGGCCTACCCCTCTGGCTGCGCCCATATGAAGTTTTGTGTACTTCATCTTACACAGCTCTTATTGAAACAATTCCAGATACGGTAATTCTGTGCTCACATTTTACATGTGTTGAAATGTCCAAGTTTTCCTCTATTATTAAAAAATATTGGTGCTTTCTAGGCTTCTCTACACTCTATCAAAAGTAGATATCCCAACATCTCAAGTTTACGTGAATTCTTCAATGCTAAGTATCAAGAAAATTCTCCCAGTTTTAAACTTGCCCAGGTAATTTAGAGATGCAGATGCATTGAGTTATTGTAGACTGAACTTGTTCATCTTATGATTTGCATGAACTTCTTATTGGCATTTGTTCCACTAGTATACTCTCTTTGTGAGTCCCACTAATCTATGAATGGGACCCCCCAAACAGGAAACAGGATCCACATTAATTTCACCACCCAATAAAAGTCTGTCGAAAAGAGGGTGTTGGAAAGTGTGTTTAGGGTTTAGTCAGTTAGTTAGCTATAGGGGACTTTTGTGAGGACAAATGTCTGTGAAATCCCTATAGTTCTCTATATGTGAAATGTGATGGTTGTGTCGGAAAGAACAGTCAGCTAGAATTAAGATACACATGTGGCAAGGTATATTGGATAAAATATCAAAACTTATTTGCCTAAAAATGAAAATATATACTTATAGATTCAACAAAAAATTAGATAATATATGAAGAATTTAAATACTTCGAATAAAAAATTTAACACATACAAAATTAGATACTTTGGAGTATTGCTGTGCCATTTTCAGCATTCTGGTTTATTGTTCTTGTATCATGTACTAGTAAATTTTAATTATTAAGCAGGGGTTTTCTTTTAGGTTCTACTTCTCAGCACCCTTTTCTGGGGGGGGGGGGTGTACTAGAGTTGATTTGTTTTGATCAATGTAGTCTTGTTGCTCCTTACTTTCCCTCTGTCCTTGTTCTTTAATCTGGCATAGTTGTTTAATGCCATTTGTTTCAGTTTAATTGTAGAGGTTATTAATTTTTGAAGCTGTTTGTTTAATAATTTTACTAATTTTAACTTGTGTGATTAAGAACACCTTGTTTTTATATTTAAAATGGAGACAATTTCATTTCTGTTATTGTGTTTTACTTTGATAATTTTACTTTCTTTGTTTCAGAGAAACTTTGTTGAAAGTATGGCAGGATATTCCCTGGTGTGCTACTTTCTGCAGGTGTGAACTTTCTTATTAACTGATGCTTTGAGTGACAATTTGAATGATAACATTTTACTGTTTATTGTCATTGAATGCTTTTTGTTCTTCCCATTTCTCTTTTTCATTTCTGGTCATTCAGGTGAAGGATAGGCATAATGGGAACCTCCTATTGGATGAAGAAGGTCATATCATACATATCGATTTTGGCTTCATGCTTTCCAATTCACCTGGTGGTGTTAACTTTGAAAGTGCACCTTTCAAATTAACACGTGAACTTCTTGAGGTAAAACTCAGATTATTTACTTTTTTATTATACTGCCCATATTCAAAATTCCATTTTAATAGATATTAGATTTCCTCTATACAATGATCACAAGTTCACAACAATGTGATTGTACTAGGTTATGGATTCTGATGCTGAGGGTGTTCCAAGCGAGTTCTTTGATTATTTTAAGGTGCTGATGAATACTCTTTCTGATTGCAGATGATAGATGCTATTGTTAGCTCTAATTTGACATGTTGCTTTGTCCTCTGCATTTCAGGTTTTATGCATTCAAGGCTTCCTTACTTGCCGCAAGCATGCTGAGCGCATCATTCTTCTTGTTGAGATGTTGCAGGTAATATGAATGTTAGCTCCCTGTGGTTCCATGGTCATATAATATTTAGTCCATCTGTGTTCTGTCTGGTTGTGATTTGTACTTCCAGTTTCTCAGAACAGGAAAATAGGTAGCTTACAATATGCTTTCTCAAACAACCTTGCAAATTTTACTGACTGAAAATATCTCATTATATGATAGAAACTTGGTATCGTATTATTTAGAAAGAACAAGGGATTTCTCCCTCGAATATAGTGCCTAATTTGCAGAACTTCAAGGGTCTGCACCCCAATGCCCAAAGGCTCCAATTATCTCACAAATGACAATTGACAAGTTATTCTTCTCTTTTCACCTCTCTTATTTATTGGCAATCTGCCTTAATTATTTTTCTCAGCCCATCAAACAAATAGATACCAGCAACTAACTAACAAACTGACACTCTAATTACTAACAGATAGATGTTATCTAACATTATATTCTCACCAGTACATGTACTATCGTATGCCACTTAGTGCCCCCCCCCCCCCCCCCCCCTTTTTCCACGTCTGGCTCTGGAAATACTCTCCTGTTCATGTTGGATTTCCTCTTAATTTTTCTCTTTTTTTGGGTAATGTTGGTATCAGGATTCAGATTTCCCATGCTTTAAAGGTGGTGCTCGGACAATACAGAACCTACGAAAGCGATTCCATCTCAGTTTAACTGAAGAGGTTTCAATATTAATAATGTTACCTATTTAACTGTCACATGTTTTTAGGTGTGATTTTTAAGAGTGAGTGTTATAATTTTTTTGGCAGCAATGTGTCTCCTTGGTGCTTTCACTCATTAGCAGCAGCCTGGATGCTTGGAGGACACGGCAGTATGATTATTATCAGAGGGTTTTGAATGGAATATTATGAGATAGTTTGTCATGGTGATCACTTGATTTTCGACTTTGGCCAACCCTTGTACAGTGAATGCTCGTCAATTCAATTAGTATTGACATTTTTAAGTCACTAAAAGGGAAGGTTGGTTCACCATGGAGTGGCTTTAAAGTATTTAACAGAGGGAAGAATTAATAGGTGGGGGCGTCCAGCCTCTTTTCTCCCAGGAAAATCCTAACTGGCCTTAAAATTTGTACAGTGTACCAGGCTATATTTACTGGAGCTGGGTCTTTTTTTATTTCATTTCCCTCGTATCATACGAATGAAGCTCTGCTGCTTGGAGAAGTTACTTTAGCCTCCTAAATGCAGAGAGATAGTGCAGAGTGTACAGTGATTTGAGCGGGACAGACCACATTTGAAATGGGTGTTGAAATGGTTGCTTTGTAAACTGATTTATTGTCTTTCGGAGTGTTCAAACTCCGAAGTGTTGGGAAGGAAATGATGGACAGGCCTAAGTGTAAGCAAACTGTGCTGTAATTTTTCTTGATCTCATTCTCATATGTTCAATTCAACGGCGTCTGTCTTCTCAGAGTTGATTGCTTGACCCTGGAAAATTGTGATCCAGATTCTTAAAATGATGTTTGATTGTATTATCTCCTGGTTAATTTCACGTGAAATTTGTCTAACCTTCGTATTAATCGTATACAATGTTTCAGGCTTGGTGACATTGTATCTGGATCACAGTTCTTGAAATTTACTTATAGTGGAATGGTAAAGTTGTCTCTGCCTGCTGCAACAAAGTCAAATGCGACATTGAGAAAAAATAAAAGGGTCTTGAAAATATTGGTTAAAAGGAATAATAATTAAAAAAGTTTTTATTAAAAATTAAGATAAGGTTAACTTGGAGATCATGGTAGGAGTGTTAATATTTTTGCATTTTTAATTCCTTAAGGGCCTAATCAGATATTTTAGGATACTGTTGGTATTTTCTAAAAGGATTAAATATATATTTTTTCTACAATTTAGTGTTTTTTTTATTTTTGTTCATGTATTTTTTTTTTTGCTTTAGTTCTTATAAAATGTATTATTTTATTTTGTCTTTAAAATACTTTAGATAACTTTTTATTATTATTCAAAATATTTATTTTTTACTATTTAAAGTATTGTTTAAAATGTTTTAAGAAAGAAAATTAAAATAAACATATTTTATAAGGATTGAAACAAAAGAAAAAAAAATTGTAGGGATGAAAATAAAATAAGTGTTAAATTGTAAAATGTATTTAAGTCTTTCTAAAAATAAATCATTAACATGAAGTTGGTGCACTTGAATGCACTAAGCTAGTTAAGTGCCGGTATATTGATAATTTATTGTAGTAAGTTAATTGTGGTGATTTTTAATTGATAATGTCTTAATAATTTATTGGTTTAATAGAATCAACATGGATGTCAGGGTGTGTACACATTTAGGCAAACACCATTTTGACTTGGGTTGGGAATGTGGAATTGCAGAGAGATCTGAAATTGACATTAACGATGATAAACTTATGCTTCATCCATTCACTTTTATAAAAAAGAATCATTGTTTCTTGATCTTAAATATAAATAAGTATTAACTATTTTGTTTTATTTAATCAAATTATTTTTAAAATGTTTTTCATTTAATAGAAAAGAGTTTATATTTGATATTAAGTTTTAAGTTTTAATGAAAGCCTGAAAGGCTGATTTATGAACTATTATTGTTTAATTTGACCACTACTTTATTTGGTCCGAAAAAATGGAATGTAAAAATTTTTGAATTCGCCAAAATTTATCTGATGGACAGTAATTTATTTTGTTTTACAGTTACAATCAAAGATTCAAACATGTAGCTAAGTAATTTTATGTTGGGCTGTCCTTTACTACTTTTTTTTTTTTTCAAATCAAACAGCTTTATTTTATTTTAGAACTAAACTATTGTTTGCGGTTGGTGGGCCAGGATCTTGACCTTGACCTTGGTGCGCGTTCCTTACAGAGATTATAGCATTGGCAACTGTCTCTTCTCTTCTCTTCACTTTCCTTGCAATTCATCTTCCTTTCATTTTTCAATAACGAGAGAGAGAGAGAGAAACGTAGTTCAGTTCAATTCAATTCACCACTGTCATTCCCAAATCCGATCGCAACTTCAATTCTTCTTCATTTTTCTCTCTTCTCTCTCTCTGACAACAATTATTTTGTGGTGACAAACTCACTCACCGGAGTAGCTTCTTCGCGTTTCGTTCCGTCTCCCGAATCCGTTCGATTTCCTTTTGAGGGTTTGACCGCGCCGACGCCGATGTCTGTTTACCTCGTAATCGGAAGCTCTTCATCCATCATCGGTTTCAGATCCTGCTTCACCAACCGCGCCAGGCTTCGCTGTCCCGCTAAGATACGCTTTCGCCACTGGACTTGACGGCACTCCCTACCATTTTAGGGTTTCCTTTCCGCTCAATCAAACTAACAAAAAAAAAAACTTTTGGATTCTGAAGCAAAGCGTTGTGTTGTGTTTTTTATTTTGGATTCGATGGTTAAAACTGTTGGAGTTCGGTTCCACCCTACTGGTGTTGAGTTAGTTGTGTACTTTCTGAAGAGGAAAGTGATGGGAAAAAAAATCTGCGATGGTTTCATTGCTGAACTTGACATATACAAGTATGCTCCTTGGGATCTCCCAGGTACATTCATTATACACTAATTTAGCATAGTGTGACTCTTTCGATAAATTTCTCTTTAAGCAGTTACAGGATTAAGCTTCTGTCATAAACTATAATTAATTTATCAACTAAATTTCTCTTTAAGTTCTTCTATTTAATTTCTCCAAAATGGTGCATAACTTGATTTTAAGTTACAGGAGAAATTTAATTCATTTTCTGTAAGTACTAATTGAAAACAGAATCTATGAATGCCATACCAACAAGGTCCACCATAGTTGGTAGATGGCTGGGTTCCTTAAGCATGTTGACAGGAGTTCGATTCCCTGGCCGTGTGTATAGAGAAGACTTTGTTGGGAGAGGCAAAACCCACTTTCGTGATCTCTACACTTCGAGGGTTAGTCCCATGGCTTCTGGCTGTGGGGATACCTTGCTTCCAGCAAAAAAAAAAAAAAACTATGAATGCCCTTTTGTTTGTTTGAAAATTGAAATTAATGAGGTTTACTTTTTGGTGGTTTGTTTTACAGATAAGTCTTGTCTGAGAACTGGGGAATTGGAATGGTACTTCTTCTGCCCGCTAGAGAAGAAATATGGCAGTGGGAGCAAGATGAAGCGTGCTACTGAAATTGGGTATTGGAAAGCTACTGGGAAGGATAGAGTTGTTCAGCACAATAATCGAACTGTGGGGATGATAAAGACACTGATATTTCACACGGGTAAATCGCCTCGTGGCGAAAGAACTGATTGGGTTATGCATGAGCATAGGCTTGAAGATAAGGACCTCGCTGACAAAGGGATTGCTCAGGTATTCTTTCATTTCTCAATTGTAATGTATCTTTAAAATTTTGGGTTAAATATGTTTCTAGTCTCAGTAAACAGGGCAAAGATTCACTTTTAGTTCCTAATTCAATTGTCTCCTTATTATGTAAATGTGTCATGTGTGATCCATATATTTCTATAGATGAGAGACTAAAAACGAAACAATTTTCTATGAAGGACAAAGACAACCAAAAGGAGATGATTACTTTTTAAAGGGCAAAATGCAAACCTTTTCCTATTTGTAAGGATTAAAATCAATTTAATCGTAATTCTTTTTTTCTGGAAGAGCTTTATTTAGGAAATATATGTATCAGTTTGTTGTGAACTGTTGGATATGTGGAAGTTTGTAGAATTTGTGCCTTTGATTGTGAATGCACATATGACATAACATAAGGATATGTAAAATATTCTTGCTACTGTTGGTATCTATTACACAGCAACAGTTTAACAGATAATATATGAATACATTTTGATGTTGAAATTTAGAGTGGCTTTTATGTTGCCACCTATTGTGTTGCTATTAGTGGCATCAAAATGGAATTTGTTGTTTCATGTTTTGTCTTATAACTGTTGAGAGATTTGTTGGCTGTTTGTATATGACAACCCTTCTCACCTTCTTTGCATCATTTGTTGATTATTTTTTTCCATCTTATTGTCCTTGCAAAAGTATTTAAATTAGTTCTCCTGGTGTATTTCTATGGCAGGATTCCTATGTAGTCTGCAAGGTATTCCAAAAGGAAGGTCTTGGTCCCGGGAAGGGAACACACTATGCGAGACCATTTAATGAGGAAGAGTGGGACGATGAAGAAATTGGAATACCTTGTGCTGCTTTGACTGCACAAGTTCCCACCTTGCCTATTACATCTGATGGTTCTGTTGCAAATGACAATCATCTCCCTGCTAGTGGATGTATTGGGTCAGCATCCACATCATGTCTATCAGGATCAGTGCCTTCTCTGGGCACAGTAAATCCTACTGGTCCAAATGATCAAGCTGTTAATGATGATATTTTACCAATGCTTCATATTTTTAATGATGACAAATGGTTTGAGGTACGCTATATATTTCTTGTTTGTGCATTCTTTTGGGAAATGCTGTAATGTTTGTTTTTCGTTGTGTTATGTTTCATTGCCTATTATCTGTAGTCTCCTCATAATTTAAGTGTCATTTTAATTTTTATCATTTGATTGTGATGCATGGGTTAGTGCTAGTTGGATACACGTAATTCCAGTGACTTATTTATCTGAATTTAAAGCCTTATTATATGCATATTGTCTTGTAATATGCTTGTGTATACTCATTTCTTGACGTATGTTGTTATGCTTGTGGGATAACAGGAGATTTATAATCCTGGTCAGGAAAATATTGTTGAAGGTGCACCACCTTCAGATGATTTTTTTGCGGGCTTGGAAGACTACTTTGCTGGTTTCTCCTCTGGCCAGAATACAGGTGATGTTGGGAACTCTGATGACTTGGACTTCTTAGAGTTGAATGACCTAGACACCCCATTATTCTATCCGACCACACAACCTTGAAGTTAATAAGAGTCGCAATAAAGGGGTTGTTTTGGTTATGACTTACGACTGACCTTTGGCAACTAGCTAGAGGACAATTTAAATTATTGTTTTTTTTTCTTATTCTGTGCTTTGAACATTGACTCTCAAGTCCCGTGAGTGATTGTGTGTATATGTGCTTGTTTTTTTCATTTTAGAACTTCCTTCTCATAACGAAAATTGTGTATTTCAACATATTCATATTCATTTGGGGAATATCTTAACGTGATATCAAGAGATTCACTAAAATACCCAACGTCTTGCTATCTGGTAAGAATATTGATTAAGGATCATAAAAAATACGTTTAAATACTTTTAATAAATGTCTTTTTTTCAATATCTATTTTTGGCTTGTTGCAAAGGGTCATTTGTCAATAAGAAATAAACTATTTAAGCATGCATTTGAAGAATGCATTTTTCCCTAATTAATGTTCAAGTGAAAAATTGAAGGTAACCAACACATCTCGCGTCTAAGGAGCATTTAAGATATTTTATTAAGTGCTTTTAATTTTTATTAAAGTAAATATTAAATGATTATGTGTGTGTTTAAAAGCAATCCATTTTCCGATCTTTTTAAGGCAGTGTGTGTGAAGTAGTAGTATCTGTCTTATCTATATGAGCCCTAATGTTGATATTAAAATAATGTAATACAAATAAATAATAATTTTTCACAAGTTTTATATAGAAGATTATTCGTAGAATAATTTATTGTAAAGAAGAAATAATTTATTAGAATTCTGAATTCAGTGTAACAGCTGTTATTTCCAAATTTATAACGGAATAGCCATCATCTCTGATATTGGGACATTATTTCTCGATAAAATTAACTTTAAATTAAAAGTGCTTGATAAGATTAACAGTTGAAATATCTGAAAAGTAATAAATAAGAAAATAATAATATTATAATTTATTTTAAAAAAATTAACAAAATTGACGTTTAAAAAAATATTATTTCAAGTAATATTTCAAAAAATATTAAAAAATATTAAGAAACTCTTAAAATAAATTTATTTATCATACCATCAAATAAACTTTTAAACTAGTAAAAAAATTAGAAATTAATTAAAATATTTTATTATGCCGCGGAAGAGGTAGTTGGTTAGGAAGAATTCTTTTATTGGGTCTAATATTTATAGAGACAAATAGATAAAAAGTTAAAATAATTTTATGCCATTCTCTGCCCTCTGTTTAATTAACTTTAACTCCTATGGTAGATATGGAGATGCCAACTTACGCTCTCTGTTTTAGAATTTCTGTTTAGCGAGAAACAACAACGTTGATGAGGGTCTTGACGATGCGATCGTCGTCTTCAAACATAAGCTCAATGGTGTCTCTGAACACTCCCAAGTTTGTTTGGGGTGAAGAAAACGAGGACAGCTTGTCTCTGCTTTTTTTTTCTTTCTTTTTCCAAGTTTTGAGCCTCCAGCCATTGCATTAATAATTTATTTTGAGATAGTACATAAGCCATAGTCAGCCAAAGCCAAATTGCCATATTAGTTAGAACGGAAATCAAAAACTCATCCTCAAATTTTCAGTATAATCATTTAAGCGCAGAGAAGAGCAACCAACGACGATTTTGATACGCGAAGAATAGATAAATTTTTAAAAAATTATGTGGGACTCACGCTTTTGAACTTCCTCTCTAATATATATGCATGGATGTTGTCTCATCGTCATAGCAGGGTAGTTAGAAAAAACACTTGTACAATGAATGAATCACATAAATATCTCGAAAAGAAAAAAAAATGGAAGATGACTCAAGATATAAGTTATTTATTTATAATTTATAATAATAAACAAGAAAAAGGATAAATGTCCACCCCAAAATTCATTAGATAAGCTATGGGAGAATATTATTGATGAAAACCAACACGTGATGTTTTTAATGGTTAAAACTTCCTTTTATCGATGAAAAAAATCATAAAATTAGAAAATATCAAGTATAAGAACAGAATAGTATTTTAGTAATAATATATTTATTTCCTTACCTAACAAATCACATTAATTTAAATATTTTTTCAATTTTATTTTATTTCTGTTCTACCAAACCACTTAGGTTCTTGTATAATTGTAATATTTATTCTCTCTCCAACTATCACTATAATAATGTTGAGTTTATTGCTATTAGTTTATCAAGGTTTTTTTATTTAAATAAAAACATACTTTTCAGAAACTAAATGATGGATAAGCAATGTAAAAGTTTACATTATAAAAATGTTTCCTAACTTTCTATAATGTAATTATATATATATATATATGTTACAGAAATTGCATATTTTGATCTGTTCACTCAAGCAATGACCACAAAAAGAAAAATAATACAAATCATTAGTATGAAGGTTTGATTATGGTTCAATACGCAAAGGAAAAAGATATGGATAAATAGCTGACAATCAAGAAACTTGCTCGATGATGACTCTGTCTCGTAGCTTCTATGTTTGTTTTCTCTAAGATGTTGCACATGTACTCAACAATATGCATTCCAATCACACAAGAATCCAGTTTCTCAGTCACTTCCTCCATGAATAAAAAAGTGTAGAATGTGGAGATATTTCCAAAAATAAATGCATCCAAAGATAATTATTTTATGACATCTTAACAAACATAGGAATACATTTTCCTAATTTCATATTCCCAAATCACAAAATGGTATGAATAACAACTCCCAAGTCCATTAAGTAAGGAGTCAACATCATGCCTAGTTTAGGAGCCCAATCTGCATACCCCTTATGGGCTGATGGGTTGGGCCTGGATAGAGACAATACAACCGTCCAACAGCTCACAATTTAGACCTCGTTTGGGTAAGTAAATATCATCATATAGGTGAAAACGCTGGAAGGAAAAAAGAAGAGGAGAATGAAGCAGAAACTTTGAGAGGGATAGGAAAGGAAAGTGACGTGAGATGGTATTAGAATAATTGACCCCAACAATAGAATAGAATATTAATATTGATGAAGCCACCAAATCAAAATCCAAAGCATCCTGGGCCTCATTTTAGGGTCCAAGAAAATCTTACGTCCCCATCAAAAACGATACCCACCATCAGAAGCGTACACGTTTATAAGCTCATGTAGATCAACGTGGCCCAAGCCCATGGCGGTGCCCTTCCACCTATTCTAAACACGTAAAAGTGCGTTCTCATTTGCACATACATATCCTCGATCACTAATTTCCTCTTTTAGAAACCATACAAAACACGTTTGCATGCATCGTTTTGTCTATTTGTACGATGCCATCTTCGAGTGCCATGTGTATCATCACCCACCCAATCCATTCTGCCACCTGCACCCCCACCTTCTAGGGTCGCCACGTTGTTGTTGCGTGCCGCCATCAATGGGTTTTGTTCTTTGTTCCCCCTACTATATAAGGGAGCCAATACAATTTGCATTCTTGTTTCCATAATAACAACTACTCCACCATTAGTGAGAGAAGCTTAATTTCTATTTTCATGTTTTTCGGATTTGCATCGGGGCAAAGGAAAAAATGGAGGCATCCATTATGTTACCTCTTGAAAGGACTTCGTCAATTGAAAGAGAGCCCAGGACTCTTAATATCAACCAAATTCAATCCGCTAGGGTAAGTCATGCTTTCTTTCATTTCTTCTTTTTCTTTTCTCTACTCTCTCGCTAAGGTTGATGCTACATATAAAGATAGTTAATTAATTTAGGATTTAATTTACAGGAGTTAGCAATATATATATTGAACACAAAGACCATAGAAGAAGCGTCCAGAATTTTCACGGAGGTAGATACTTCTGTTCCTTTATTTTCCATATTTTCAACGATATTTGGCTGTTGCTACTCAATGGAATATGATTGCCGAACAATCTATTACGTGATAAATACGAGGGAGGATGGGGGGAGTTGTATTGTATATACCAATAATTAGTTAGGTGCCTTAATCTGGACCATGAACGTGTACATATGATTTGAAGATGCATGCATGATGCATACTAAAGGTGAAAGCTTTCTGGTAATTAATTTAAATGCTTTATACTTTGTATATGATTTTGTTAATTTGCACCAAGATTTCCGGCTCTTGGTCATCCATATAGAGAAACACCCAAGTCATAAACAATCCTCCTCATCCTATCCTATTATAAACTATAAACTAAGTTTGTTAGGTCCAAACTCACACTCTATAATCTTATAAGACAACAATTGCAAATTTTTAACTTGAAGGGGACGGAAAAAAGAATGGCTATGTAAGTAGAAAAATCGCATGAGCAAGTGTGTCTGTGTTGTATTGATATTTTGGATTTACATGAAAAAAATGTTATCGAGTGGTGGGTCTAAGGAGTGAAGATTTGAGTTCGGTTGTATGTGGAGAAAATTGGTTAAAGGAGGACAATCCACTTACCAATACATTCAAATTTCTAAAATGAATTAAATAGTTTAGATAAACAATCGAAAACATTCCTGCAAATTCTATGCAAAAAAAAAAAAAAAAAGTCTCTTTAAAGAAGAAAGTCAAGAATTTGAAAATAAAAAGTTATAGAAAATATTATAAATACAATTTTGTTGTGATTTTTAATTCATCCGACAGTTTAATTTCATTTTTATAAATAGGTAGAAATCACAAAATTTTGTATTGAAATTTAGGAGGTACATGCAGAAAAATACTAACCAATGTCTTTCAAGTGTCTATTAAGAATTTAGAAAAAGTGAAAACAAATTATAAAAAGCATCATTATTAATGTCTTTTCATTTTAAATACACCTGGTCATATTTTATTTAGAGTTTGATGATATAATTATTATTAATATGTGGTAATTCGTAATGGAATGAGATGACGAAAATTGTAGTTAATTATTATTATTGGGACAGTAATTGAGGATTTTCTCAATTAATTAAAAATTGGCACGCAGGGGTTGCAGCCGGTGGTTAGTGCTGCTCCAAAGATGGGTTTGGGTGAAGAAGTTGAAGTGTTGGACTCCAAAGTAGCCTCCGTAGCAGCATTCAGGGACATAGCATCTGCACCTTTCTAGCTAACATTGTTGTGCTGTTGTGCAATAATTGCAGAATATATTACTCCACTTATTAGTTAGCTTGTACATATCATCTGCCATACACGTTGAAATTTTGGGTTCCCAACTATATTTCATTTGATTCGTTATCCCCTTTTTTGGATGCTTTTCCAATAATTAACTGCCTCATTATACATCATGCATGTTTTGGTACACGACAAGGTATTGTAAAATAATTGGAACTCAATTACTATATACTACTATTCAAAATCATGGGCGGTTTGGTTTAGTGGAACAATATATAATTAATTAATTTGTCTCTTGAATTTGATTTAGTTAGGTTGCAAAAACAATGTACTGTAAATTCATCGTTAGTGGAGAACCCTCGTACTGGCAACAAAGATTGGAAGAAAGCATAAAGATGAATTAATAATTCACATCATAGATTAAAACTGAAAAGTTGTACCCTCGTAACAAAGAGTTGGTAAGAGATCAAAATGTACAGCGAGAGTAGCCAATACATGTGGGAATAGGCATAAAACCATTTTAGCCTACTTTGGCCTAATTATGTGCTTTTTTTAGTGAATGCCCTAATTATGTATTTAACAAACATGATAAATTTAACATTTTAAAAATCATACTTGACAAAGCACGTTAAGTTCATTTTGTTTTATAAAAAATTAACATATTTTTAAATCCATAGAAATCCATCGAAGATAAATATAATTTTTTTACAACAACTCATATATTCTATCTCTTTATCGACAGTGATAATCATAAATTATAATTTATATTTTTTAACTAAGTGATATATGATTTAAATTTTGATAAGTGATAATCATAAATGATAATTTATATCTCTTAACTAAGTGATATATGATTTAAATTTTGATAAATAATTGGTATCAATTAGTATACATGTAATTATGTTTAGGTTCCCTCAACTTGAAAAAAAAATCTCACATATTTTATTTAATCAACCATTATACATGCATAGAAAATTAATTAATGTAGGATTATTTAAATTTAATCATCCCTCTCAAGTTTAAATCCAAATATATAACTAAGAAATGTAAAATAAATGTAAGAATCTATAGTTGATAGGCAGAAATAATACATACATATGATCTATGTTTGTTTTATCCTTAGATAAAAATGGGCCTGTTTATACGGAAGAATTTGGGGAAAATTATATCTTACTTCTTTCAAGGTATAAAATTGTATTCTCAAACACATTCTTTAAAATATTATTCTCATCAACATGTTTGGTTTAGAATATTATTGTCGTAAAATGTTTGGCCAACATTAGTAATTTCATAAAAAAAATATTTTTTTCAATTATATTATTTCTTTATCCTCCTATTATCCAACTTTAGCTCTTCTAATCAATAAATGTTATTTTTTTCATTATATACAAGATTTCCTTCAAAAAATATTATTTTTTAATTGTATTATAGATTTGATTGATTATTGTATTTTAACATTTCATAATTATTTTACTTTATCCTTATCTTTCGTAAATTATAATTCTTATTTTTTTCAATTTTTTCGGTCTAAGTATTATTTTTTTGTTATTATTGTTATATATATGTATTTAAAATTTTTATATGCTTATAATATAATTGTTAAACTTACTATGCGCGCGTAACTACACAAGTTAAGGACAAATTTCAGGTTTATTTGTCCTATTAGGGAAAATTTTATTTAATCGAGCTAGTAAAAGTGTGAAACATGCAGACGGTTATACTAACAAGTAACAACTTCACTATTGCCTAAGTGACCCTTAATCCTGATCAATCTTCAGTGATGTTACACTAACAGACAGTAGTTATACTAACAAGTAACATATATTTATAATATATAAATAACGTCATATAAATATAAGCACCATTATTGGAGATACTATTAACCCTCCTTTCATTTGCAATTTTGTAACCAGGTAGAATGTATTTGTAACCAAAATTCAATCAGAAACTTTAAAATTATAGTTGTGATAAATTCTCCTGTGTGATTGGTGGAAATATTATAATATCTGTTACAATTAATATTAAGTAACTAACAATTTAAAATTGTATTTAATTAGTAGTTATATAAATTAATTATTGCATTAAATCGTAATTAAGAGACAGAATTTGGTAAAACAATAAGTCATAAAAAATAATAAATACTGTAATTATTATTAATTATAAGGAACAGGGAAGTAATATTTTGGTCAAAACTCTGCCGTTGCCTCTTTTAGTATTTTTTTATTGACTAGCTAATAATTTGAAATTGCATTTAATTAGTATTATATATTAATCATTAAATTAATTGTAATTTTTTTAAAAAAAATAATAATTGCAGTTTATTAAGAGATTCTGTAGCTCACCATTATTTTGTTTGGACACATTAGTGGTGTTGGCAAGTCGGCTTTGATCAAATGTAAGACACAATTCAATTAAAGTTGATCACTTTGGTTCAGTTCGATTTTCAATTTTTTTTAAAATCTCAACCCAACCCATTTGTGACCAGTTTGGTTCAGGTTGGGTAAACATGTTACTCATTTAAATTTAAATTTTTTTTTAGAATTACTATTTTATATCATGATTTATCCAAATATTCAATATAATTAATATTACAATATTATTAAATATCTGAAAATAATAAAATTAATTCATTTAATATTATCATTATATTCTAAAATAAACCGATACAAATGAAAACAATATTCTTTGACCAAATTTAGTATAACAGTGTGAATCACAACTATTTTCTACAAACTAATTTCTTATAATAAATTTTGTTGGGACCAGATTTGCTACAATTTGTTGCAAGAGATTTGCTGAAATAAATAAATAAAATATGATTCATTAATAATATAAAAATGATAACAAAAATAAATATAAAAAAGGTAAAACAGATAACAATGTACCTGATAGTAAATTAGTAATATCTTAAGAATAAATAATTGAAGTTTCGTATTTAAAACGAAACCAAACATCTCTAAAACTTTTGATCGATTTTAATTGGTTCAGTTTGATTTTGATCAAATTTAAAAATCTAAATTGTGACACATTCCGTATATAAATAACTCAACTCAAATTTTAATTCAAATACATAAATAACTCAATTCAAATTATTCGGATCTATAGTCGAGTAAACACACCGGTGGATGATAGTCTGACAAAGGGAGGATTATAAACAATAAAAAATCATTTTTTTCGGCCAAAACCTAAAATCTGGACCTGTATGTCTGATTATGAATTTGTGGATAATTCCATTTCAAGTTTCACTCAAACTTTGGGGATTAACAAATGATCATTCTTTTCTAAGTGAACTGGAAGTTTTTTTTTTTTTACCACGAAGTGAATTCCTGAACAATATATAGAGAAAATTAATAAAGTGAATTCCTGAATATTTTCAAAGAAACACGTATAGAGAAAAATAACTAGTTCTATGAGCAGGTCATTTTATCAAGTCAGATATCTACACAGGGCATCAAATCTAAATTCATAAACCCTAAAATCAAGCATATATGAACTGTAGAGAAACCAGTAATGCCTTAGCCGAGATTAAACATGCTATTGATGGGATCCAAAAGCTGTGGCTGTGGAGGATGTTGCTGCAGCTGTTGTTGCTCTTGTTGTTGGTGCTGGTGATGGTGCTGCTGCTGCTGCAAGCCAGCATCGGTGGCTACCGCCACCGCACTCGAAGGAGTTCCCTTGGCTTCAACAAATCTCCACATGTACCACGAAGCAACGGACCGGTAAGGCCTCCACTTGTCACACAACTGGTCCATCTGCGAGGGCCGGGGCAAGTCCTCGAGGTTGTAGAGTGAGAAAGTCCTCACGTTGGGAACCGGCAGAGTCGCTCCTGCGCTTCCGGTTGCCAGTGGAAACCCTAACGGTGAAATCAAGGATTGCATCGTGGCCGTTGTCGGAGTCAGAATCATCTGCTATAATGTTGAAGACATTGATGCATGAGTTCTCCGCTTTGGATTCTGGCGTTACCACATTACGGTCAACCGCCACAGCCACGTTCTCATTCTTTTCTACTGAGTTTTCTGCTTTTGTCATTGTTCTCTTGAGAATCTTCTTTCCCGATCTTAGGTTGAGAAAGCCCTCACGCTGGTAGCCGGTTGGGTTCCGGAGGCTGTGGCGGCGGAGGGGGAGAGAGGCGGAGGCAGAGGCGGAGGTGGAGGAAGAAGGTTCGTGAGTTTGGGAGGGGGTGGATGGCTTCGGGTTTCGAGGGCTTAGGGGTTGTTGTTCTGGTTTGGACCATTTTGTGGAGAACATCGGGTCTGTGGAGTGAGAAAATCATGAACATACCAAGGAAAATGAAATACAAAGGACTCACACGCGACAGTGATGGAAAATCCACACGATGACCTGGACTGTATAATGAACACCAGTGTTGGAAAGCCTTCATGACGAGAAACAAAGCTTCCAGAGACAAACGACACAAAATGAGTGAGTGCCAGAGGGAAAAAGATTTAATCCCCTTCAAGGACAGTGTTTATAAAACCCTTCTTTGAATAATTGAACTCAACAACGGTGTGTTGAGCACCATCTTTGTAATACGAATACAACTTTGTTTCCCTTGTAAATGTCGTTGAAATACATTTTTTATTTACTAAAATGCCACCATGTCTAAAATGACATTGTTTTTGAAGCATCGTTGTTGAAGCCGCGTTGTAGAATAAGCTTTTTGTAATAGTGTTTAGATATCTGAATACTGTTTCTAAGAATGATGACGATCATTACATGTATGAGACTCAATTTAATTCCATTTCAAGTTTCACACAAGCATTCACATAAGTGTTAAAAAATTATGAGGTATAAATTAACATAATATTTAAATGGAATAGTAAACAATATTTTTCTTTAAAAATGAATTGCATTTCAATTCACTCATATTTGTGGTTGCTAAAAGACGATAATATATAATATCAACGATGGATCCAGAATTTTAAGTTGTGGGGGCGACAATATATATATATATATATATATATATATATATATATATATATATATATTTTGGTAAGATTAATAATATGATATAATATAATTAAAAGTACAAACATATATCACAATATTACTTCATAAATTTAATATTTTTACCACGGTTTCGCATCAAATTCTTGATGATATTCGTACGTAGCATGAAAAAATAAAAGAAGATACTGAGCAACAAAAGTGAAGCATAGGTCGTGCAATTTCGTAATATTATTTTCTTCATGTTTTTGATTATTTTTTTGTGGTCTAATTATTATATTTATTTTATTATTTATTACATTTGAAGATAAATCCAATAAAATTATAACTTAATTAGTTAAGTGTAGTGTATAATTTGACAATTTTGCAACTAAAATATAAAATAATAATGAAAACAAATGCATGAACAATTATTTATGTGTTTGGAAATTCATTTTACAGGCGTTAAATGGACTTTTTCCATATTTCAATAGAAAATGTTAAAGGAATAAAAGGGTTGGATTGATGATAAGTTAAACATAATGGATATACAAACATATATATACTAACGTACAAGACTAAAAGAAATCAAAACTAAAATAAAAACACATAAAAACTAAAAAAATAATTGAATAAACTAATTATATTGTCTTTAATAAGTATAGAAGTACTTTTTCAGTACAAAAATGCAGTAAATTATCATAAAAGAAAGATTTAAAGGTATTTTTAAAAAAAAAGTAAATTGTCCAGTAAAATAAAATAAAATGAGCATGAATACAAATATCTTATACAATAATTAGATATAACATTAGCAATTAAAATATAACTGTATTTTTTTATTCATTAAAATATAATTCTATATTAATAATAAGAAAAGAAAAAATTTTAGTGGGGGCAATTACCCCCACTTTCATGGATCCCTGTATAGTATACAATTAAACGTAGAGGTAAAGGCGTAAAGTTGAAAACATGTAAAATGATGGAGAAAAAAGTTACTTCTTCAAAGGAGTTCATCCATTTAAGTAATTAAAAATGTATTTATTTTTAATTAATTTCGTAAGCTAAGATTTTCTTATAATTTATTAAATAAACCATAGCAGCTATATTTTACAAACAAATTCACTTTAGATAAGAAGCAATAATGGCTCTACGACATTGTTCTCACAGTTTGTAAAATTGGTATTAATGTAACAAATTATACGTAGTAAACTGGTAAGTATTATGTTGACTATTGAATACTACTGATCATCCTATGAAGCAAATACTAATTTTAGATGAGTCTCTAAAATGTATAGATATGGAAACAAATAATGTTTCGTAAATGTACTTGAGAATATAATTTAGTCATATATTTTAAACTTAATGTTTATTTATGTGTTCAAACTTCTAATAAAAAATATATATGCTTAAGCAATACTTTACCAAAATATATAAAATCTAGCTCTACAAAGAAATTATTTATAGTGTTGGATTTTGCTGGTGAGAAAAAATGTCACATTATTAATGTATACATTATTTCAATATAAAGACAAAGAATTGTGATAATAAATTTACATTGTATAGTTCAACTAAATCACATTTTTTTAAGTAAAAAAATAAAATCACAATTATAGCCAATGCATCAACTAAAATAATAACATTTTTTAATCATCCTTGATTTAAATAACTCAATTATTTATCTGCTCATTGCCAGGTTCATATCTAATTTCTTCTAAAAAGGCAACCCTCATGGTATTCAAGGATTAATTGACTAGCTTCCTTTCACAGGTATCATTGAATATAATCTTGTAGGCATTGCTGCCTGTGATCTTGGACCAAATATGTCACTGCTCTAAGACTCTAACCAGAAATCTTGGAGTTCCTATCATTAACTATTTTCCTACAAAAAAGAAAGAACAAATAGAAACAAAGAGTACAAAATCAGACCATTTGTCGCAAAAACTGTCGAAACATGTGTCCAGAGGAGTTTAACCCGTTTCGTTGTCTGGATAGGATCCAACTCACCGTCTCCTCAGTATTCATGAATTTATCCAACACTATGTTGAAGAATTCTTCTACTATATACAGTCTCACTATGCAGTTTGCTACGCATCCTAATTGCTGATTTTTTTTTTTTTTTTAATGCTGCAACATTCATCTCATCTTCTGTCTGGACTCTGTAACAAGATAACTGAAGAGGATTCAGTTGTCTTATTTATTCTTCTTGCCACCAGCCAGAATGCGCTGGATTTGAAGCCCTCGGCTGAAAGCTTGGTTGTATAGCAGTCTAGTTTGGAATTCGGAAACAAAAGGGAACCAAGCCATTATGGCCACTGGTGCAAAGATAATCACTCCCATCACGTATTCATACCCTCTTGATAACGCTTTGATAGACCCCCACATTCCAATTCCCTTCACCAATGGCTTACATGCTTGAGCTATCTGCTCATATATAAAATCAGGGGCAAATCAGATAGAAGTAATTTTTCATTTACAGATAACAGCAAAATAAATCATGAGGGAAACTTGTCTAATAATATCACCAACGATTTAAGGAAAAATTAATTTACTAGATATTGAGATCTAACATAAAGAAACGTTCTTTTCAGTGAATTAGCCATTGCCTGGACAAGTGAACTTTATTTATGAGATAAAGGGCCTAATAACATACTGCTCGGATCAAATGCTGTATGTTCAATATCATCAAAAAAAAGAAATGTCCATCAAAACAAGAGGTACCTGTATAAATGCCCAACCTGTGGGCATAAAGGCTAGGAGGCTCGCAAAGATGTCACCAACTGTGAAACTAAGTAGGACAAACATCAAAATTAGAATGACAATGGTTCCAATAAACAGAAACATTTTGAGGAGACGAAACATCAGCTGGAAATCTGCACTGAATGTCTTGCTCCCCATGGACACTATCTGCAGTTTCAGACGCAAGAACGGCACCAATTAGTTAATAGAATAGTTATTAACCTCAAGCATGGAAAAGCTTTAACTCATTATGAACCACCTGATCATTGAATACTGACCTTCAAGATGACTATGACAGCCACTACAACTAACCAGGACAGACCATAAACCTGAGAGAGAAAATGCATGTTAGAAAAATCTTCTCTCATACACACCCCTGCCTTTTATTTCTTTTTCTTTTTGGTTCACTCAGGGAGGGTGGTAAAGGACTAAATTCTCTTTTGACCAAGGAACTTTGTCTAAAATGTATATTACAATATAGTATGGATAGATGTGTGCAGTCAAACCCTGAGGATGCAGATTCAAAAGTTTGATATGAAAATGGGCAAGTATAATTAAATTGGCAAGAAAAATTACCCCGATACTCTTGTCACCTCTAGCAACATGTAGATGATACACAATCCCATACTGATAGACAAAGAAACGCAGGGCAAGAATGACCTCCCAAATCCTCCCCCAAATCCCAGTGTACTGCAGATGTTCCTGCTCCTCATCCCACCATGATTCCCAGCTCTTAATTGAAGGAACACCAATACCACCTCGACTACTTATCCATTTTGCCCAATCATCCCAATCCTCAACAATCTTCTGCCACTCGAATCCCGATGGGTTAAAAAGGAAAGGACTGAACAACCAAGAACATGCCAAAAACCACATTGATACTGAGAGAAGGGCATATGCTGTTGAATCAGGAGCTGCTGATCCATAAAGCCCATAACATATAAGCAGTATAGAAATCTCTATCCCTTTTACAAAGTGACTCCTAGAATACATCCTGTAGTTATCTGCAAACCTCTCGTGACGAACTACAAAACCACGCCCAGTTGCTCTGTACTTTGCCCCTCCATGCAGGAGAGTGCGCCCAAAATAGTGCATCTTAGTCCCTAGTGAGAAAGTGAAGAAAACGGGTGCTAGCTGCAGCTGCATTATTATGATGTCACTTAGTGCAGTTCTGAATCCTCTCTCTAGTCCAATTTCCATAACCATGGGAAGAGTCATCAGAAGACCTATTTGAACAAGGGATTGGGAAGCCATTGCTGCCTTTAATGGATCATCTCCCTTTTTCCTGGCTATCTTAATTATAGCCTCCTCCAATCCACTCAATGACAGGTAAAATCTGCCATAGAGGAAAGCATATACCGTGATGGCCACTAACTGTGAACAGCAGAAAAAAGCTTTACTGCTAGATGTGGGGTTAGCTAATTAAGCACATAGGATAAAAAGTCAAAAGACATAAAATGAAGACAATTATATAGCTCCCATGTAGAAATTGCCAGATGTTAGTGTTTAAGTGATCAATTATCAGAAAATTTCCATATCCAATCCACTTATTGGATATTATTTTATCAAAAGACACCGTTAGGTAATTTTAATAACAGAATTTCCTGAATAAACCTTATTGCTTTAATAAAAGATGTTCAGTATTATATTGCTTGAACCAAAAGCATTAAGTGTTACCATTGAGCTGATATAAAATCCAACGGTTGTAAAGTAAAATGATAGCATGCGGAAAAAGTCAAATCGATGCCCCAGTCTGTAGATGTCCCTGCTTAGTATCTGCTCTCCATTACCACAGGCCACTTTTGCTTCAAAAAGAGAGATTTGATTGAGCCCTACATCTCTACCCTTTCCAACTTGGATATATTCATGATGAGTAACATTCCCACGTCTTAGTGTTGAGTTGAATCCTGTATAGGCAAAGGCATATGATGCAAAGGTAGAAATATCAAATATTGCTGCTAAAAAAAGATGTATCAAGAATGTTACCAGCAAATATATCCTCGCTCAGATTGATGCCACAAGAAGCCTTGCTGATTCCTCCACGGGTAAAATGGAAAATTCTATCAAAAACATCCGGATGACCATAGTGGAATCGAACCCTATATTTGAAAAAATCTAACATAAGTCAGAAAATGTGTATTCTATATTATATGTATTTTAATTCTCTTGCAATAACGGCTGAAGACATCAAAAAGAAAAATCCAATAGTTGACTGATTATTGCCTCCATGAAAATCAAATATGAGGGAGGGAAAAAGCAGGAAATCCATCAGTAAGCGAATCTCGGAACAACTATGGTTTGAATATGTTAACCTTTGAAACTTGTTTTAAATATCTTGCATGCATCACACTCTTAAATGCTGCCTTGATTAGACATGTGTTTCTCAGGAGGATCCTAATTTATGGAAAGTCAGTCATATAATAAGAAACACAACAAACAAAAACTTACTTTAGTGGTCTAGCAAGAACTCTTTGACCAATAGTGACAAAGCTAGTTTCTTGGTTTGACATAAACCAGGCCAAGGAAGAGACACTGTAACAAACAATAAAAAATTAAGTAATACAGGGTTCTAAACACAACAAAGTGTTAGCTCTAAGTAGAAAAATATTCATAACCTTCCAGTGAAAATATGCTCACGAACACCTAATATGGTGGGGGGGCGCACTCCATGATCCTCATTAAATTCTTCCAGAAGGTTACGCATTTTCAAAGCTTCTTCCAAATAATTATCCTAGAAGAAAATTTCAAATAAACCAATCTTAATAGACATCCATTGTCAACTTGTTCAAGCTTCACATTTTATATTGTTTTACCTGGTTCATGTCGATAGCCTGAAGAGCTTCCCCTCTAGTAAAAATGATGGCATGATTTTGGTTTTCTGGCTTTCCTTCTCCTAACTTTGCTGGGCCCGGAAGCTTTATTCGATATATTTCCTTCAGAGGAGACATGGAAACAATCATTTCTAAGGTAAACCACTAGTAATTAACTACCTCTTCTTTGACATCAACATGCATTTACTTGGTCAAGATTGTCCACAGCTTTGACCAATACAGAATAATAAACTTTCTGTACTTTTCCACCTTCTCTTTCTTCAACTTCATCAATATATGCAACACGAAGTGAGGGATTGCTATAAATGAAGAACCAAAACTTAGATTCTTAAATTAAGAACTAGGGAAACTAAAAGGCAAATTAGATTCTTCAATTTTATTTAACAAAAGGAGAACATACTTAACCATCAAATTCAGGATATCTGTTGCACGACGGTCCCCAGAGCGCTTCTGATTCCCATATTGCTGACAGGTCGCAACGTATGTGAATTTCAAGTCAGCCATAGCCTCTAAACGGGCATATAAGGATCTATGACTCTTTTTTTCTTCCTCAGATGGAACAGCAATAGCTTTATAACCATCGAATATCTCTGCTCACAAGACAAAAATAACATGCAATATTCTTAGCAGACAAATAATCTTTTTTTTTTTCAGGCACCATGATGAATACGACAAGTACTTTTACTGGAAAGCATATTAATGAAGAAATGTTTGTTAAGAGTTGAAGGTATGTATACATAAGAAAAGACTGAGCCAACTGTTTGGAAAAAACTGTGAATCATCCCCCCCCCCCCCCCCATTTTACCTACTAGATTTAGCTAAATATCTCAGAATAAAAGGAACTTAATCTTACCTTTTTCAGAAGCCATATCAAGAAATGCCTGGAGCTTTATTGCTCGTCGGTAGTACATCATTCCCCTAACTACATTAGAAGAGGAAAAAAATCAGTTGACCTGATCCAGCCTGAGGGGACGGGAAAGGGAGTCACCATATACCTGTCCTACAAAGTGTTTGTCCCCTTAATGAGGCCCAGTGACGTAGCTGTAATATATTCTCCTCTTTCTCCCATATATCACTATCTTTCTTACAATCAAGTCGCTCCAAGAAGTTATTCCATTCCTCTGGCAACATTACTAAATTTTAGCCAGTCCATTCTCTACTAGCAATACACAATTAAGTTATATTGTGAGTTATTACAAACCAGGGAAGATCTTTTGAAGGTAATACATGATTGACACACCATCTTCATTCTCAACCTCAATGTCATTCTTAGAATATACTGTCTCTTCACTGTAGTATGGAGTTAGGACACTGAAAAGAAGAAACAAAAAAAGAGAGGCTATAAATAGGTACAGGGCAGCTTCAGCATGCATCAAATTTTGAATTTTATGCATAAAAAAAATTCCTTGACAAAAAATGTTAAATAACTAAAAAAGGATATTTTGTGTCTACTGTATAAGATAATAATCCGATGATAGCTGAAGTCATCACATTGACACATTCTAAAGAAAACATCACATAACACTAACACTGATGGATATGGCTTCTGTTCTATTGCCCTTGTTAGGACGTTGACATTTAATTTGCGTAGTTTAGTGTGCAAAATAAAAACATGATGTTCCAGCAGTTTATAATCTCTATAAGACATAACATGGGCACATATCTTTGTGGCCATGTAATTAAGGAATCTGCAGCAGACCTGAATGAGAGCATTTTACGTACTCGAGGAGCACGTGGCATATCCATGAACAATGAATTGGTAAAGAATGAAACCCTTCTACGTACTTCACTGTTTGTTGGAACTTCAACGGCAGTTTCCTTGACAGTCAAGAGTAGATAAAGACGTCTAATCTGAAACAACCACAATGATTCATTGGTTATATAAGCATTTGGATCTTTGAATAATAATAATATAAACTATAAAAAATAAAGAATTAAAATTGAAGTTACATTACTAAGTACCTGTTCCTCCCATTGTGCTGTAACCACAGGAGGGAATAGTATAGCAGGTTTTGCCTCTGTACCAGCAAAAACTTGTTGTCCGGTATCCTTACTACTTTGATGAAGTTCTGCCAATTCGCTGATGAACATCAAAAGTAAAAAATCAAGCATTATTATTTTCAATGAAAGATCCATGAGCTATCATAATAATGTATTCCAAATTCAGTGGCTTTAAGTTAAACCAACCTGATTTCATTCACCATCATATCAGTGACCACTTCTAACATGTCTTGCAGCAAGACCACCACTGTACCCCGCTTGGATGGATCTCCATTTTTCTGAGACAAGAAATCAGTGCACAAGTTTCAAAATATAATGGTTAAAGACAAGCTACAATTCAAGAATATGAACTACATATATAGTTAGTTTTGTTTTGAATGGTTCACCATGATTTCCACAAGCTCCACGAACTTCTTACAAAGGGAGGGTAGAAAGCCCATACGGAAATTTGTAAGAAGTGTATTCTTTGAGATGTTGCTCTCGACTTCTTTGATGATGGAGGAAATTATACTGGTTCATCACAATTGATTCAGAAGTACGATAAGAATTTAATTGAATTAAATGTTCGTAGCTTCAATTATATGTGCTACTTAAGAAAACAGCAAACAGCTGATAAGAAAAATATCAAATGATCCTCTGTACTTCAAATATGCAATTATGAATTAATATGGCTCAAATTAATATTGATTACACAAGTTAGCGGTTAACCATTCCTTCATTCATTTATTTACCTAGTGTAGTCAAGTAGCTCAGAAATAGATCTAAAATCTAGCTAGATTATAAAAGGAAAAATAAAAAGACTTAGTGTAATTGCTATTCACGAAATTCAAAAAGACTGATGGACCACATGAACAAATTTGAACTCTTTGTACAAAAACAGATCTAAGCAGGATAGAAGATTAATGAAACTGGGTCTAATTTGCACCAATAAAAAATAATATAATCCATTAATCTTGAATAGCCCTTCTTGCATGAAGTGTAAACTAAATTCAAATGCACCAACACAAGATGACAACAGATACCTTTTTTCAGTTTCTCCTATCACTAAATCATGTAGAACATGTTTAAAGGATTCATAGCATTCAATCACAGCACATTTCATATATTCATCAGCACATATGCGCTTCCAAAGATCAGAGTCCCTCCCTCGAAACTGAGTTGCCATATCTAGTGCTACAGTAATCTGTAAGTCTGACAGCGTCAATCATATAGACTGATAATAAACATATGAATATTGAAATTGAATCACATTAACCTACCTTGCTTGCAAGCAAAAATGGTGGCCACTGAATTATTTTCAGATTATGACCCAATGAGTAAGGAACTAGCAAAAGATCCATCTCCCTGGAGTCATGCAAACATAGTTTAGTCCTAAATAGGAGATGGGCAGAAAAATGAAAAGATAGAAAACAAAGCAGCTAAAGAGATTAGATCTGAGGTCCTTTCCTATCACTTATGAGATCTTCCTCGCGGAAACTGCAAATAATCTCATTCCATAATTGGGCAAATTTGGCAGCTTCATTTCTTTTGCTTGCAGTAATCTATACAAGAATGGAAACTAAAGTGAAGATTGACTAATACATATATTTTAATGTAGTTATTTAAGTAAATGTGGTAGCAACCTCAGAAAATTTCTTTGAGAAAGAGAATCTTCCTTTTTGCTTCTTATCAGAAGGAACCAAGCATGTGTTGAATGCACCAGGCAATGACTGAAACCGTGATCTTAGCATGCTCAGAGTGCGTATCTGTGGAATCATATAAATAACAACATTAACTGACTGTTAAAAGATGGTCAACTATTATACTCTTTGAATCCATAGAAGTAATTGATCCAAAGTTCACCCATTAAATGAAAAGGAAAATCTGACTTCGTTACAAATTGAATACTTAATAATTTCATAGAAGAGGAATGAATGCTAGTAAGACATTATTTTAGACACTAATATTGATTGAAATTTATTGGGACTTACGAAATTATTGAGTTCCCTATTCAATGGGTCACATCCACTCATGATTTTTTAGTCTAAATTAATAAATTTTAGCCAGCAATAAAGAATATGTTAAAAAGAGTTATTGAAAAGTGCAATTCTATCTCATAAAAACATAATCAAAATGATGCTCCAGTACTTTGCATCCAAAAGGATCCTATAAATTTCTTAACTTGATTAAATAGATTTAGGGTTTCTATAAGAGCTTGTGTTTTACAAACAAAATTAGAAAGTCAATAAGATAATGGATGTCAAATTCTCTTTGGACATGACAAGATAAAAATAAAATAAAATTTATGATGACCTCTCCTAGACGATCAAAGGCTCCAACAAGACCACCGTACAAAGTTGAGAAGATTGCATACCAAATTTGAGTGTCCATGAAATAAACCTGTATTGAAGTAAATAATGAGAAGATACACTAAGATAACTGTACTAGAGAAAAGAATAATATATGTACACATAACCAGGATATATAACATACACACCAAAAGTACAGGAGCCCAGAGTGCAACTACTGCACTATAGTTATTTCGAGCTGCATAGATTTGAATATCTTAGATCTATAAAATTAACAGCAATATACAATGTAATCATGAAAAGGAGAAGAAACTACCATTGGGAAAAAATGCATGCCAGCCATAATTAACACGTCGAATGCTCATTATGTCCTTTGTTGGCCTAACTAGAGGTTTTATCTGAAGATAGATACAACAGTTAGAAAGATGCCAAATATATTTACAAGGCTAGCTTATTAGGTAACAACTACTATCATATAAGATATTTTACCTGGACAAAAAAGCTGAATAAAAATTTACATGTCAAAAGCAACAACCAGAATATAGTGTACCTGAAATTCATGAAAGAATATAGATGATGGAACAATTTTCAAACAATAAACAAAAGAACAATAAAATATATTATTTTAGTAACATAGTGTTGTGTGAAACATACTTCATGAGAGCAAATTGACTATCATGCATTCCTCTTCCAACATAGATGCTTGGCTGCATGGGGAGAAATGATCATTTAAAAATGGACAAATGATACCCAAAGAATCCAAAATTATTGATATAAGTTCAGAAAACAGATATGTTTTTAAAGACTACCAGTTACTAATTAATACTATTCACACATTCAAAAGGTAAATAGAAAAATAATGACTTAAAACAAAAGTTAGTGCTACAACTCGGATTCTTTGGAAGAGTTCAAGACCATAAATGTTGGGATTATAAATGTACAAAATCATAGTGATTAATAGAAGAATCAATTCTGTGGGCAAATTGTGTCCTAAGAGTAAGAAGTTCTAAATCAAACATTCTCACCAGACACCAAAAGAAACTATAACACAAAGATGAAGTGGAAACTCGTTAGGTATATTTTTTGCCACAAAAAGTTAGTTGAACCTTGAAATGGATTCCAAAACAAGTAGAAGAAAATCTTTGATCAGACAAGGTAAACTATCAAACTAGAAAAGTGTAATGGTTTGTTTTGTAAAGTCCAAATTCTAAAAGTTTCTAACATGTAGATCATAGCCATAAATCTCATGCAAGTCCAAAATTGTTTTGTACTCATTGATTTGCATTAAGATTAATGTAATATATACTGTTCAAATAAATAAAACTCCGAACTATTTAATTTTATTCTTACTTGTTCAAAATCTGACACAAATGATTGACATGATGGATTGCTACAATTCAACTATAGGATAGAAAAATTACATGGTACAGGAAGCTACTGCATGTTGTAGTCAAATATCTTGTGAAATTAAAAAAGAAAAAAAAAACCTTCAAATTAGTGCTTCGCTATCAATTTCTGCAAGATACAAATTGTGTGTAAATAAATGCATGTATATATTTTGCATAAGAACTTCAGACTTCTTGGTATTGAAGGGGAACACTCCAACTGGAAAAAGTCCTTATTAGGAAATTAGCTATATGCTCTTCAAAGTCACAGATATCAGTCATATCAATTTAAACAAATTAACTAAAACAAATGTTTAGGCCCGTATTCAAATTTGCATTACTTTCAGAATAACCAATAATTACATCAAAAGAGGCCCTTTACCAACAGAGTCATTTAATTTACAACCATGAAAAGAAATAGTTAAATATATAAGTGTATAAGACATGAGTACCTGAGACCACCATAAGAAGAGTCTGACTATGTGCCAGTCTGAGTTTTCAATCCAACGCCTTAACATTGGGAAAAGAAACAGAACAGCTGCTAGTAAATTTGGAAGCAAATATAATGCAACTGCCAGCATGTAAAATGCTGGAATGCCTCTTATTTGTTTGAAAAAGGAAAGCAACTGCTTCAGACCCTGAGGTGCACCCTTGAAGGAATGAACATAGAAGAGTGGAAGAATGATAACCCAAAAAAGACTGACAAAGACTTTAAGAATATTTCTTAGCACATCAGTGAATTTCCATCGATGATAGCCTGGAAAGTTCAGGATCAGGTCCAAGATACCTAAATCATAGAAGAGGAACAGAAATGATTGTAAATTTCTATAAACAAGGATGAAGATAAAAAGAGCCGTCAAAAAGGAAAAAATAGATATTATAAAGCTTGGATGTATTTCAATACTTGAAAATGAAGGGAAAATAATGTAGAAAAAACAACTTATCTTTTGTTTCCAGAAAGGATCATTATAAATTTTTGTATAATACAAATACAACAAACGAATTATCCAGGAAATGGTATAAATAAGCATCAACATTTAAGAAAACAATTTCTACATTCAATCTGAAATATTGGAGGTAAAGTGTATAGATTGAGAATCTGCAAGGTATGGATTATTCATTAGAGTCATTACAAAACATTTAGGCATGGATATGATCAGCAAATAATTTACGACATGTAAATCCTCAACGGAAGTAGCCTATTGATCTTATATAACTTGTCACTACAGAATTTCTTTTCTAAATAAAACACTTGAAAATTTGTAGGAAGGATGTGCTAGGAACAACTCATGCACCTGACTCGCCTAACAATGAAATGGAGGCAAAGAACCCTGATAGCATTGTATCATTTATTTAAAGAAGTGGAACTTGTCATGCCAAAAACTAAAATATAATTCAGTTCTATCTTGCTTCTCACATGACTTATTGTACTGCTCACATGACATTTTCTTGTAATTTAGAACAAATGAAATGCCAAGATTTTTGAGCTAATAGGAAAATCAGACCATCAATATAAAATTCTTGATACTAGTGATCCTTGATAATTGAGTGTGATAAATATATATTAATAAAAACAACTTAAGGGAACATATCATACTTTGAAGCAAGCGCAGAATGGATGCTGTGATGAATATACTAGATAGATTATATAAGACATCCTTCTGAAATATATCCGTCAGTGAAATCCCTTCCCAAGCAATAATGAACATCACCTGTAATAAGAATGCTCAAGCCTTGTCATAACTATAATAAAGGGGAAAGTAAAGGTATAAGCATTTCCTTTGGTTGAATTAAATACCTGCAAACCCAGTATAAAAAATGTCCACAGACGGTCAAAGCTGCGGAAGATGTGCCAGAATGTTCGTGTCTCAACAAAATTTGATTTGCCAGTTTTTCCAGATTTTCTTGCAGCAGCACCATTTCTTCCCTGATACAAAATTTATACAAATACTGAAAATAAAGTAAATTGCAATCATGCCAGTAGCTCCTTAGGAGGTAATTACCTGTGCCAAATCACTTGTTGATTTAAAGTATTCACCATCATTACGCATGGGCCATCCTAGAGAAAAGCAATCAGATGACCTGGAACAAAAAATAGACACTGTAAATTAATAAATGATTAAGCAAACCAACAAAGTCAATTTCAGTAATAAAATCCTAAAGAAAAACAGACCAGAAATACTCATTTAGATCATCATAGTTGCACCATGCTGAGTGCGGAGCCTTTCCATGTCCACTCTTCTTTGCTTCCTAGATTGATTAACATGATTAATAACTTTACTAATCATTGTAGATAGCATAGGCACCTGAAGTATTATGATGATGTCATGAGAGACAAAATCTTACCTTTTGTATTACTTGATACAGGGGAGTTATAACCTTGCGCAGGAATGCCTCATCATCACCACCATAAGAAGGCTTGATATTTTCACCAGTAACAATGCTGACATTTCCAGCCAATAAACCATGGAGTTCATATGCCATCTGAGGTTATTTATAGTTGGCCATTATTAGCATATGCAAAAATAAGTTACAAATTAAAAAATATTAAAAAGAGAAAACAACTACATTGCATTTGCAAAAGCATTATAACACTGAGATATTATGGAACACATGGAACCAGCTAGGCTCATATCTCAACATTTGTAACTATAGTACCACTGGTACTAGTTTCAGATATATATAATATTATTTTTGCTGAGCAAAAAACAATGGAACACATGGAAAGTGTACTCACATTGTGAAATATGTAGCATAGACACTCTGGCATGAAACGAACATTGGATGCTTCGCCCCAGATAAGAAGATACAAGCCCATATAAAGCAACTTCCTCTGCTGTATCTCTTGCTGACCTTGAGGAAGTCTGCGTAAAAAACACCATAAGCACTTTTAATACAACTTTTGCGATTTTATCACTGAAGCTGATACTCTTATATCTCACCGTAAACTATGTTTTCGTCCCAAGAATTTGCACCATGATTTGTAATTCTTGAAGAGATTTTTCATCACTGAATCAACAGCCCGATCATCGAGCTGATTTGGTAAAACCGAAAGTTAAACAAATGAAAAAAAAACATACAATTTAACTTCTAGCCAAAAGCAAAGCAGGCTACTCTGATAGCTACGATAAAAAAAGATTGATAATGTAATATTGACAAGAGTTCTCTTGATTGCAGTTTTATCTTTATTTAGTCAATTACGCTTTGTCTAAAACAGAAAAAGTGAGAGACAGATACGTGCCAGGTTGAAAGGCTCGGGTCTAGGGTGTAGCCTTATATGAGAATTAGCAAGAAGCAAAATCAGATGCTCTCTCTGATTCCTGACGTTGTCCCTCTGCCCAAAACAAAGCAAACACATTAACAATTTAAGGAGACCAAACAAGAATCTAGGCAATCACAAATCTTCTCGTTCTGTTCACGCGCAAAATACATACCTGAAAGCCAAACATGGCTCTAAGCCAATCAAGCATGTCTAAATCTCCAGTTTTCTGCCTCTGTTGCTCAAATGAATTAGGCCAGTTCAAGCCACGAGTATTCCAAAGCGCAGAAACAGCAGCCTTAATCTAATAACAAAGAAAGCCAGAGAACTCAATGCAATGCAATGCCAGATAAAACACAACGACCCCCACATCAATTGGTTAAAAAGCAACACCTCTTCAAATTGCATAATGGGCACAGAAGCACCAGCAGCATCCAGAGGAAGAATATTGTAAGGCGTATAAATCTCCGTCTTCTCCTGGACATCTCTAGCAGCCGCGATAATCTGCACACACAAATTGAATATTGAAATGGGAATGAAATACCTACTGTCACAACAGAACAGAACTAAACTCTGAAAGGGTAGTGTGAACCGAGACGAACCTCAGGAGCAACTTCTTCGACCTTCTCAGTCTTGTTGACGGCACAAAGCACTTCGAATAGAACCCCAGCAGTCTGGTAAGCTTTGCTAAGCTGGGCTCTGCAGATGAATTTGGATTTCAAGGTTAGAGACGGAATTCATAGTGACGTGTGTGAAAGTTCACACATTGCATGTATCTAATCTACCTGTCTGCCTGATTCACTTGGTCGAGAGTTCTGACATAATGTTCATAATATTGCTGATAGTAAGATTGAATTTCTCTCGCATCTGTTTTCTTAGCCCGAGAGGCAAGACTAGTTGGATTGTCCTGGTGTAGCACAAGAAATTATGTAAAGATGAATCAGTGATCAGTACCACTTCTACCAGTCGCGGATGCTAATACATAGAAAGGGAGCAAATGATTTCTTTCAAATCGATTCTAATTTGCTAGGGAAAGGAAAAACTGACAAGTGATTTCAAGATGAAGCAAGAAGGTACTCCATAATAATAGCAATATAAATAAATATAAGTGGTATTTGCACATACTTATTTTTAAAAAATAAAACTTTTATACAGTTCAATATACATTCGTTTTTAGAGTTTAATTTCTCACTCAATCAATTAGAAATCATCTAGTAATTTGTAAGGATAACTTATCACAAATGATAATTTATAATCAGATGAATATGCACTATTTATTCTTATTTTTAACTCTTTTTGTAAAAAAAAAATAATATAACAGTATCTATAATATATTAGACATTTTTACTGTTACATTATTTTTCCCATTTAATCGTATACTCTGTAAAAAGAAAAGAAAAATACTGCACACTTCCATTTCCTATTTAGCATTCATTTCTCCCTTATATTTTATTTTTTAAGAAAAATGTAGAGATTGTGTATTTTCCCCCGGCAAGAATTAAGATTATGATATGCAAAATTATAGTTAAAATTGGTTTGAAGATGATACTAATATTAAGAGTGAAACTCTCTCTGTCAGTCGTATAAAACTTTGCATGAAGAATATTAATTTCTGACTCGCTGTGTTGGTGCGTGCTGCAATTATAAACTTAATTTGAAAAATCTTGCATGCACTTACCCTCTCCAATCGCTGTAGTAACAACGTCTTAAACTGCCTGACGCCACGCCCGCTAGAACTCTGATCTAGCCTGTGCGCTTTTTCGAAGGCATAGAACCTACCTGCACATATTTAATTTTGCAATTAATTAACAATTATCAAGTCGTTAAATTAATTAATAATAATGACAAGTGATTATATATCCATGGATGCATACAGAGATAAGCAACCCTGGGGCGCTCGGTTTCAATTTCGTTGGCGACTCTGAGAATGGGAGAAATGGAGGCGAGTGAGGAGGGCACGACGTCGTTGTCGAACACCTCCAGCGAAAACGTCGTCGTCGCGGCACTTCTTGATGGCCGCCGATTCAATACTGTCTGATCCGGATTCGACATTCTTCTTCCTCTCCACCGCCTATACACACATATTCAGAAATTTTTAATTGTGATTGCAACCAAAACCATCCAAAGATATATATAATAACTCCAGTTTTCTGACTCTGTTGCTCAAATGAATTAAAGAATCAAAATCTTGAGATTGTCGGTAACGCGGGAAATTGAAGAATCAAAATCTTGGATCGGAAAGAAAGGGGAATTAGGATCGAAATGAAGACATAGGTGAGAGTGAGAACGAACGAGTGGAAGAACACCGATTCCGGAGTGAGAGTGAGGGAAGCTAGAGAGCGAGATCAGTGCATGGCAATTCAACGGAAGTCCGTTTTCCTCTTCTCTTCTTGTCTATTTCTAACTTACCATTTCGTCAACCCAATATTTGGATTTTGGAACCAACTTCGTCCCGCGCCCATTATATAGAGACACACAATGCTATTTTTAATTATCAGAAGATTCTTTTAAAATTAAATAATTGACATTTAATTTAGGGATAAAAATGAAATGGGTATATTAAAAGAAATAAGGGATTAAAGAAAATTAAGTATATAGTTAAAGATAAAAATAAGTGGTTTGACAAAATTTTTTGACCAGTTTTTAAATTAAATTAAAGAACAAATTTCACAGCCACTCTATTAAACTTGAACATATTACACGCGCATCCCATATCTTAAATTATATTTCTTTTGTATCCACTGACCGAATCCGTTAATTAACGTTGTTAATGTATTTGTGAGAGATTAAAATTATCCTTTATAATTCTCAAATCTCTTATTTTATTGCTCTCTCGCATGTTCTTAAACCCCAGATTAGGACCCCTAAAAATGTGCTTTGCTAGGGTTAGTGTAACTAAAATTAATATCATTATTGTTGAAAGGACACTATCTGGATAAACACATTCTTAAAGGACCACTTGTCTAACACGTGACTATCCTGGATAAATGAAATTAATATTGTTACTTGAAAAAGGAATATTAGTGTAACTGAAATTTCAAAATAATAATTTTTTGTGTAGAAATCATAGGGAGAGAATCCCCGTATAATATGTCTAAACTTAAGGAGATATTTGTGTATTTTGTTCTAAATAAAATTAAATTTGAAATCAAAATTAAGAAATATTTGAAACAAATAAAAATTAAAAAAAATACTTAACACATATAATATTTAGATAAATGGTGTGCTCAACTAGGGTGAGAATAATTCTTAAAAATACTCTATTTCAATTATAACTCTCCTCACATATAAGAATTTATGATTAAATATCAATGTAAAAAATTTATGTTGTCGGTTTCTGATTAAATTCTTTCAAAAGATTGTACTCCAATTTAATATTAGAAAGAATAATTAGAAAGTTACTTATTTACTTTGAGAATTTTAAATATTTATTTTTATTAATACTATATAATTTTATGTATATATATTGTGAATCTACGATCATTTAAAACTTTTTTCATAAATATATTTATTTTACACTCAAAGTTACTTTATTTTATAATAGAGCACTAAATAATGGATAAACAACCATAAAAACTATAAAATATATAAGAATGTTAAAGCTCAGAGAGGAACTCCAATTTAAAGAAATACATGTGAACTTTAATTATATATAACATAAAAGATTATTTCATTTTGTGATGATAAGTGTATTAGAAAACTTAACATGTGAGATTTAGGCAGAAAACTAATTGTGTCATTCTCATTACATTCAGATGGAACTTTGGATTTAGGAGAGACAGATATTAGGGTGTGTTTGACTTATATTTTTATTTTTTTTTTCATTTTCTAAAAGCTATTTTTATTTTTAAAAAATTAGAATTCTGGAAACATCTTTGGTTTCACTTCTTGTTTTTTGTTTTCAAGAAATAACAACATTGGACATTTATGTTATATTGACCTTTTGTCTTCTTGTAATTTTATATTTTCTTAAAATTACACTACCACATTTTTATTCTATCCAAAACGAGATTTTTGTTTTCAACTGAAAATGTGATTTTATTATTTTTATTCTCTGGTTCGTTTGGGAAATTATTTTCAGTAAAAATGTTTTAAAAAATCCAACCAAATACATTTTCATCACCATTTTCTATTTTTCAATGAAAATAAAGAAATAAAACAATCAAACCAAACACTTCCATAGTTTTCCACAACAACTTGACGCTAAGATTTAAATCATTAATAAAAAGTTCTTTAATCTTAAACTCAAAATTACTAGAAATTCTAGTTATCTTACAAATGGCTTCATCATGTGTTTAAAAACTTTACACTTGCACACGACTAATTAAAAATTTCGGTTGATTTGTGAGAACGAAAAAAAAAAAGACTATTTTTTTTACCTCTATGCACGGATTTTATGCTCTAAGTTTAAGCTATGTTTTTAAGATGCTAGTAATATATATGAAGCATTTATATGGGGATCATAGATGAACTTGCATATTGAAATATCGAAATCTACATATTAATCGATTAATCAATTAATTTTTTTGAATTTTTTAGTAAAAAAATTACATTATCATATTAAGGCAGTTATTGACACAATAAACCTGAATTATACCAACAATACTAACAAGCTAATATTTCCAATAATCATGTAAAATATGCGAGACAAACTTTATATTTATATTTATATATATATATATATAATTTTATTGTAATAAATTGATAATTTGATTTGTTTTTACCGTTATTCAATTGATATATTATTGTACATAATTTGAATTTAATAATTACTTCAAAAAAATATCTAAAATGATTTCTAACTTAATTAGCGTATGTAGAAATAAATTTTGTTTAATTTACTCCACTTAATAATTTTCTACGCACAATTAAATTTCATTATTTTAGCTATTAATTTGATAAATTCATTAAGTATATCAAATATATAAAAGTTCATATAACTTGAAAAACATTTAATATTTCCTCAATCATTTTTGTTTTAATGTATATTCTTATCCTTTTTCACGTATAAGCACGTTAAACTTAAGATGATTCTTCGAGAATTTGATCACGCCATCCATATGTCCGAGGGAGCACCATGGGTAACATCAAGTGTTGTTTCTTTTTCCAGTTTTTATCAAGTATTATAAAATTAATTTCATGTTACGTGCATGGGATGACACAAAATGGTACATCACTTGTGGTTTGTATCATATAGAGAGGATTCCACTTTAACTTTGGAATAAAAATCTTATCCAAAAATGACTTTACCATTTGGATTTCGGCTTAAGGGGGATGTATAATCTAGGAGTGGCCGTACTCACTCGTAACATATTTTGTGATCGTCACAAATTCTAAAAAATTTGTATGATTCTTCAAAACAATTTTTTTTTTTGCATATTATGATAATTTTAATTAAAAAAATGGTAGAAGTTCATTTTTGTCATTTTATAAACATTGACAGTCATATTAAAATTAAATTTTGATTGATTAACAGTAAAAAAAAGTTATATTAATTATAATGATTAAAAAAATAAAGTGCTATATGCAAACATAGACAATACAAGATAAAATTTGTAATAATCACAAGAAATTAAGGTTAAAAGTGGGAGAGTAGAGAGTAGAGTATTTGGTACACTAGAGAGACATATCACATACATCACATGGAGGTGTGGGTGACGTGGTAACATGACGTACATGTACACCCCTCTACGCCGGCTCACAAGTCACAACCCATGATTGGTCCTTTGGAATAAAAAAAAAGGAAACCTAATCCTAATAAAAACAAACAAAGGAAAATATTAACAAAATAGACACCAATACCAAATCCAACCTCCCCAATGCCCTAACTTGTCCCAATCCACACGTTTTGGCCTCCAACTTGCTCTTCCCTTCCTTGCACCTCTAGAATCTAGATAGATATATTAGATAGTAGTAGGAGCCTAGTAAAATTTATAAAGAAAAAAAAAAGTTTCAACTTGGTACCACTACACCACCTTTTTTTTCTACTTGAAAATTAATAGTGGATCGTACAGATTAATTTAGTACACAATAATATACTATTATTATTTAAAATACGAAGTACTACAAGTTTCCATACAAAGGTTTAAAAAAAATAAAACTGAACTTCCCACCTTTCCCAAGCATGGGTTCAGATTCCAAAATTTTTTGGTACTGAACAAACTAATTGAATAACTAGAACCAAATAAAACCACATTGCTTAGAATTTAAGATGCAGTAGAAAAAAGTGGCATGGATATCATGTAAGTAAATGTAGGAATGAACAAGTAATTAATTTGATTTGATGTAGAGATAACAAGTGAAGTAAAGAAAGCAAGAAGAAGAAGAAGACAACAAGGGTTATACTAAAATAAAAATACGGTCTTTTATCGTATTGTATGGATCCATCCACTCATCACTTAATAATTGCTCTTCTCTCTCCATTCTCTAACCACCACCACCACCGGCTTGTGTCCGTCTTTCGTCGTTTCTGAACCATATTACAAATCATAAATCACAATTCACAACACAAAACAAACCTTCTTCTCTCTCTCTGGGAATTGAACTTAATTAGAATGCCGGCTTGGTGGAATAGAAAGTGGAGCAAGAGCAAGGAGGAGCAGGAGCAGCCGGAGGAGGAGGATGAGGAGGAAGAGCCACGTGCCGCTTTTCAGCTGAATTTCATGAGCGGTGAGCGGGACAAGAACAAGGGTAGGAGTTGTAGTAAGAAGAAGACCAAGAGCTTCGACGACAAGGTCAAAGGGGTTCCGTTACCACTTCCCTCGCATAGTCTCAGCGATCCAATTCAATCATTTGGATCTGTTTCGGTGTCCGGTGGTTCCAGCATCAGCTCCTCCACCTCCTATGACGATCATCCAATTTCGCCTCCCAACACCAACAGGTTCTACCCAATCATTCATCGCATAAACTGCACTCGTTCTTTCCTTTTCCTTTCTCTCTCCACTCCCTTTTTCCTTTTTCTTTTTCTTTAAAAAGAAGATAAAATCACCGGTTTTGTGTATATGATTGTTTCTGTTCTTTCTTGTTTGTGACTGAAAATGTACAATTTATTCCTAGTTTGAGGAATCTGTTGATTATAAAAATTGTTAATAGATACAATTATACAAAGTTACTATCTAGCTCCTCCTCTGCCTAATTTCTGCTTTAGATTTCTCAGTTTTTTTATGAGGGATTTAAATTGTGGTAGATCAAAGTTTTTGAGAAAATGGCCCACCATAATTACAGCTGCAATGATAGGGTTTTTGGTGTGTCGCATTTATCCGCAAATTTCCTGCAATATCAAGGAATCTGATGAATGGTGACCACGACCATAATTTAAAACCTTGGTCTCAATCCTACAGGAAATTGCAGACAAATGCGGCTGATGTGGTCGCAGCAAAGAGACCTAATACCTTGACCTCGTGAACCGGTTGTGGACTGTTTTTTAAACCTTGGTTTTTAGGAATTGTATTGTAGGGTATGTGACTGTGATACGTGGTTGAGATTATAAAATGTAATTCTTAGTGCTGATGGTGTAAGTAACAGAGATAATATGGAGTGTTCAGGGTGCTTTTCCAATCTGGTGCTAAACTAATCCATGGTATTTGTTTAACATGCAGAGGACGAGAGGAGGTGAGGTTCAATGTGAGGTCAAAAAGTCCGGGTCCTGGGTCAAGAGGACCTACCAGTCCTACCTCACCGCTTCATCAAAGGTTGCATGCTTTGAGCCTTGACTCTCCCACGGGGAGTGAGTGTCATCCATTACCTCTTCCACCTGGCTCTCCAACTAGTCCTTCTTCTGTGCTTTCCAACGCTAGAGCAAATGGACATTTGGAAAATGCTACCAGCAATGTGTCCAAATGGAGAAAAGGAAAGCTTCTAGGACGGGGAACATTTGGGCATGTTTATCTGGGATTCAATAGGTAACTATTGTCTAACAAACTATGAAGTTTTTAAAATCTTTTCCTTTGACTTTCAAATCAACAGTTATAGTTCCGCACTTTGTCCTGCAAAGTGCATTTCTTGCTTTATAGGAGCCAAATCCTAAGAACTAAATATTACGGTGGTAATTGTTATTGGAAATAACAAATCTGACATTAAAGAGCAATGATGTTTACATAGTTATTTCATCGTTATTCTTTGAGAACATGTATTCGCCTCAATGTCTATATTCTGGACAGATTACTGAAACCATTTCTATTCTGCTTCCTATGTCTGACAGTGAAAATGGACAAATGTGTGCAATAAAAGAAGTCAAGGTTGTCTTTGATGATCACACATCGAAAGAGTGCCTCAAACAACTTAACCAGGTAATTCTGATATTTCCTAAGAAAATTTATACATGATGCTCTAACACATTATATTGTACTTTTGCAGCTCTTCTTTGCGCTGTTGCATTGGAGTTTGCTTTGATATGTCCAATTATAATTTTTTATAGTCCACAAAGTTATAACATTCTCTATTTGATTACAGGAGATAAATTTGCTAAATCAGCTTTCACACCCAAATATTGTTCAATACTATGGGAGTGAACTGGTATGCTAGAATATTCAAAGTTTAAATCGTTTTAACCATGTTTATACCTAATATAGCTGTGTGCACACTCAAAAGAGGTATTGAAGAATTTCCATTATCATGTATATAACTAATATATATACATGTTTTCAGGTAGAAGAATCACTTTCTGTATATTTGGAATATGTCTCTGGTGGTTCTATCCATAAATTACTTCAGGAGTATGGTCCATTTAAGGAGCCTGTTATTCAAAATTATACCAGGCAGATTGTCTCTGGACTTGCTTATCTGCATGGAAGAAATACAGTACACAGGTATTTTGATTATTCCTACGCAATCTTTAACATGAAATTTAGGCTTATTTATTCTCTTTCATATTGTTATCGTGGTTTTCTTTTGGCAGGGATATTAAAGGGGCGAACATACTAGTTGATCCTAATGGTGAAATCAAACTGGCAGACTTTGGAATGGCTAAACATGTATGTTCATCTTATCCTGTAAACAACAAATTGCTCCTAGCTCACTTCAGAAGTAAACTACATATATTGTTTCATTAGAAAAATAATTCACAACGCAAATGATGTAAATTAGGTGATAGTTGTTACTTAAAAGTATTTCTCTTGCTCATTGTTAAAAGTAGCAATTCTACTGATTCCTAGTAACAGATACATCTCCTCCTCTCTCTTGGATGCACAAGCTCCCTCACACTTTGTGCACTCCCAGTCTCTCACATAGAGCTGGAGAGCTGGCATGGCACACATACGTGACGCGACTATCACACATGAAGGATGCATTCGTCTCCTTCAAACACAAACTCTGTTTCTCTTCAGTGTTATAAATTTTATTAGATTTTACTGCTACAAAGAAAATGTGATCTAGAGAACTTAAAAAATGATTTGTATTTTGATTGATTTCTCATGCATTGTCTCTGACATTTTATGGTTCTGAACCAGATAAATTCTTCTGCCTCGATGCTTTCATTCAAAGGAAGTCCATACTGGATGGCACCTGAGGTAAATTGTTTTTTCTATTATTCTGCAATATTGAAATTTCTTTTAAAAGTGAGCATATTCTTCCCTCCTCTTCCACTTCTTTCTCACCATAGTTACTGGATAATGATATTCTCTTTTTTAGGTTGTAATGAATACAAATGGCTATAGTCTTCCAGTTGATATATGGAGCTTGGGGTGCACAATTATTGAAATGGCAACATCAAAACCTCCCTGGAATCAGTATGAAGGGGTGAGATATTGGATACTTCAGAACTAGCTTTTACTTGTATAACCCTGTTTGGTGAATATGAATGACCAAAATTGTTTTTATGTTGGACTGAACAGGTAGCTGCCATATTTAAAATTGGGAACAGCAAAGATATGCCTGAAATCCCCGAGCATCTTTCGAATGATGCAAAAAAATTCATCAAGCTATGCTTACAAAGAGACCCATTAGCTCGCCCGACAGCCCAAAAGTTACTAGACCACCCCTTCATTCGAGATCAATCAGCAACAAAAGCTGCAAATGTCAGCATAACCAGAGATGCTTTCCCTTGCATGTTTGATGGAAGCCGGACACCGGTATATATTCTTAGATATATATTTATTTTCTTTGAAAAGTCATGTTCTTACTTGCTCGTACCTAACATGCTGCAATTGTCCTGAAGTTTGGATGACTCGAGAAGTTATAAAGTGCTTGATAATATACAATGATGATGTACACACTGGATATCAATAGACTTTGCTATTATCTATATGCCAAATCACTTAACTTTTTCACCATTTTTATCTGTTTGCAGCCTGTGTTAGAGTCCCATTCCAACCGAACAAGCATAACTTCTCTTGATGGAGATTATGCATCAAAGCCAGCTCTTGCAGCACCACGTGCATTAAGGAGTTCAAGGTAAAATATCTACATGTTGTCAGTCTCATGAACGAATTGCATCTATGCTATTACTATTTTGGACTCACATTCTTCTGTAATTCCCTTGTTCAGAGATAACACAAGAATCATCACATCTTTACCAGTATCTCCCTCTTCAAGTCCATTGCGAAGGTATGAGCCAATGCATCAGAGCTGTTTTTTTTCTCCTCCTCATCCAGCTTACACCACAATGGGACAAAGTAGTTACACTTTGAATGACAGATCCTCATATCCAATGACATCAAATGCCACGTTTGCTCTTGATCCTTGGCATGAAACATCTCGATACAGAGCCAATACACCACCTGGTGGATCTCCAAGAATGAGACTAATTTAAGTTAAGATTGTAAATAGCTATAGAACCAAAATATTTCCACATCTCCCCAGTATACCTTGTGGTCTTTCCCTCTGAGGTTGAACTTCAATTTGGACTCTGAAGCACAAACCATCCAAAATATTCTGCTGGTCCATTCTTTATACAAGAGAACCATATACACGAGAACCAGATGACGGAAGAAATGATTCTGGCCCTATGCTCTCGGTGCATTGGATTGGGGAGACCATATTTGCTTGTAACAATTTCTTGATTATTGTAAATGCAATGTGCTTACTGGGTTTGTAGTAACGTTTATGTTGTATAATGATAGTTCATGGCAGAATAAAAAAAAGTAATTTTCATCGCCACTCTTTCCATTTTGAATCAGAAATTCTATTTGAGATTAGATAGGGAAATCTATTAGAGCTGGCCTAGAAGCGAGGGGTTAGGATAGTTTGTACAAGATTTTGTTACCATTATTGTATACCAAAAGAAAGATATTGTACAGGAGCGTGAACAATTTGGCTGATTGCATAATGGAGTCAGAAGTGTTTGGTTCACTTTCATATGAAACTTGAGGTAGAATTTGTTTGGGTTGGCCATTGGCGTTGGCTCACATTGGGAGAAAAAAACTGCCACTAACCTTTATGAGTTTGATTTTGTTTCATGTAACTATTGTTCTCTAATGTCATTATATGAAAAATCTCTTGGAAATGGAAAAGTTGATCATGCATCTTAGGGTCATATCCCTCGTTTTTTTCCCTCTCTTTTGCATCACGGTAGTTGTTGACCCAAGTGTCACGGATAGAACTTTTTTTTTCCGATCTTATGATTAGATTTTTTAATTTTATTATAGTTAAGCTGTTACTGTTACTTCTGCCATCAGTTCAATGCTTAAGTATGATGTATCTACCAAATTTATGCGAGAGGAAAGAGGGTTTTTTTTTTTTTTTTATGAAAAGAAAGAGGGTTTCAATAAAACCTTCACAATTTAAGAATATTTTAGGTAGAAAAAAACATTATGTTGGATCTTGCTAAGTGTACTAATGATGAATAAAAATATTAAATAATTTATATGAATTTTACAAAAATAATAATTTTTTATCCGTTTTAAAAAATATTAAATATAAACATCAAAAGTATATAATTTTTAAATAAATCTAATAGAGATAAATGTCTGCTTCTTATTTCTGTTTTTTGGGTTTTTAGAAAATAGTGTGATTTTAATTTGAACGATGCTTGTTGGTGAAGCAAATGCACAATAGTGGTTTTCTGAATCAGAAATATACTCGGAGAAAGAAACTGAATCGCTTACGCACGCGTTAACATTACCACTTTCTTACTTACAGCACAGCACTTCTGCTAACCTTTCGTCTTCAATTTCCCTTTGGATTTCATTCATTAGGTAATACACACAAATGACAAATCTCTCTATATTTAATTTTAATAATACTTTTTTTATTCTTAATGAAATGAAATCAATTTATATTCTTATTCTAATTATTAATTATTTTGTGGGTTTTTGACGTGTGTGTAATTGATTCAGATGGATTCGAGTTCGGGGCATCAAGAATTCGATTATTTGTTTAAGTTGTTGATGATTGGAGACTCTGGGGTTGGCAAGAGTAGTCTTCTTCTCAGTTTCACCTCCGATGCTTTTGAAGATCTCTCCCCCACTATCGGTCCGTTTTTTTATTTATTAATTACTATTGTTTTCTCCTCTGATTTGTATATTATAGCTATGTGTCTTATTTGATTTGATGATGCTTCCTGCAGGTGTTGATTTTAAGGTCAAATATGTGATGATGGGGGGTAAAAAGCTGAAGCTTGCAATTTGGGATACTGGTATTCACTTTGTTGTTATTCCTTTCATGATAACTTTGCTTATGGATACTGCTGAATGGTAGATATGGCTGGCATTCATGGAGGGTTTTTACATTGTTATGGGTGGCGGCCAATACTATATGTGATTGATTGTGCTTATGCTTCTTGATAATGCAGCTGGTCAGGAGAGATTCAGAACACTGACAAGTTCTTACTACAGAGGGGCACAAGGAATCATCATGGGCAAGTTTCTGTTCTCCATTTTTTGACTTTCCATCCTTCCCCAATTGTACATTTATTGGATTAGGTGAAATGCCTTGAATGACAACCTGGACTAGAATGTATTCAATGGATAGAATACTATTTAGTGTTCACAGGCACTGCTTATGGTGAATTCCTGTAAATTGAAATCTTTCCCATTTGTTTCAGTTAAAGAACAGTAAGATGTAGATTATGCATCACCATAGTGGTCTTCTTTGACATTTTTACTTGCATTGAAATAAAACTTGGAATCAATACTCGTTTACTTAAATTTGGATTTTAGCATTTTATTTAAGGACAATAAGCTATTTGGCTTTCTTAACATATTACCTTACTCGGGGGTAATCTAGTTTGTTCCGTTATATGCATTGAGCTAGTTAGTTCCTTGCTGAGAGGAGTTAACAGTAAAACTTTCCCATGTTAGGTTATGGAATTGCATGCTTATTCCATCCATCATTAAATTTTTTTCATTGCCTTGCTTAATCATAGCATGTGGTTACTTGCACCTTAATTCTTATCTTACCTCTAATTTGCTGACCTCTTCTGTGAAACATGTGGTGACCTGATGATTCTGATTCTTAGCATACTGTATCTATATCTACTCTAATCAAATCCAATTTTTATTGCTTTATTGTGAGAGTTGAATACCTTTCATGTTGCTTGGGAAAATTTTGATTTGAGAGCTGGTATGAATATTAGTGTGTAAATCCTGGAATCAGTTGGTTTGTTAGTGATTCTCTGTCATCTAGTTGATCTGTGGTAAATCCAAACTGGAATTTTCTCTCTTATTGGTTGGATTCACCACAAAATGGCTGCAATATCTGTATTAGGTGCAATGTGTTTAATGGTCTTTGGAAACCAGGAGGTGGCCCTTCCAAGTTAGTGTAGTGGTGAAATTTGACTTTGGATTAGCTGCTAATGTTGTTCCTCTAACTAATGCAGTTTATGATGTAACCCGGCGAGATACATTTACAAATCTTTCTGAAATATGGGCAAAGGAAATAGACCTTTATTCAACTAATCAAGATTGCATCAAGATGCTTGTTGGAAACAAACTAGATAAGGTATCTTTGTTTAAGAAGTTTACAATCATATGCTCCCATTATATAGTGTAGGATGTGTTCATTCTTGAGTTGTTCAAAATCTATATAATTCCAGTGTAAGTTTTCTTCCTTGGGACCTTGTATTCCAAATCAATTCAAATATTTAGGAAATTTTTACACAGAATATACTAGCAAATATCTTTCAACCAATTTATGTTTCATCTATAAAATATCTTTGAAGCAAATTTTGTTCTTTTCATTTTAGAGGTTTGCTGCAAGGGTGGGGGTGACATCCTTTGCTGCTGTGTTATGTTTATTGGAGTTATGGTGTTTTATGATGGGTTGTTAATACTCGAGTTTTAATCAAAATATTCCTCCTTCCATCTGTTATGGAACTCCATTTTGGCTGCTCAGCTATACAATTCTAGCTTCAACAATAGCAAGTGTCTAGTCAGCTACATGTCCCATTTGTTTCTTGTTCTATTTTCTGCATCATATCATAGCATGTTACTGAATTATTTTTTCTTGCATTCCATTAGGGCTTGGACATGCATAATGGTGATATGTGTTTTTCAGGACGGTGATAGAGTTGTGACAAAGAAAGAGGGAATAGACTTTGCCAGGGAATACGGTTGCCTATTTATTGAATGCAGTGCTAAAACTCGAGTTAATGTTCAGCAATGCTTTGAAGAGCTTGTTTTGAAGGTATGTGAAGCAACACGTACCCATTTCCTAACACTTGGGCAGTAATTGCTGTGCTTCATACAATTCATTATGCATGTAATAAGGTTACTATCATAGTGATATTTAAAAGGCAATGGTAATTTTTTTTTTTCATACTCTTTCTGTGTGTGTGCATCTGTGTGGTTTGAAACACAAAAATGTTTGATTTAGAAAATTAACCTCTGCAGTCACATGAAAGGAGTTTTTTCACAAGTTAAATGGTTGACGATATATAAGATATAATAGACAGAAGTTGAGAACTAAAGAAAATTTAGTTTAGGGGGCACATTGAAATGGATTGCATTTTTTGAATTGTGATGACCATGGTATTGCTTTGTTTGTTTTTCCTTTGGGTGTGTGCAGATTCTGGATACACCTAGCCTCATAGCCGAGGGCTCAAAGGGTGTTAAAAAGAACATTTTCAAGGACAGGCCACCCCAGTCTGATGCATCCGCAAGTAGTTGTTGCTGATTTGAAGAAGTTATTTCGCTCCAAAACCTGGATTTTAAGAATTGGATCTCCAAGAGAATGGAGCTTCATCCATTTTCTGAACCTGAACATAATTTGCTTGTTGTTTAGCATCAGAGAAAGCCATTTTATTTTTTATTTTCAGGTTTCTGTTTTGTCTTGAATATTCGATGTAACATAATGTTGATGGTTGGTTGTCTAATTTTTTTTTTACCTTTTGGGTTTCTTGTTTGTCTGAGTTACATTTAATTTTATATGTAGACGTTCATTTTTAAAAAAAAAATCATGGATAGTTGGATACCATCTGATACAAAGGGATAAAAAATTGACTGCTAAAGGGATCGAATTTAAAAATTAACTAATTCAAGTAATTTATTCTGCAAATACTTTTCACTAATAATTTTCTCAAATAAAACGCGTAATATGTGATTTTAATTGCAAGTTTAATGATAAATGAATCGATAAATATTTGATAAATTAAATATTAAGATTTTTTAAAATAGTTACAAATAAATGTCAATTATATACATTATACCTCTCCATAATTACAGATTCTTTGACTTGGATTTAGCCCCCCCCCCCCCCCCCCCACACACACACACACACAGATAAATTAAAGTAAATGATATTTTGGAAATATAGGAGCTAATACAGGGTTTCTAAAATTTTAAGGACTAAAATGAATGACTAACTCGTATAATTAATCTGGGAGAATGCGCTCCATTTAGGCTGTTACTTTTGAGTTTCAGAGTAGTGTAGGGATCTTAAGCTTTAATTTCCATGTAACTTTTCGCTTACGAAAACTTGGCAATGGATTATTATTATGGGATCGGAAGCAGCGGAAGCACACCATACTATCTCAATATTGTGAAGCACTTATAATAGATTGAGTATCAAGCAAATTCATGCCAAGAATTAGGAACTTTAGTTTGAAACAAATGTAAAAGTTAAGAACTTACTGAAACAGTTAAGAACCTAATGACAACCTCGCATTGCTCTTTAGTTCGGGACCACATTATCAAGCATCCTGTGAGAAATGATCGCCCAGTCCACTAACATTGGACCCCTTTTCCTTAAAATTCCAAAAGTAAGAACAGGACTTAAATCTTCACCATATTACTCCCATTAACTCGTTAGGTCAGGCACCTTCCTTGTCTTAGCCTAGGTCCTTGAGAATTTAGCATGAACAGTTGCTTATTTGGAATCATAATAGATAACATATATTCACTAAATGACTTTAGTGACCTCAAGATTTTTAAAGTCATTATAGGAGTTCATTTTCCATTCAAGTTATCAGATTCACAATACTTTCCTGTATGTAAGCGGTATGTGACCTTTTGAAGTATTGATAGTAGAGGTAAGTATAGTGGTAACGTTTTGATACACTACTAATAATTACATAGTGAAGTTACTTTCATATTTGGAGAGGTTACCAGTACCAGTGTCAGTTTATAGTAAATACTATCTAATATAACAGGATATAGGAACTAGGAAGTTCTACAGAAAGTGAAGACACCCCCTTCCTTCAAACCGAAGAGCCTAACAACCCCATTCTGAGCCAAGAGTGTGTAGCACCTAGACCTAACGCCCTAAACCAACTAGCTTGTCATTCAAATCAAGCTCGCACACCCAATGCCTCAGGTGAATGTTCCATTACATCCAACAATAAGAACACCTTTTGATTGACCTTGAGGTCCTCATTCCTTGCCTGCGTCATGAATGCATAGTTCACTAAATGTATGCAATGGTGTCTATCCTTTTTGCCCTCGGTTCTCCCAACTTGTACATGAACCCAATGCATGCTTGTCTATGGATTTGTAGAGAATTGAAGGGAACCAATTTGCAAAGTACCACGAATTGGTATGAAGTACTAATTCACAGTGTCAATGAGTTTCCATGGTTTTCACTCATCAACCTTGCAGCTTCCTTCGGGTCACATTCTAAGTGTCAATGAATTTATTCTCATATTCCGTGGTTGAATCATCTGACTGATGCTGTAATAGGGTACACATGCCTAACTGCCTTTTAAGGTTATTGAAAGCTACAAAGACTTGGCATTCTCAGAATATGCAAGGGTAGGAAGAGCATTGACCTTATATGAAGTTGGTGACAGAGAAGAAGCAATTGCAGAGATGGAAGACGTTTCAATATCTCTAAAAGGGTATCCAGGTATATTCATAGATAGAATTTTTGCACTCCATGATCATGCTGCAAAAGGAAAACTCACTTTTATCTAATTCTACATTTTCCCCCCAAGCAGAAATACATGCAGCTCTTGCAGCAGCCTTATATGCAGATAAGCATGCCGCTTTGCTTGCTGAAAACCAGTTTGCCATTGCAACTCTTCTTGATCCCCATTTTACAGACCTTTCATATGTTAGAGACACAAAGCACCGGCCTCCAAGTTTGATCAGTTCACTGCAGCACTTCATCACACTATCTTAAGACCTCACAGGATATCTATACGTTTTGTTTAAGCCATACTAAGCAGTGCCAGCTATATGATGCATAAAATATATACTCGCTAAGAGCAAAGTGTATCTTACGTAATAACAACAATTGACTCGAAAGTCCGGATATCGGACGCTAGAAACTAATTGTGTTCTCAAATAATCTAAATCGTATAAATTAAATAATTTCAAGTTTTTGTCTTGAGTTAAAAATTGTTTGTGTTTGTGTTTAGAAAATAAACTAAAGACAGACAACAATTTCAAATAAAAAATATGTGAATTAAAGTGACTCGAATTATGATTTCATGTATACCATTTTTCTCCTAATTTCTATTTTAATTAAGAATTCTCAATTATCAATTAATTGACTAATACCTCTTATTTTAATTCTCAGTCTATGATCAAGGTATGAGAATATCCTTCCTCCTAAATCAATCATGCATTGATCATTTTATAGGAACCAAAAGCCAATAAATATCTTTTTAGGGACCATATCCTATGTGTTTTTAAAATAATCATATTGTCGTATTCGATCATAGGGTAAAGCCCTCCTCCTAGTTACCATTCCAAAATTTGAATCCTTGACATTTCAAGTTCATTGAAGTCAGATTATTTCTATTGTGAGATGAAGGCTGTCTGAATGCTAACTAGATATGCAGAAGAAAAAAAATAAGGAAACAGGTAAAAGGGGTTGTCTTTCTTGTTCTTAATAAATAAATAAAAGTAAATAATACGTGCACCCACGAACACTCGCAGAAGTGTGACACCATAGTGTTGCGGATAACAGTCTCAACAAAAACTTATTAAGGGAGGAGAAATACATACAACTCTGCACTTTACAAAATACAAATAATGGACAAAAGAAGATATGTAGTTGTTGTGAACATCCTCATATTTGTCTAATAAAAATTGACAATACTCTATAGTTTATACAAATTGCTCAAAATGGTTGTTTGCACTTTGTACACAACTGTCTGTAGAAATTAAAAACAACCCAATTTTAATGGAAAAAAAAATGACAAGTGAAAGAAAAATAAAAGGAGTGAAGAGCAGGAAAATTTGACACAATGTTAATACATGTCCAACATTTGAGAAATTATTAAATGGTTATGGACCATCACCTGTCCAGAACCATCTAATCTTCACGCAAAAAATTGGGATTTTCAATTTACAAAAAATAATTAATAACAATCAATTGATGGGAGATTGATTGGGACCATGAAATAATTTCTCTCTACCTTTGGACAGTTTTTATATAACTATAATATGATAGCATGATGTTGCTTTATGAAAAGGGAATTGATAATAAAAAAAACCAACATCATGTAAATCATCTCCTTCTTGGCTCATTTGAAACTCATCTTAAAACATCCGTTCCATTCAAAGATGAAGAGTAAGATGAAATAATCTGCACACTATTATCAGTTGTCTGGATATTGAAGTCTGTAACAGTATAAATGCCATCATTCCTACTTAAAGAAGAAACGGAAGATGAGGCTGCAAAAGTGGTTGCAGCAACAGTATAACTCTGTTTTGTAGCAAATGCTAAATGGTGAGTCTCTATTGACATAGTGACGATTTAGGTGTCAGATGCCTTGCTAGGGTCAATGGATATGCTATTCAAGTTACTCAAATAAAATTTCTGTAAAATCTTAGAAATAACTACCAACAAAAGGGATGAAAATAAAGTAGCTCCTTGCACTATAAACCTAAAATATTGACAGGAAGGACTATGCTGATTACATTCTGTCTCCCAGTGATAATGAGCGGCCAAAACATTAGTCCTATCCAGTGTTATCAATGGTGGATGGCAGAATATGGTGGAAGGCCAAAACTCTGACATATAAACCATTGCAGCCTATAGCACTGCCATAGCGGGCCTCCCATCACAAATTGCCTATCGCAGTTGACAAAAAACCCACCATGCCATTCCGCCATGGCGGTCATAGCGCCACCATTTAACAACACCGGTTCTTCTATCAATTTCACAGGAGGAGATTTCTAACTGAACTTGGTCACCCAATCCAACAAAGAAGTTACCAAACCACAGTATGACCTGGATTGTAGAAGAAGCTCCTCAATATCTGAACCGCTGCCTAATACTCTCAATTCTATGTGGACGAGGTCGAGCAGGAACTGTCGAATCAGTTTCATTCAAGTCAAACTTGCCACTGTTATCAACACTTACATTGCCATATATTGGGACAATTCCTTCTTCAGGGACATCTCCTTTACAAACCGGACATTCCCTGACATCTGAATAAGCATACGACAACTTATGAAAGCATGGCCAGCAAAACAAGTGACCACAACAGGTCAAAACCGGATCTCTTGCCCTGTCCAAGCATACATTACAATGAAACAAATTTGTTGCAAAACCCTCACCCTGACTGGTTTCCACACCCAATGCTTTAGCAACCAAATAGCTAGCCTTCCTTTTACACGTTCTCCCATCTCCCACCATCTCTCCTCCAACATCAATACCACCAAACTCTTGATGCAACCTTTCTTCTTCGGCTGGTAGATCAGCTACTGTTCCCAATTCTCCTGCATAGTTAGTTACCTGAATTGGAGCATGACTCGGTCGCTGCCTCTGACGCTGCCTAGCCCTGAAAACTACTGCTTCTAGGCATCTAATACGCTCTTCTATTTGGCCCAAATGCTCCATCACAAACTTCAATTCTATGCACAGGTTTGTCCCCTCAACATCTCATTTCAAATGTTCCATCCCCTAACAAATAAAACCAAATTAACGTTTCATACATCATACACAACAAATGAATGATTACCAAATCATAAACAAGATCACCACCAGGCCCACATCATGATTCTTGCATATATAGGGCACAATGGAATTGAGGGTCACCATTCACCCACATTTACTCAAGCCAATCAAACATTTCATACCCAAAATTTGTATTGCAACAAGCATTCTTGATGTGCTTTTACTTTGCAATGATAATTTTAGAAAACGTAATGATCAATGTAGATTCATTTTCTCCTTTATCTCATTTTCTTTGTATCTCTATTTTTTATTTTTCATCACATCACATTACATCATTTATCACATCTATCACTTTTCTCTCTATTTTATCTTTCTATTTCTCTCTTCCATCCGCTCATACACCCTAAAATGAGCGTCCGTTATTCTTTTCCCTTTTAGAACAATTCCCGGAAATTCAGCCATTCAAGGAAAAAAAACAGAAAAACAAGATGTAAAGAAAACATGATTGATGAAAACCCCATTAGAGTAAAACACACAAAACAATAGATGATTGGAAAAAAAAACTTGATTCGAGAAGAGAGCAAAAGAACTACCTAAATACTGTTGATAAATGTTCTTCTGGGGCAATGACAAATTGGGGAGCTTGTTCTTATTTTGATCGAGAGAGAGAAATATTTTGGGAGAGATTGATTATCAGGTAATGAATGGGGCTTTGAACTCAAAAAGTGTGTTTCATGAAAGCAAAAAAGTTATGTTCTTTGGTCTTTGCGGAACATCACAGGAATGGAACGGTTTTTCAGAACATACAGAGGATTTCTTTTTTTTTTTCCTCCAGTGTTTTTTACCCGTCTCGTTCCACCAACGGTGTCTGGTTTAAAAGGACGTTTGACTAGATCGGCTTAACAAATTAGACTTGGTGTGTGTTTGGTTTTCAGGTTTGGAACCACTAAATTTGAGTTTAGAACTCATCAAACTTGACTATTGCTTTCATCAAAGTGTTTGACACTTCCATATTAACATGATTTAATGGAGTAAACTTGATTGATATTATATTGAGTAATTTTTTGTATTGGATTAAAAAATTATATTAAACTTTAATTCTAATTTAATTTTATGATAAAAATATTTAAACATAAATTTCATCTAAATACTTATTTAATGTCTTCTATTCTCACATAAAAAAAATTATGTCAAAAATCGTGACTCACAGACCTAAAACAAACATATTTTATTTTAAAATATTTATTATTAATTTTTAATTAATCTATGATTAAAACATTTTCTCACTCTTCAACTATGCAATGCAATAGTAATTGTCAATTTTTTCAAACTTGAATTTCAATCATTTTCAACACTCATTTTACAAATCACATTGTACTTTTGCAACAACTTCTCATTTTCTCTCCAAATGTTGATCTTTTAATTTTACAATATTTTTCAATAACTTTCATAGTACACCTTCTCCATAAAAAATACCTTTATAGTCACCATCATAATTGTCCCTCCTATCACTATTTTTATCAATTATCGCAATCATCATAGTCAATTGTCATCACCTTTATCATCATAATCTTTATTGTCATCACTATCACCACAATAATCATTGTTACAACTATCATTATGATTGTTGTCACCATCATCATCATTATTAATAATCACCACCATCGTCGTCAATCACCACCACCTCCACTGTCATGGTTGTTAGAGACGACAACGATAACAACAACAATGACCACTGTCATGGTTGTTAGAGGCGGCAACAATATCAACAACAACGACGATGACGGTCATGGTGATCATGATAATGGTGATGGATTAAAGATAATTAAAATATTTTATGACGTGATTTGTTTGATAAGTCTTTTAAAGATTTAATAATTATATTAGATTTTAATTTAAATTTTTAAATATTTTAATCTCAACCATCTATTATTCTTAATAATGATCTAATAGTCGTTATTAATTTATTCTTATATTGTCATATAAGAAAGTATTCTCATACAAGTGATGAAGCACAAGTGATAGGATATAAATGGTTAATGTGTTAAAATTAAATTAAATCGTTTAAATATTACACCAATGTGATCCTTGACGAAAATAATTCCTAATTTAAAAGTATTAGATGGTTAACATATATTAATAAGTGAAACTTCCATTAAAAATTTGTCCTAACCAACCTATGCATAACAAAATAAATGTGATTCCACCAACCACATCCCCACAAAATTGCAATATATGAAAACCCTCCCCTGCGACCAAAACCTCTCAAACCAGAATAAATGTGCTTCCACTCAAAAACCTTCAACCAACAAATGCCTATCCCCAAAACATGTTCCAGATGGCCATATACATTGTTGAAATCTGTAGTACGAACCCATGCAGCTTCAGAGTTTAAATCCAGTTCCAAATCAAATGAGATAACTCAATATAATCCATCCCATGCAAGCAAGCCCCAGGTTGGCTACTCCACTGCACAAAAGAATATTTAAAATGTTTCCCAAATTTTTTTTTTCCAAGCCCAAGAATAGAATAGAACTTCCTGTAGAATGGAGTGAAAATCAAACATTTTTTGCCTAAAAATAAAAGCACTCCTTCTATTCCAAAGTGTCCATGTTGTAGCACACCAGATCGTGACCCATAAATCTTTTTGCCCAACCTAATAAGCCCCCTGATGGTGCTGTCGGAAGTGATCAGAAGGCCTCTCAGGTAGTACATATCAACACCAATTCATTTGTAACACTGATGCAAAAAAGGTATAACTCTCGAACTTGAAAAAAAAAAAACGTGAGCCAAAGTTTCCTCATGCTCCTGGCATGATGGACACAAAGAATCCAAAATAGCATGTTGAATCAGCCTCTTCTTCAAATTATACTTTGATGGCAACCTATCCAATAAAAGCTTCCACACGAAACATTGTAATTTTGCCAGTAATGTAAGATTTTAAGTACTGGGAAATGACTCATCGCTTTGCCCACCATAATACAAGTCAAATAGAGTAGCATAAACAATATATTTACTATGAAGTTCTCTTCTTTTCCTTTCCTCTTTTTCTTGATTTTAGGATTCCATTCATGTTTAGTTAAATCTCTTTTTACTAATGGTATAATTGGTTAATAATAATGTTTGAACCTTGATTAATTTATATATTCTACGAACATTTTCTCTTATTTTTAGTATCAATTACAATGCTTAGTGTTTTTATATGCTTGATCACCTTTCAAATGTTGTGCTGGCTCATTTTTATGATACTAATAATGAGATATAAGTAGTATGCTTGCTGCGTTTGGTAACATAATGAAGTTAATCCAGGGAAAAACAACTTTGGGCAATTGCTTCTTGCACTCCATTTTTTGTTTCCTACACTTTCAAATGTTTTAAAATTCTAATATTACCCGCCTTTATTATGGAATGATCATTCTGAAAGTATATAAGTATTTTAGAATACCTATTATAGGTATTCCACGTTAATTGTTTTGGAATATGATTTTTATAAAAATGGAATGAAAGGAAAAAGAAATATGTGCATAAAATGAAACAACTATCCCAAATAATAAAAATTGATATGTAATATACGGTAAATTGTAATGCAGGAAGCACAAGTGGGACATTTCCATCTATGTCGAATCAATCCCCCTTTGTCAATTTGATTTGCCAAACAAGATAAGAGCATATTTGACTCCTTTCTCACTTGTTATAAAAATTGTTTTCTAAAATAATTTACATCACTCAATAATGAAGTTTTCATTCAAAATTTATTAAGTTTTAAATATGGTTTTAAAAAAAAGTGTTTCAAATACAAAAAACAAAAACAATAGAAAAATGTTTTCTCATCTTTTTTTTCTGTTTTCTGTGTATACTCTATTCAAGTACTCATGAAACAAACTTTAGAAAATAGAAATGTGTTAAAAGAAACAATTACTTTCAAAATGTTTTAAAGGGCCAAACAAGTTTTAAAAAAAATAGAAATTTTGTTTTTGAAAACAGTAAACAAACAATGCCTTAGTCTCCTCCATTAATCATTTTCTCTTGGCTTGTGACTTTCCCCACTCTGCCTCTCACTACCAAGTTGAACTCCATGTTTGATGTTCTTTAGCTGACTCTTGTAACTAGTAAGGGTAATATTGAGCATCCCTGCTTCCTTACAAGGAAGATTATGTAATTTTGTGTTAATTGGAATTGAGACATGCGGTTGAGAATTTGGTACAAACTTTCACTTTTTCTATGAGCGAGTTTGAATCCCCCTGATACATTTTTTATACTATCAAAGATTGAATTTGGAATTAACAACTAAATATATTTCATTTTTTATACTAATTGAATTTTATATTTTCATTTTTTAAAAAATGTATTTAACGAATTATGCATTAAGTACAAAAATGATTATTGACCTCCTTTTTATCTTAAAGTTGAAGGTGACACTTATATACAGTTGTTCCGAAAAGCGAATTATTTAGCATCTTTATAATTAATAATTTTCTGAACAAATTATACAAAGACACTCTGTGAATTTCTTTCAAAATTCACGTTATTTCTGTCTTTTTAACTTTATAGCAACGGTTGTAGGAAGTACGTGTTATAGGTCTGGTTAGATAAATTTCTCAAGAAATAATATTACAGACAAAGATAAGAAAAAAAATATCTAAGTTAAAAATCAACTTCTGAAGAAATTAATGTTTATGGAGAAGTTATTTGATTTTTTCTTATTATTTTGTACTCCTATGCATTCTTATGAAAAAAATTATTTTGTGTCCTAAATATAAAAAAATAATGTCAGTATAATATATTTTAAAGAAGTAAAAAGAATAACTGTAATGAAAAAAAAAGAATATCTAATGAATTTGAAGAAAACAAATTGTTGAATGTAATTTATTCTTTCTTCTTCTAACAGAGATGTAATTATAAGTGTTACTAGTAATTGGTAAATGGCACTTAACTCCTTTTCTTTATACTGTGATAGATGCTAGCTATATTAATGCTCTGGTGGTACTGAAATTGTAGTTTTACACGGCCCTCATTCCTCCACAGGGACAGAATCCACATTCACTTTTTACAAAAGAAAAGGTCGATATATAGCTGTCTCGAACTTGCTTAAGATATGTTTCTGCAACTACATAATGGAATTTTGATTAATATAACCTAAGATGAAAAATCAAAATAGTGATATATATCGCTTTGGATTCATGCATGGTACCCACACAAGTCCATTTGTCATTGAGAGCATCAAGTGACACAAGACTGGTTGTGGCTACTTGCTGCCTATAAGGAAACTTCCTGGTTACCTTTAAAGCATCTTATATACCCAAGCATTCACTTCAGTATTTAAAATTACATAAAAAAAGAAAAAAGTAACTCTTAGTGGTATATATTTATATTTATTTCTTAAACTATTTTTATTTTTTAAATGTTATTTTTACAATATTTGTAGGTAATTAATATTAATATCAATTTGGTTCATTATGTTTTCATATTTTTCTGGTTTGGTCATTTGAGTTTTAAAAGTTTCATTTTGATGGTAAATGAATCTAAAATGATCATATCATTCATTAAATGATGATGAAATGTTAATTTTATTATTAATTATGTTTTCTTGACGATTTATTTTCTGATAATTTAATGCATGTTTGAATTGTCGGTCCCAACATATGTTTACATCAACCTCTATTTTAGAGAAGCATCACATTTCTTGTTTTTGCGGTGAATGTGTGTTTTTGATGTCATTACACCTCAACCGGCAAAACAAACATATTCTTAAAACTTCAAAAAAATTGTTTGTCTAAATTATTTAATAGGTACCAAACAATTTGATTGAATACTTTAGGCAAACAGTTTTAAAACCCTAAATTATTTCATACATATTAAATGCTTTAGGCAAACAGTTTTTCTTTTTTGTGATTTTGAATCTTCAAAAAGATGAACAGTCTAAAAATATACTAAATTAATGTCAAAATATTATTTAATAGATGTGGAATGATCATTTTGAATTCATTTACAAATTTAAAGACTAAAATAAAAATTTTAAAATATAGAAAAAATGAGAAAACTGAATGGATCAAAATAATATTTTAATCTATTATTTATAACACTTTCTATAATATTTTTATATATTATTACAATCAAATCATTTATGTTTTCGTAACCTTCTCTCTTCTTATTAGAGATTATTCATAAAAAGGAATATTACTTTTCTTTTTTCTCGAATATCTTTTCATGATGTGAACACATAGATATTTTTCTTGCACGTAAAATTTGATATTAAAATTAAAGCAGCTACATCAATAAGTGTGTCGGTCACAAAATATTACTAATTAAATTAAATAATCCCTATCAGTGTTAATTATTTTCGTTTATATAAATTAATATTCAGTCCAATAATGTGCACTATTTGTTATCTCATTTAATACTTTCATCCTCAGAACAAACGTACAACACCGCGAATGTAAATGTAACCTACGGAAAGCCGAACCTTATGATTGTAATTGTAGCTGTCTCTTCAGCCACAAAATCATAACCCTTGAGATTTTTAATTTTGATATAAATTGTCTCCATAAAAAAATTGATATAAATTATCTTTAAAAAAAGTTTGCCATAGATTATTAATGAGAAAAAAATTATGCGTAAAAAGTTTTATACAATCATTCACTTATAATTTATCATATATAATAAATTTATTATTTTTTAATATAATTATGTTAAATTAATTTAAATAATAATTTGTGACGAAGTTATTGTTATCATGTTCTCTAAAAGAATGAGTGTATATTGATTATTTTATTTTTTTATAAATATATTTTTTTAATTTTTTTTAACAAATAAATAAAAAAAGAATTTCTAAAAAGTTAAATTAAATAAAAATATAAACTAAATTATATATAAAATTATACATATAACATAAATATAATATATATATATATATATATATATATTGAAGAGAGTTAGCATCATAAGCTATATATAAGAAAAAACTTTCTCAAATACATTTTATATTATTGTATAAAATTTATTAAAAATTATAAAGGTACTATTATAATTTATTAAATAAGAAGCGTGATCTAAAAAAAATAGAAAATTTTAAATTATTTTAGTCAAAAGTAGAACTGTTCAAAAGAGTTTATTGCTTGCATTTATCTTTTTAATTATTATAATGATATTATGTACTTATTTGTATATTAAAATATTGAAAAGACCATAAATATGTACAAGTAAATTCTTATCGGTTACTTCAATCCACCAATTTTTTGATAACCCAAAAAGAAAAATTTTAACTATTTTTATATCCGTGAGAATCAAAAATACTTTGAGAAGATTTATAATAACTACGTTGTAATCTCCTCACTCAAGTGAGCTACTTGATTATTTTAAACTCATTTTTTGGTTCTTGATTTTACAAAAGCCATTTACTTAATGTCAATAAAAAAAAATAAGATAAAAAAATGAAAGTAGTTTTTTTTAATAAAAGAAAAGACTAAATTAAATCTTTAATTTTCAAAAAAATATAAAAAGTGATTAACTATTAATTAACAATTACAATCTTGTTAATCTAAAGATTTTCTCGAAAACGTATCTATTGTTAATTTAGATTAAAATGTAACATAAATTTATCTCACTTCAAATAAAGGGTCCACACAAATACCTTTTTTTTTCACTTCAAAAAGGTGAAATTCATCATGAAATTTGTTTAATTATTTAAAATAATTAAAATTAAAGAGAGAGAGAGAGAGAGAGAGAAAATACTTGATCAATCATATGGTGATGTACATATAGTGGCGAGCAGTAGCTTACAAACACCATAGATAATTCAGATTAGATCCCAAGCTGCTTGCTAAGAGGGAAGCTATTTCAAAAAATAATGAAACCTTGTCAAACCAAATGGATCCCACATAATGAACCATGGAAAGCACCACAACAAAATCCATATGGTGCACTTCCTGACACTATTTGTCTTCCCCTTGTGCCGTGTGGCAAGAGTGCAGACAATTAGTTTTCCATGTTAAAAAAAAATCAAATAACAAGAATTAGGCACCACAATCGAATACCTTTTGGCAAAAAGAAAAACAAAAAACCTACACCAACATATAGCAAAAGAAGCATTGCCCCCCTCTTGCAAAACACAACCCCTTCATGTCCCCAACAAACATCAAAAACATAATTTATGAGTAAGTTAGCAAAAAAAAACCTACCAAAACAAACAACTTCTCTAATCTACAATATCAATTCTTATTCAGCTTAGTTTCAAAGTCCTTACTCCTAACTAAACTCACAAGGCACAACCCAAGTTTGTTCACGAAAGAGATAGGTTACAAAAGAGTATTTACATTAACTACTACTTAAACAGATATAAACTAAACCAAGTCAAATTAAACTAAACCAATTCAAACTAAAACTAACCCTACATTATCATATTTGTACAATTTTTTATTTACCTACCAAAGTAAAAAAAAAACTTCTACCACTGCAAAATATCTTCCCAATTATTATTTTCATCAACATTATTATTATCACCGTCAACACCAGAATTGTTTATATAGCTCTTTACTGAGCAAACATCTCCGGCTGCGGGGAAATTCTCCGCCCCGCCCTCACCACCGCGGCTGGTCGTTCCGTAGGTCTCCAAGAACTGAACCCTCCTTCTCATGTCATCCAATTGTCTTTCCATGAACAAAAGTCTCTCCTTCAGCGTCAAATTCTGCTCTTCAAGCTGTGCAATATGGGTATCTTGTTCAGCAACCCTTTTGTCCAAGTTTTTATGTTCTTCACCGGAATTAGGGTACACCATTTCGAACCTGCCGGCGCCGGAATCACAATTTCCTGGCCGGAGCCGAATAAGGCCCTTCATGGAGCCGTAGCCGTTGAATCCCCACTGCTCCTTCGCAGCCTTCTCGTCGAACGTCGCCGGAGACAGAGACGCCGCCGGCAGGATCGCCGGGGATGATGTCGCCGCCTCAGGAGTCGGCGGCGACACCATGCCGCCACAATTCTTCGTCCGGATTATGAACGACGTTGTGTTGCGCGGAGCGAACGGCGGCGTGAGCCGATTGGCGGCACCGCCGCGGCCGAGAATTCGCTTCGGGTGGTTAATCCGGCAACCTTTCGCGCCGGAGCGGATCACCGGCGGACCCGAACCGGTTCGGTAAAAGTCTTTCCTTTTGTTTCCAGTTACCCGACCCGGATGCGGATTGAACGCCGTAGGGTGAGGGAACACCGCCGCGTTTTCCGGCGGGTACGGCGGCCAAACGGCGTAGTTTCGGTTGTTTTGAAAGATCTGAGAGTAAGGCATCATTTCGTGCAGGTCGTTCATGTAAAAAGAAAGTCACTGAAAAAATTTCACAAGAAAATGAGACACAGAAAGTATCAAAACAAAGAAAAATTAACAAAAAAAAAGGTTTAAAAAAATCACAAAATAATAATAATAATAAATAAATAACCTGAAGGTTTCGTTCTTTTTTTGGATTAATTGTCGTTGGCGCGGAGTGAGTGGAAACGGTGTCTGAGAATTCGTGACCGAAAGGGAAAAACTAATTGCTCATTGATGATAAAGAGGGAGAAAGAGAGAGAGGATCAACGGTTGGATTTGGACTTTGTTTAAATGGACGGTAGAGATTTGATTGGGTTGTTCAGATAAGAAGAATCGGGTTCTAAAGGGTTTGGGAAAAGTAGAATCACAATTAGTGTAGTTTGGTATTGCATATTGCAGTGTGTGATTATCACTTTTTTCTTAAATTTTTTATAATGCCACTGCTATGTTTAAGTATCAATGGATTGGGCAATTTGTAAATTGTAGAACACTATTATATATTTATATATAGCCCACTCAAGACTGAAGTACCCCATTTATTTATTTATTTTCTTTTTTACATATACATTGGGAAAAGATGAAGTGTCTTGTGTCTATTGGTTAGTTCTATAAACAGACGATCTTCCTATAAACTTGTGATTAATTTTTATTTTATTTGCTTCTCTTGTTATGTTCAAAATCTATTTATGTAAATGGCAGAAAACAATTTCCATTTGTGTTTAAAAGGGTGACATACCGTACATTGAATTAAGACAGGATAACTATTTCCTTTTTTGTTTATATATATATATATAATAAATAGATTGATTTATAAGGTAGTTAAAATTTGAATGATGATTTCAAACACTATCTTTTTAAATTATTTTATTAATATTTTCCATTTTATTTTTATTTTTCTATCGTATCATGTCACGATCGTATTATTTATGATACATGCATATTTCTCTCTTAATGTTCATCAACATGTTTAAGATTTAGAAAGGCAAAATAAATGTAAGACAGAATGCAATATAACAAATTTAGTAGAATAATTATAATACTAACCATGAATTGAATATTTATTTGTTTTTTTAATAGGCTAGTTTGTTATGTCTTAAAGACTTTTTGGATGTCCTAGAAATAAACCTTTTCAACTAAATAGGCTTTAAAAAAGTGTTGGCCGAATTTATTGTCTGGCAAAATCTGACTTGGCGTGGGCAGCTAAGCCTAGTGTAAGTTAGGCCTTAAGTCCTTGTCAAGCAAACTAACTTATTTTTACGGCTATAATTTTACTAGGTGTTAAATATCATTTGGGTGTTGTTAGGTACACCAAGCATTATTGTTGGTACATCCAGCACTTAATGTGAAAAGGTAAAAATATTTTTGTGTATTTTTAAAAATATTTTTATGCACCCAGCTCATTCAAGTTGATCCGTATAGGTTTTAGTTGATCTGCAGTTAATATAGATGATCCGCAAACTTCTTACGGATCAACTTGATCCGTAAGAAGCTTGCGAATTAACTTGATTTGCATGCTTCTTGTGGATCAAGTTGATCCGCAAGTTGATTTTTAAGGCTTACAGATCAAGTTGTTCGGTAAGTCTTTTATGGATCAACTTGATCCGCAAGCTTCTTACGGATCAACTTGATCTGCAAGTTAATTTTTAAGACTTACAGATTAAGTTGATCCGTAAAAGACTTACCGATCAACTTGATCTGTAAGTCTTAAAAATCAACTTGCGGATCAATTTGATATGTAAAGGGAGAAAGAAGACAGGGGTAATTTTGCCATTTTCAAGAATGATGGGTGCATCAACAATAATGTTGGGTGCACCTAGCAACACTCATATCATTTAGTGTCTAATTTATTTATTTTGTTAAAAATTATATCGTATATCAAATTAGACGGATGTAACGTATATACTACTCAATATATCTTAATTGGAAATCTCATGTTAAATTGAAAATCTCATTTCACATACATTATTTCTACAAAAAATTATATTAATAAAAAATTAATTGAAAACCTCATGTCTCATTCATATATATAAAAATTAACACTATATATATATATATATATATATATATATATATATATATATATATATATTTAAAATGTTAGACACTGGACGATCCATCATTAAACAACCTAGACATCTCTTACGATTTTGATGAAGACAAAAAAATCAATTTATATTAACCACTTTGTTGCATCTAAGTTAACATGTTTGATGACCAGAAGCAACACGAGGAAAAAACATGTCCACGACTAGATAACTCATATACTAGAAGCATGAAGTACTCGTCTAGTCCATCCAAATAACTAGTGAACTAAGCAATTTATTTGAATTATCAATTTATTCTAGTTTATATGTAGCAATTTCTTCCTATTATGGTCGCGGAGAAAGAAACATTGTCAATGCCTCCACAAGGAAGTCAAACAGTAAAGGATTTCATGAAATTTTATCTTCTTTTTTGGAGTTTAGACTGTTGTTAATGGGTTTCAATATTGCCAGCTTCTGATTCAGGTCAATGAAACATGGTTGTACGGTAAGTTCAAGGGGACCCTCCTTATGGAAGTTGCAAAAGATGACAACTATAAAATCCTTTCAATAGTCTTTGTCATTGTCTAGGGTGAAACAACATAAACATGACTTTTCTTCGTAAAAAATTTAAAAAGGCATCTCACCCTCACAATAGGGTCTATGTTTGATTTCAATCAAGCACAAGTCAATAAAAAGTGTTTACATAAGACACGATAGTGGGTGGACGACACAAAATTTTGTGCATGTATTCTGCATTCAACACATTGGACAAAATTACATGAGGTGGTTTAAGAACAATGGCATCAAAAAATTAATTATCAATATGGGTGAGTGTCAAACTTCTTTCTCTTCATATTAAATATCACTTTATTTTGTATTATTGACAATATTGAAATTGCATATTTATAACTACTCAATATATGCAAGGACAAAGCCTATGTTCAATCACTACTACAACAATTTGAGGGAGGAAGAAAATGGTGATCGAGCAATTAATTGGCTCAGTAAGATTCCACGAAACAAGTGGACTCTTGCATGAAATAATGGTCATCGATGGGGACACATGACCACCAATCTTGTTAAGTCGATTAATTCGATACTCAAGAAAACACAAAATATGCTAATAAATGCCCTGATAAAATCAACATATATAAGTTGTAACACATTGTTCAACCAAATAAGGAAAGATGTCACAACAATGCTTACATTTGACCAAGTTTATACACAAGTACTAAACAAAGTCATGGAAGACACATAGAGAAAGAAAAACACTCACATTGTTCTTGAGTTTGATTGATGCGACACACAGTTCTTGGTCCAGGAGACAATTAACCTGAGAGACAGATTCGACCCACTGGAAATCTCACGGTTAGGCTGGATGAAAAATGATGTGATTATGACAAATTCCAAAAATTGCACATGCCTTGTTTTCATGTTGTTGCTGCTTGTAAACATGCTCACCATGAGTACAAGAACTATATGTATCATGTGTATAAGTTGAAAATGTCTCCAACGTATACAAATGATTGTTTGAAAAATTGCACAACGAAGCGTATTGACCAACGTGTCATAAGCCAAGATTCTGCTCCTACCCAAAGAAGAAGAAATTCTAAGGATTGTCCTATCTCCTCTAGTATGCAAACCCAAAATAGATATTTGGCAACTCGATCAACCAAAGTGATGTTTCATGTGTCGAATTCGAGGTCATTCAAAGAAAAATTGTCTTCACCTATAGGCTCAAGTCAACAATGTTAAATTTATGTCATATTCTTTGTATTTTAATTTTTTTTGTATTGCTTCAGATTTAAATATTTTGTTATATTGTTTGTAATTATATATATATTTTACAATTTAAATATTTTAGTTCAATTCAACTTGTTGGTTAAATATTTTTTTAATTTCAATTATTTGTTCTAATAATAAAATAAAATTAAAATACAAAGGATTTCAACTCTAGATAATTCTTTATATATTAATTATGATTTTTTTTAGTTTATTTAGTCTTTTGACTCTATTTCTTTAAAAAAAAATTTGGTATCAAAATATTCTATAATTTTTATGCTAGTAATTTTTATGAGTTTTTAGTCACTATTGTGTTGGTAAAACTACAACAAAATTAAGATATAAGGAATAAAAACATGTTTATTTTCATACTCATATTTTTTTAAAATAAGTGATTTTAATCTTTCTATTTTATAATTTAGATATTTCATCACTCACGTTTAAAAAGAATTTCAATAATATAAAGGATTTCAACTCTTCAAAAAACAATAAAACAAAAAATATGCAAAAAAATAACAACATATAAAAAATAATATTATTTTCAATTTAAACAAAACATAAATATAAATAATTAAAAAATAACATAAATAAATAAAAAGACTTAAAAAATACAAAAAAAATTTAGAAACAAATAAAAAATAAAAAAAAACTTAGTTAAATTTTTTTTTCTAAACTGAGTTTTAAAAAAAACGTTTAAAAATTAGTTTCCTAGGAACCGATTTCTAAAGTGAAAAAAAAACCTTAGTATACAATACTATTTTGTATTATTTGTGTAAATAATTTGCATTTTTATTATTTGGATAAGTTTTTATTTTTTTATTAAATGGGTAAAAACCTCTTAATTCCTGCTATTTTCTAACATTATTATAAAGGAAATATAAAAGATTAATTAAAGGGTAGAGAAAAGTACATAAGCTTTTTATATCAGTTCGTCTTACAATCGATCTAAAGCTATGTTCAATCCTTTTTTTTCACCATGACTTTCACTATCAAATAGAATTACAAAAAGATAAAAATTAGCTCCTCTCTCTCCAAGTATTCTTTATACTTGCTCCTCATGAAACTTTTCCAAAAGTATTCTTTATAATAAGTCTCTTTAGTCTCAACACTCTCAAATTGTACAAAAAGAAATAAGATAGAAGTTACTGTCTGTTTAGGATCAACTATAAAAGCAAGTGTTAAAAGCTTTTTATAGAGAGCTCAATCAAAGAATAATTACAATAAATGTAGATAATATCCACCCAATTGATTGAGAATAAATGTTAGCATTAACTCTATCATCATAATAAATTGTTGACTACTTATCAGCACTAGAAAATAGTCGTTGGAGGGAACATATACTTAAATGATATTCCATTTTGTTAGATAATAATCAGGAGCCAAAGTATAGTTTACCTAGGGTTTTTTTCCTTACTCTAGTTGCATAGTAGGTGAAAATAATAAAAATTAAAAAAAAGGAAAAATAGAGAGAAAAAATCTCAGTAAAATGAAAGAAAACAAATGAATAATATCAAAATTCGAAATAGAATTACACAACATAAAATTATAAGATTATAACGCTCTTAGCATTTAAAAATACCAGTACAAAATTTCTAACCACGTAATCATCAACATACATTCTACATTCTCACCCTGCTCAAGTGAGTTAAACCCCTTTCTCATCATCACAAAACGAAGAAAGATAGAAGGAAGGATTCATCAAAAAATGGGTAATTAAAAGGCATTTAAACGCTATATAAAATTATAAAACCTAGCACAATTTACAGAATAGAGAGCCTAGCTGTTCTGATACAACTTTTAAACTGTAATCCATACTAAAGCATGTACAAAATCGCAAGTATATATGAATAAGCATCTTATTATCTTTCATTATCATCCAATCTATGTGGTCACATTATTTAAAGAGTATATGAACCTCTTAAAATAATGTAACGACACATGGTCGAAACGTTTGATAAAAGATAATCGATGAAAATGAAATTTCAGTGTCACTCTTTGTGGTTAGAGGAGCGTTCATTACTTTGTCCACCAAGAATACGAGAAATCTGCAAACCTCTGCTAAAAGCTTGGTTGAAAAGCATTCTAGTTTGAAACTCTGAAACAAATGGGAACCATGCCAAGAAAGCAACTGGTGTGAAGAGAAGCAAGCCCATTATTACTTCATATCCGCGTGCAAGTGCTCGAACAGACCCCCAAAACCAAGTTTTTTTAATGAGAGGCTTGCAAGCTTGTGCAATCTTTTAGCGGAAAAACAAAAAGACAAGATAATGTAATGAGTAAATGCTCAAACTGGACCGTGAGAAGAAATATTGAGGTGTCACTTTGTTATATTTTGACAATGAAATCTCAAGTTTGTAGAGGATGTGACGAAAGAGAGATACCATGAAAAGAATAAAGGGTGTATACAAATCATAAAGGCTTTGATCCCTAAAGGCTTTTGTGTATACAAATTAGTCCATTGTGAGAATAAAGGGTCCATTTGTTATAGCTTTTTTTTAATACACATACCTTTGTTTCTGCTTTTCAAAATAATCAGAAGCTAAAAAAATATCTTAAATCGAATTAAAATCAGAAGGTATAGTGAACAGTCTTTCATAAAAACAATTGTTTTTCTTAGAAGTGATTTTTATTATTGCAAACAAACATAAAATAGCTTTTTCTTTTTTTAAAAATCTCTACAAAATAATTACTAGATTATTTTACATCAAAATTACTTTTTTTAAGACTGTACGCCAAAAATTGTTAGGAACTTGACAACTTGATAGGGTAAATTAATTAGTTAGCATGTAAACACATTTAGAGACCAATTTGTTTTAGCCTTAGGGATCAAAGCAACACATTGTTACTTTCGGGGATCAAATTATATGTTGAATTGAAAGAAAATGTGAGCAAAGAGAGAAAAAAATATTCACTGACCAGCAGAATTCCCCAGCCCGTTGGCATGACTGCAAGAATGCAGACTATTATGTCCTTAATTGTCATCTTGGCAACTGCTATTAGGATTATGAAGATGGCAAGGAATGTTAAGAAAATAGAACCCACGATCAATCGAAATAGAAGTTGGTAGTCTGCACTGAGGCGGCGCCTGCCAACAGATACACCCTACAAAATCCAATAGAAAGGGATGTGTGAAGGTGTAAGAGAAAAGGAGAGTATGGAGATGATGACTGTTCATCTCTTGCCTGTACCTCAGAAATATTGTTAGCCATTATGCAGCGAAAAAAGATGCACATAAATATGTCTAGTCATGATTAAAAACAAGAGTGGCCTTAGAAGTTAAAAGAAAAGATGGCATATTATGTGGACATGAACTTTTAATACTCTATTTTAGCAAATAATATTTAACTAAACCAAACACAAGGTCACAATAGTAGAAGTTTCTCAATTTATTTTTATGCAGTTAAAACTTCTACATAGGCGAATCTTGGTTTTATCTTATTGTGTCTTTATTTGTTAATTTTTCAACATAATGCTGAAAACTCATTAATGGTGTTCAAAGCAAAACATCATTTCAGCTATTGCATGTGGAGGCAGTGAGCACTCAGCAGCATTCCCTGAACAAAGAATACACCAAATCTTAACGATACAAAATATAATAATGTGAATTCTCACCTTCATTAAACCCAATATTACAAAGATTATCATCCAAGAAAGACCATAAACCTGTAAGCCAATAGCAACTAAAATTAAATCGATATCCTAGTTACTAAGATCATAAGCAATTAAGCAGTCAAAAGAGTACTCTTGTGGAGAGCCATGTGAGAAAAGCACTTACCAAAACACTTTGAGTCTTATCAGTGATTGAAAGGTGATAAACAAGGCCATATTGATAAATGAAAAAGCGGAGGGATAATATTATCTCAGTAGCGATACCACGCTTTCCGGAGTGCCGGAGATGCTCATGTTCCTTTTCCCACCAGGATTCCCAACTTTTTTCAGGAGATACACCAATGCCTCCACGGTTGCTTATCCATTTTTGCCAATCTGTGTAGTCATCAACTATCTTCTGCCACTCAAAACCTGATGGATTGAAAAGGAAGGGAGCAAAAAGCCATGTCCCTACCATGAACCACATTGTTACGGTAATTAAAATATAGGCAAGCACTCCTCTGTATTCATGGCCAAATATATGGTAGACCACAAGCAGAATCATCAATTCAATCCCTTTAACAAAATGGCTGCGGGAATAAAGCCTATAGTTATCAGCAAATTTGGCATGAAACACAACAAAACCGCGACCAGTGCTTTTGTACTCTGCACCTCCATGAAGCAATGTCCTTCCATAATAGTGTGTTTTTGTTCCAAGAGAAAATGTGAAAAATACAGGAGCCAACTGTAGTTGCATTAGTACAAATTCACTTAAAGCCTCACGAAATCCCCTCTCCAAGCCAATTTCCATCAACATAGGCAAGGCTAACAAAAATCCAATTTGCACAACTGACTGAGAAGCAAGAGCTACTTGAAGAGCTTTGTTGTCTCGAATAGCTCTTTTTTGGTTCAAACCTTCTTCGAGTCCACTAAGGGCAAGATAGAGGCGTCCATAAAGGAATACATAAACTGTGAGGACAGTTATCTGTTAAAATCAAAGTCAGTATTTGCGATGGATCATATTTATATATGCCACAATAAGGTAGGTTCCGGGTATACCAAGGTACTGAAATAGAAGCCAATGGTAGTGTAATAACAAGATAGCATTCGGAAGAAATCAAAACGGTGTCCAAGCCTGTATATGTCTCTACTCATTGTTTGCTCACCATTCCCAGCAGCGATTTTTGCTTCAAACATTGATATCTGGTTAAGACCCACATCCCTTCCTTTACCCACTTGTATGTACTCGTGATGAGTGACATTGCCTTCACGTAATGTAGAGTTGTAACCTGCAGATCATAAGTAAACTTTTACTATTTGATACCTCCATGAAAGAAATAGAAACAAATTAAATACAGGAAGAGAAACTAAAATACATGCCTGCAAATATATCCTCACTCAAGTTGATGACCTTAGAAGCCTTGCTTACCCCCCCTCTTGTCAGGTGGAAAAGTCTATCAAACACATCTGGATGGCCATAATGGAACCGCACTCTGAATGAAAGGCAACAAAACATCACTAAGATCATCAAACAATAATTGACACAGCCAGTGGAGACATGAAACTAAATATTTCTACTGGACAGCATCTGAATTCTGACTAGCACCTTGACTGAACTTAACATAAAGAAAGAAAGAATATATCAGAAAATAAAAGGAGGGAAATATAACTAATATCATTCTGGCTATTTTTGGCATGGGTTTAAATATTTATATAAACAAATTCCTTTTGCTAAAAGTTTTTTTTTCTTTTTCTGGTATCCATTTTCACTTTCATAAAGGCTAAACTCCTCATTTATCGTATTTCTCTCTCTCTCTCCAAATATATATATATATGTGTGTAGAGAGAGAGAGAGAAAAATCACTCTTTATATAGGGGACATATCTAATGAGAACAGTTATCATTTTAGAAATGTGAAAATTATAAATCTAGGTCATACAATCATACATGGATGGTTAAGATTGATAGTTTATCCTACATCAGCTGCTAGTTTAGTTGGGTACTAATATTGAGTTTGTTTATAAATCCATCCTTGCAACCAGAAGACACTATATAAAATATAAATTTGAGCAATTTAGGAACCATTTGACCATTAGTACCTGAATTTACGACATATGGATTTTGGAATCATCTATGGCTAACAATATCTCTCTTTCCTTTGATCCAAAATTGAATAAACAACTGGAAACCAAGTTCGGGTATCACTAATATTTCAGGCTCAGGAATTTATTATAACTTAGTAACAGAAATAGGGCTCTCTGAAAAGTTCATAAGTGCAATATTCTACTTACATATAAATCAAGACATTATTTTCACACGTAACCTAACAGTAGAAAAATACCCAAAAGTG